>NC_136071.1:1010368075-1010856642 GCF_964261635.1 Lissotriton helveticus | reverse complement strand
ACCCCCCCCCCCCCCAACCCTCACCCTCACTCACCCTCAACCCTCACCTCACCTCACCCCTCACTCACCCTCACCCTCACTCACCCTCACACACCCTCACCCTCACTCACCCTCACCCTCACCCTCACTCACCCTCACCCCTCACCCTCACTCCCACCCTCACTCCCTCACCCTCACTCACCCTCACCCTCACCCTCACTCACCCTCAACCCCTCACCCTCACTCACCCTCACCCTCACCCTCACCCTCACCTCACCCTCACTCACCCTCACCCTCACCTCACCTCCACTCCCTCACCCTCACCTCACCCTCACTCACCCTCACCCTCACTCACCCTCAACCCTCACCCTCACCCTCACTCCTCACCCTCACCCACCCTCAACCCTCACCCTCACACCTCACCCCACCCCACCCCTCACCCTCCCCTCACCACCTCACTCACCCTCAACCCTCACCCTCACCCACCCTCCCACCCTCACCCTCCACCCTCACCCTCACTCACCTCACCCTCACCCTCACTCACCCTCACCCTCACCCTCACTCACCCTCAACCCCTCACCCTCACCCACCCTCACTCACCCTCACCTCCCAGCCTCCCCCTCACCCACCCTCACCCCCACCCTCACACCTCCCTCACCCTCACTCACCCTCACCCCTCACCTCATCACCCTCACCCTCACCACCCTCACCCTCACTCACCCTCACCCTCACTCACCCTCACCCTCACCCACCCTCACCCTCACTCACCCTCACCTCACCCTCACCCACCCCCACCCCTCACCCACCCTCACCCTCACCCTCACTCACCCTCACACCCTCAACCCTCACCCTCACTCACCCTCAACCCCTCACCCTCAACCCCTCACCCTCAACCCCTCACCCCCCCTCACCCTCACTCACCCTCACCCTCACTCACCCGCAACCCCTCACCCTCACCCCGCACTCACCCTCACTCACCCTCAACCCCTCACCCCTCACTCACCCTCACCCACCCCCTCACTCACCCTCACCCACCCTCACCCACCCTCACTCACCCTCACCCACCCTCACCCACCCTCACCCTCACTCACCCTCACCCTCACTCACCCTCAACCCCTCACCCTCACTCACCCTCACTCACCCTCAACCCTCACTCACCCTCACTTCCCTCACCCTCACTCACCCTCAACCCCTCACCCTCACTCACCCTCAACCAGTACACCCTCACTCACCCTCACTCACCCCTCACCCTCACTCACCCTCAACCCCTCACCCTCACCCTCACTCACCCTCACCCTCACTCACCCTCAACCCCTCACCCTCAACCCCTCACCCTCAACCCCTCACTCACCCTCACTCACCCTCAACCCCTCACCC
The DNA here is from genome assembly GCF_964261635.1 of Lissotriton helveticus. Lineage (NCBI taxonomy): Eukaryota > Metazoa > Chordata > Amphibia > Caudata > Salamandridae > Lissotriton > Lissotriton helveticus. The sequence goes on along the minus strand of NC_136071.1, from coordinate 1,010,855,286 downwards.
TCACTCACCCTCACTCACCCTCAACCCCTCACCCTCACTCACCCTCACCCCTCACTCACCCTCACCCCTCACCCTCACTCACCCTCAACCCCTCACCCTCACTCACCCTCAACCCTCACCCTCACTCACCCTCACCCTCACTCACCCTCACCCTCACTCACCCTCACCCTCACTCACCCTCACCCTCACTCACCCTCACCCACCCTCAACCCCTCACCCTCACCCTCACTCACCCTCAACCCCTCACCCTCACTCACCCTCAACCCCTCACCCTCACTCACCCTCAACCCCTCACCCTCAACCCCTCACTCACCCTCACTCACCCTCAACCCCTCACTCACCCTCACCCTCACTCACCCTCACCCTCACTCACCCTCACCCACCCTCACCCTCACTCACCCTCAACCCCTCACCCTCACTCTCACTCACCCTCAACCCCTCACCCTCACTCACCCTCACCCCCTCACCCTCACCCCCTCACCCTCACCCTCACTCACCCTCACCCTCACTCACCCTCAACCCCTCACCCTCAACCCCTCACCCTCACTCACCCTCACTCACCCTCAACCCCTCACCCTCACTCACCCTCAACCCCTCACCCTCACTCACCCTCACAACACATATTGTGTTACAATAGGTGTCACATTTGCGAAAGATAAAACTATTGGCATTGTAAATAACAAAGCTATTAATTTCGCTATTTTCAAAACAAGCACATAAATAAAAAATGTGTCCTTTACAATACCAATAGCTCAAACTTTCCTAATGCGAGACCTATTGCATTGCTGTGCTTCTCTCCCCTGCTGCACTCTCCTGCTCTCTATAGATGTGGCCTAACGACCAGAGCTGCCATCTAAGTGACGTAAATACCAAATATGTTGCATTCCAAATGCTATAGGTGTCACATTCGCGAAAGTTATAACTATTGGCATTGTAAATGACAAAGCCATCAATTTAGCAATTTTAAAAACAAACAAATAAATAAAAAATGTCATTTACAAGACCAATAACTACAACTTTTCTAATGCGAGACCTATTGCATTTCCAATGCTTGTTAATGTTGCTAGCTTAGAGTTTGGAGAGTCGCTCTTCTGCAAAACTATTCTCTTTTCCATTTACTTAATATCAGATTATTGAGTGTTCTCGTTGCCCAAGGATACCATCACTTTGTTAGAGGACTCTGCCTGTATAACGTGGTGGGGGACTAGCGTCCTTGTTGTGAAATACATCTTTTTCAAAATGAGAGCGTATTGAGGGGTGCACAAATAAATACACTGTTGCAGAGGTCCATCTTACTGATTACCAGTTTTTTGAATTAGGAATCTACTGTCAGGGGCGAGGAGTTCTGTCAGAGTTGCATAGCCAGTGGAGAGAGTGAAGGATTTGAGTCACATCTTGCAGTTCAAGTTTACCCCAAGTTTTGGCTCATGTGGAAGGTGACATGGTGTCTGGCTGTAAAGTGATCAGAGAGAAGATGGCCATACGGTCAGAGTAGCACTACAGAGACATTATTTCAGTTTTTGAAGACTTGAGCTGGTAGCAGTTTGAAAACCATCTTCTGACAGGCTGGCGGCACATAGCCAATCAATCAGTCATTTGTAAAGAGCAGCACTGTGGCCCTGGGGGTATCTGGGTTAGTAGTGGCATCGGTACACCTCGTCCCGCAACCCTCAACCACCCAAATGAAACACAGACAAGCAAGTTGGGAAGAAGAAGTTGCAGGTTTATTTGTGATACAAATAACAGAGCGGGTTAACTGACAGGTGACCCCATGTGCCCCGCAAACCCTTGTTGCAGGGCGCCTGAAGTTGAGCCAAAGAAGCGGACACCAGCGGCCATAGCCCGGTGTGTAACCTGGGAGGAAAAACCACCCACCGGTGGACCTATCGTCCACCTGCACCACCCTCCGGACAAGGGAGAGTCAACTCACACCTTGCCCAGTCAGGCGAGGCATTATTAGCAAACCCCCCGTTGCTCAAGCTTACAACCGCCCTAAGGACTAACGGGGTGCCGTCGGAACCAAGTCCCCAAGAAGGGCCCCTTGGATTAGGTATGACTCAGCAGTGTGTGCTTCGCACTGGGGCTTCAGGTCCTGTTCCTGCGCCTGTCCTGTATGGGGTCACCTTGTACCTTTTTCCACAGCCCTGGGCGTGGCACCCGCTGCGCCCAGAGCCCCCACTACCTAGCCCTTATCTCTCCCCTATTTGCATCCGGCTGCTTCTAGCGCCTCCCCTAGGTCTAATAGGAAAATCGCCATGCCTACTTTGGACAAGTGTACCCCGTCAGATTCCCAGCATCCAATGGATTTGGCGTGCAGCAAGCCATGTCTAATGAAACCTACCCCTCTCTGCTCGCTGAATTTGCGCATTGCTGCGTTTACATGCCTGCGCGAGACTTCTATCGCCTCCTGCGCTATTGCCCCATGCCAAATCGGTCTAGGGGAAATTTCTGACCAATATATGTTGCACTGTCCCAATTCACCGCTTAAGATGCTCAAGTCTTTCCTCATTGTGTCTAGCAGTCGCCTCTTGCCTAATGTGACTAGGTAGTTCCCCCTTAGGTGGACCACTAGGATGTTCGGCCTTTGCCTGTTTTCTTTCAGTAGCCTACGCAGCGTCCCTATCAGAGCCACCCAGCGCATCCCAGGGAAACCAAACCATGATATATTGGTGTTGTTAAAGCCGTGCTTCCAGGTGTTGGCGCACACCCATCTCGCCAGTCTCGTGACATACGAGTGCCCCATCACCCATACCTCTGACCCTGCAATGAAACACAGTATGTTGCATGATTATAGTTTATTGACACACTTAAAAGCACTGCAACAAAAACAACCACTGAGTGGCAACCGAACTTGAACTTGAACACACCTCGTAATAATCTTGTCACGGCTTATGAATTATTTACTTTATTTACACATTGTCAACTGTATGTCTGCTCACAGGGTGAATTAAACTCATTGGTCTCACATAAGTTTTGTAGCAGTTGGATTCCCATCTACCTACTTTTTTAATTGCTTCGGCTGGGAGCCCTACCCTAAAAGCCGTGGTGGCCGCACCTATCCTGAAAGAGTGGGAGCTAAACTTGGCCCCTGTTGCTGTATATCCTGCCAGGAATAAGCACCCCTGCAACACATGGTCCACCTGGTACTTTGTGACTGGGGAACCGTCGGAGTGGATAAGTAATAAACCATCATTATGCGGGCGGCAGGCCAAGAAAGTGGCCATCAGTGCCACCGGGCAATAATTGTCGTTGCCCAGCCGCTGTAATGAAATGTTCCTACCCTTGCCTATCTGATCTGTCTTGGAGCATTGTAGCAGGATCTCAACTGACTCCGCTGTTGAGCGAACGTCCTCCATCAAAAGGGCCCTGGAGTTGACCTCCTTTTTGGACTGAGCTACCAGTTCACCTATCCTAAATGCTCCAAAAAATGCTAAGCTAAAAGTCATGGAAAAGAGGGTCGCCTCATAGGCGGAATGGGTAACTTTAGGCAGGGCGTCTAGTATGTTTTTTAAAGTCTCATAATCTATGGGGGCCCTTTGATCCGCTAGTTTAGGCATCACTCTTGCCCAGCCTTTGAGTGCCGCCCTAGTTTGGAATGACGACGTTGGGTCCTTCTGACCTAAAAGCCTAGCATGGTGCCCGATAGCGGACAAGTGCCCGGCCATCCATGAGTGGCTCTTCCCCTCATCCTTCGCCCAGACCATGAATGCCTGCACTTTTTCAACTTGTCTCCCAGCATCCCGCTCCCATGGGCCCATAATTTCGCAGAATGTTTTAACACAAGTCTGGTATCTCCTCATAGTCCGAGGTGCCAAAGACATTTCGCCTAGTTCTCTGATACGCTGCGCCACCGCAGCAGATGCCACAGCCGGGCCGGGAAAGGCGTCATCTCTTCCCTCGCTCGCGGCCACGCCTCTCGGAACCTCTGCCAATGGAAACGTGAGAGTGCATCAGCAGCAGTGTTTTGTATTCCCGGGATGTGCCTAGCCTTGCATTCCACATTATTGTATAAACATACTTTGACAAGCTCTCTGAGTAAGCATAAGACAAGTGCACAAGAGGCCGACTGGGTGTTCATGGCTTGTACTACCGCCATGTTATCAGACCATAGAACCACTCTTTTTGCAGACAGCAGGACAGGCCACAGATGGAAAGCCACCACTATTGGGAACAGTTCTAACACCGTTATGTTGTTGGTGATCTTTTTCTTCCTCCAAGCATTAGGCCACCCCGCCGCACACCAGTCCCTGTCGAGTATAGCCCCAAATCCTTCCCTGCCCGACGCGTCTGTAAACAACGTCAGCTCCTGGCTGCTGGTCCAGGGTTCCCTTCATATCACGGAGCCATTAAACTGTTCGAGGAATTCCCCCCATAACTTAAGATCTTCTTTGACCCCAAAACTCAGCCTCACTTGATGATGCCTGCGCTTTATCTTTGCTGCTGTCCTGGCCAGCCTGCGCGCGAAGGCCCTACCAGCAGGAATTACTTTGGTGGCAAAGCTTAGTCTCCCATGAAGGCTCTGTATATCGTCCAACGACACCTTATCCTGCCCCCGCACCAGTTTGATCTGCGCTGCTAATTCTGCGACCTTGTCTGCTGGGAGCCTAGCCTCACCCGCTATCGTATCTATTTCTATGCCCAAGAAAATTAACGCCTGTGCAGGACCCACAGTCTTCCCCAGAGCCAGTGGCACACCCAGATAGTCTGTCATTTTTTGAAATTTCTCCAGCGCCTCAGCACAGACTGCTGTCTCTGCTCTGCCTACGAAGAGGAAATCGTCCAGATAATGAGTTACGTTCGCCACCCCTTCCACCTCTTGAAATACCTGAGGGAAATCAAAAATCCCATCTCAGGGGTTTGCACTAACACCTGATCCTTTAAAGCAGCATGAAAAAGTTGGCACAGAATCTGTAATCAAGAGAAACATATTTATTAAATTACAACAAGTGAGGCCATGTCACACAGAAGCCGCAGCACTCTGTATGAGATGGTCTGAGGACTGAAGGCCACAGTATCTCTTATATACCCTCACAGGGGCTAAAAAAGGGCAGTACAAGTGCACATAAGAAGAGTTACACACATAGATGGTCATACAGAAAATGCACAGTCGACAAGTAGGAGGAGCTAACAGTTTTGCCAATGCTAGCAAGCACATCCTGACAGTTACAGAATATTAGCAGCTGCAAGCACAACTGAGCATGTGCAAAGTAGGAGGAAGAGGCTAAATATACCGAGCAGAGAACAGCAAGATAGGACTGAGTACATGGTGAGCACATGGCCATCTAAAATGGCTGCCAAATACAAAATGGATTCCATAAAAAGACAAGATAGTCTCTAAGTACAGGATGTCTTCTGCTAATGCTTAATCTAATCGCTGCTAAATTACGACAGACGACCCTTTCAGCATTAGCTGAAGACATTCCCATGATCCAGTAAGAACATAGAAAATATTTGTACATTCAATTTCACAATTTATCAATATCCTAATTTATTGCTAGGGGAGCATTTTCCAGTCTAAACATTTCACTAAGGGTATCAGCAGGAATCCAAGAAAAACGGGCATTGGATCATAATAAACATACAGACAGTAGGAGAAAGCAATGGCCACTATTATAAACAGAATTATCATTTTTCTTGGCCTAAGCTAAAGCAAATCCTAAAATCATCTAGTAGACAAAGTTCAAAATAAGCTTTATTCGATATTTTAGACAAATATCATATAAGCATACCTTATTATACATAGTTAAAAAACAATTATATAGCAAATCATTAAAAATATTTCAGTTTAAAAAGACATACATAATTCAGGAAAAAAAGTTAAAAAAGTCTGCGTTTAAAAGAAAGATAAAAACAAAGAGGAGTAAATACTATCTCCAATTTCAATCTAAAGTTTTCCTAAATTTTATCACTAATTTTAAGAACTGTTCCATTTTGGCTGTCACCTCCTTATCTTCAAGTTCCTGTAGACGTTCAAAAGCAGTTTTACATATCCTGATATTCCATCTCTTCAGTAAGGGTAATAATAAAGCTTTTCTCAAAAACCCGTAATAATTGCAGAAAAGGATAGTATGAATGTTCGATTGTTGTGAAATAGTATCACAGGGACAAGGAGAGGTGATCCATGACCAATCATTGGATTTTGGGAATGTTACATAACGATAAAAAGAACCCATTCTGCATCTTGTAAGTAACATCCTTGAGTAGCACGGAATACCTGATGATAGGTATGGTTGAAGCCCCTTATGAGGTGTCACCCTTTGATAAGCCAAGATGGTATCCGAGAGTTTTTGTTTGTTCCATCTGACTGTTTCCAGGTGGACCATTAAGATCTTTCTCAGATGTTTACGCGAGATATTTTCCAGCGAACTTGGATCTGTAAACCACTCTTGATGTCCAATTTCAAAAAGGAACTTTCTCACATAGGTCAGCCAAATAGCTTGATTGGAATGTTTGGCCCCTTCCAATTTAAAAATATCCTGTAACACCTCTCTATTAAAAGCAGTCTCAGGGGTAGTCCAAATTTTGTGCCAGAGAAGGGGGGGTTCAGATTTTATAGTATCTGTTATATACGGGATATCGAGCTCAATGTGCATTTTATATACAGAGGTTGCCCTTGAGGCAGCAAGAAGATACCTTAAGAATTGGTTTTCCAAAGTTTGTATCGACGAGATGTTTTTGTCTACGCCCCAGAGGCCAGCCCCATAGATAGCAGTAGATACGCATTTCGCTTTATATATGGTTAGTAGTTGTTTAACTGGTCTACCCCCTATCTTTCCCGAAAAGTCCCGGAGACCTCCAATAGCTCTCAGAAAAGCAAGTTTCCTCTTCTCTATTGCCGCTTTCCAGGATAGCTTTCTATGTAGGCAGATTCCCAAATAAGTAAAAGCCTCCACTGTCTCCAATCTTTGGTCCTCAATAAAGATGGGGCATGGGGTCTTTTTTGGGCTTTTGTTACATAGCATGGTGAACGTTTTTCCTATGTTCACTTTAAGGCCCCTGGCGTTCATAAAAGTCGTGAAAGCTGAAACTGCTTTTTGTAGGCCCATTCTGGTTTGAGATAAAATTGCAGCATCATCGGCATACAGCAGAATTGGAATCGATTGACCTCCTATTTTGGGAAAGTCACACTCGATGTTTTTGAGATGCTCGCCAATCGCATTTATATAAAGGGAGAAAAGCAGGGGAGCCAATATGCACCCCTGTCTAACCCCTCTATTGATGTTAAAACGTGGCGAGCACTCTCCCCTCAGTCCAAATCTCACTCTGGCTCCTGCTTCACGATACAATGCCTTAATGAAAAGAAGGATTGATGGATCTATCCCGAAGTGCTTTAAAATGTCCCATAGTTGGTCATGCAGGACGCAGTCAAATGCTGAAGTGAGATCTATATATGTTATATACAGACTGCGCCTTTTGGTGTCGATGTATTTTGACATGATTAGATGTAAATTAAGGACCTGTTCAATTGTACCTCTGCCTGACCGGAAACCATATTGTAGTTTGGAGAGTATATTTTTCTCCTCTATCCAGATGGATAATCTTTTCAGGATTATGCGTCCGACAATTTTCATTAAGGTGTCGAGGAGGGATATGGGCCTATAGCACGATGGCAAGTGCCTGTCTCCTTTTTTAAAGATTGGTATTACTATAGCCTCTCCCCAGGTTGGCAGGAGATTTGTGGTGTTTATAGAGTTTAGGACAGAGGTCAATAAAGGAGCCCAGAATTCCCTCTCTGCCTTATACACATCTGCAGGAATTGCGTCCGGTCCAGGGGCCTTCCCAGGAGGACTTTCTTTGATGGCTGATTCCACCTCCTCAAGTGAAAATAGAATTTGGCAAGGACTCTCCCGAGATGAGTTTATGATTAATGAGTCTGGGTTCAAGTTATTTAAACATGCGGGGTTAGTATAGAGCTTCTGGAAGTGCGCCGCCCACATCTCTCCATTTATTGCCATATCCAGGTTTCTAGTGGGCATTTTTACCCATGGCAGGGGGGAATTGATAAGTCTCCAAAAAGCTGACATGTTCCCCGTCTCCGATGTTTCCATCAATTTCTGCCATGCTTCCTGTTTCAATTCCTTTTTTCTCTCCTTTATGGCTAGGCGATATTGTGTTCTGGCCTGACGTATTTCTAATTGCGGTTTCGGTAGGACGCGGAGCAAGTTCTTTAAGGAGTTCAATGCCTTCGTACATTTTTGGTCAAACCACCCATTTTGATGAATGGTACCAGTTTTAAATTGTCTCGTCAAAAGTTGTTTCAAGGTTCCCTGAATTTTAATGAAAGCATTACAAATATCATCGGGGGTGTCCTTATTAGAAAGACAAATATAAATCTCCTCCCTTCTTTTGTTGACTAGGTTCTTGAGGATATTTTTTGGGTTTATTTTGTCCCATTTCACACAATATCCGTTTTTGGCTCCCAGCATAATTGGTTGTTCATAAGTAATTTTATGTAACTTCTGGCTCAAAGATGGTTCCAGTAAGTCAATAATCATGGAGAGAGGGTAGTGGTCACTGTGTGGATGGTCAAGGGTGTTCCATTCTCGTATTAGCGATGCATGTGCTTTTGAGAATAATAAGAAGTCTATGATAGTGTTCCTGCCTCTGCCATGAAAGGTTGGTTTGAGGGGGCATGGAGTCTGAAGGAGCTCATTTGCCAAATGTAAGTTACAAGAAGTCACAAAGGTGTTAAAAAGATCCCCTGCCTTTGTGTGCAAAAAATGGCTAAAAGTGGGAAAACCAGGATCTGAGGCATATGTCTCATAAATATCACAAGCATCTCTTACTGTGTTTGGGCAGATATGGCAGTTTAGATCACCAGCAAAAAGTATTGCACACTCTCCGCCCAAGGTTTCTTTAATCGTTTGCAGGGCTTGGTGTAAAGTATCCATGACTTTCTCCAATTGATCTACAGGGAGGTTATTATAAAAGTTGATAATTAACAAAGACAATGACGGGGCGATATCCAATGCAATTATCTGGAAGGAATCTCTCAGTAAGGTTTTTCTGATCCTCTGACTGACTGCTACACTAACGTAGGTGCATAAACCCCCCTTATGTCTGCCCTGTTTAGTCGCGGCAGCCGGTGAGTGGAATGTCTGAAAGCCTTGAAGGTGAATAGGTGAGATCGCCCAGGTTTCCTGGAAGCACAAGATGGAATACTGATTTATCACCTTTACCCAGTCCGGTAACATAATTTTTGAAGAAAGTCCTGCTAGATTCCACGAAAGGAACTGCAAGTTGCCAGTTTTTTTCCTGTCTGCCTTATTATTCGAGTGTAATTTGGCGTTTGTATTAGTGGACAGACAAGGTTGTCTTTTTACTTTGCCCCAGTCAATAGTTTTGTCTATATTTTTTACCCCGTTGACCGTGGAGTTTTTATTTGGACCCTTTTCAGGGTTAACCTGCATATGATAGGGGTAAGCAGTGGAATGCTCAAATCTCCCACTGCCATCATTTACTTGCTTCTCTTGAAGGAGGAGTCAATCCAAGTCCTCCATACCGCAAAGTGGCTCAAAGGAGTTATAACAGGGTAAGTTCCAGTTTGCATGGAAGAAAGAGGGGAGTTTAACATAACCCTGTGAATAGAACTGTGGGGTCGGTGGTTGAAATTGATCATATAGATCATTTAGAGGGAGACGTGTCTGATCTCTTGGTCCCTGACTAAGGTGGTTATTTCTATACTGCACAAATGAGTGTTTAGAATGATGAAATTTGTGAGGGTTAGAAGACATTAGCGCTTCAGGGTAAAAGTAGGTTAAAGGTTTTGGCAAGATTGGTCCCCTATGGAGGCCCAGAAACCAGTCTGTAATATGTGGGATGACCCTCGGATCTTTAAAGGTGACAATTACTACATCCCCTTCTATGTCTTTGGGACGAATACCAACCCAATCAGTTCTTCTCACCATTCTTATGTCACCATTTATATGAGGAGGTAAGGGCCTATTTTTCTTAAGCCAAAAAATCACCTTATTTTTTAAACTATGATGATTTTCGTATCCTCCTATACCTGATAATGGTGCGACCCCCGTTAGGATGATAACGTTTTGTGATGCAATCGGGGGTAAGTCCACATATCTTTTCCCTAGACGTTTATCATGTAGCACGGCAGGGTTGGTTTTTTCCCGGGTGGAAAGGGCGTTGCCCATTTTTGCTGAAGCAATAAGAGAGTTAATTTGTGTCAAATTTGCGTGGGTGTTAGAAGTCACTTTTGGAGGGGGAGCAGGATTTTGGGTAGTTACTGACTTCTTTATAGACTCTAACGGTTGGGTTTGATTCTGATTTGGCGCCGGAATTTGCTTCATCGGAATCTGGACTTTGGTCGATTTTTCACAACTAGATTCCCCCCCCCCAATTTTCGTGGTAATAGATTTTGCTATGATGGTGGTAATTTTTGCTTCCTGTTTTGATTTATCACCCGAATTTGACATAGAATCAGGATTTGCCACTTGAGTTTGAGTCAGGGTCTCCGAGAGAGTGTGCAATTGAGTAGCTATTCTTTTCACTCTCTCGAGTATTGGTGTTAATAATGCCTTCACAAGATGTTCCATGGCATCCACAAAGTCTTTAATTGTGGGAGGAACGCAGGAAATTAAAGCTTCATGTGATGGTTTTGGTGTTCCTTCAACAATTTGTAGCAATTCTTTAGTGAGTGTATCGTTAGCCGAGGTTTGAATTTTAAGGGTTTTTTTCATTGGAAGTCTTTTTCGTCGTTTTTTAGGTGGGGAGCGAATAATAGCCTGATTCTTTTTGGGTTTTTGTTTCATTTGAGACACTTTATCTGTCTTTAATACCACTGGTGAAGGGTGGAACATAGAAAACTTTTGTGGGACCTGAGACGAGGGGATTTCTATTATATCCGGCCCCACAAACTCTGCAATCTTTGGCAGGTTTGGAGTGACCAAGTCTATAAGATCGGCGGATGCCGTGGATGTAACATTATCAATTTTTAAAGGTGACGGGAGCAAAGAACCATTACTTGGCTGGAAGTAGGATTGAAAAACTGAGGGGACGCTATCAGTATTCATTAAATCCTCTACCGTAATTTTTAAGGTGGAGTTAAGTGGGCTAGGCTCAGGAATAGGTGAGGGAACTGATATCAGAACGATATTTTTAAGTTGCTCTATTGATTGTCTCCTTGCAATGCGCCTCTCTGCCAAGGCCAGGTCTTTATCAATTTCACCCTTGACTTTAGAGAAAAATTTGTCCAGGGGGCCGAAGATTGAGCTCCCTTCACTCGTGGGTTGAACTTCACTTCCTGGTTTCGCCATAATTATATGTCTTTTGGGTGGGGATACGAAAAATGGGGGTGGCCCAGCCCGGCCTGTTTCGGCCTTGGAGGGCCGTTGAGGGCCCGCCCTTTGCCCGGGCTTAGCCCCGGGCGTCCCGCTCGCGTCCCGCGACGCTGAGGGCTTCCTGTTTTATTCAGCCCCTCCCGGCGCGTATGACGCGTCGGGGAACGCGCCGCCGCTGAGCCTGTCGGGATTTGGAGTCCCGAGGCGGCGGCGCGGCTGGTGGCGGTTCTTGGCGTCCTTCCCTCTTCCACTGCAGGCACAGTGCTCGCTCAAGGTGTCAGCCGGTAAATAATTTTTCAGAAAAGGGCTCCCCCCGCTCCACCGAGGGCTTCCTGTTTTAATCAGCCCCTCCCGGCGCGTATGACGCGTCGGGGAACGCGCCGCCGCTGAGCCTGTCGGGATTTGGAGTCCCGAGGCGGCGGCGCGGCTGGTGGCGGTTCTTGGCGTCCTTCCCTCTTCCACTGCAGGCACAGTGCTCGCTCAAGGTGTCAGCCGGTAAATAATTTTTCAGAAAAGGGCTCCCCCCGCTCCACCGAGGGCTTCCTGTTTTAATCAGCCCCTCCCGGCGCGTATGACGCGTCGGGGAACGCGCCGCCGCCGCTGAGCCTGTCGGGATTTGGAGTCCCGAGGCGGCGGCGCGGCTGGTGGCGGTTCTTGGCGTCCTTCCCTCTTCCACTGCAGGCACAGTGCTCGCTCAAGGTGTCAGCCGGTAAATAATTTTTCAGAAAAGGGCTCCCTAGTAGACATTTTCAGGGCTCCTATGCATTTCAGTGACTATTCATTTTAAATTTCAGAATAGCTAACAGCTCATATCTAATAAAAACATTTTCCAATTGACTGTTACATTTTCCTTTTATGAGGGCTAGAACATCAAGCATATCTGGGACCAGGAGGACCACACAGGGCCATAGGAATTAGGACCAAGAGCTGTAAAGGGCTGCTCTTCAAAAATGGGACAACTAAAAGGGATACATTATTGACAAAAAGAGGAAGTCCTTGGGGAAATTGAAGCCGTTGTACAACCAACCAGAGGGGGAGTCTTCTCCCTGTGTCCGTTTGAGCCTCACAGGCAGGCTCTTTGTTGTTTCCACGGTGGAGCTGCACAACTCGCAACTCAAGAATCACAGTCCAGTTTCAAGGAAAAAAGTCTCTTCTTTCAGGATAGGGCAGTCACCCAACAGGCAAATGCTCTTAGCGATCCTGTCCAGTGTCTCAAACAGTGCAAACAGTGCACCACTTTTCTTCACTTCAATCTAACAGGCACCAGAGACACAGCACTTGAACCCTAATCTCAAGTCCTTCCCTATCTCCTATATTGCTCTGCTGGCGCACTGCTCATTCGTTGGGGCTACACATTTGCATCCAGTGTACCCAGGTATCTCTTAACCAACAAACAAAGGTGCAAACTTGTATTCACTTTAGGACCAGAAATCAGAGGCCTTATTCTAGGATCTCTGAAGCAACCCTTGTTTCAGAAGGGGTCACCTCAAGCAAAACCTCCTTGCCATTCTGGTCGGTCTGTGACTCTCAGCTAGGCATGATCCACGATTTCTCCTTTCTGATTTGTGACCCCGTCTTTCGCTCAAAACAGTGGCAGGGGTACACACTTAATCACAGGGCTTCCGCCTTCACTGAGGTCCTAGTTGCCAGCAATTCTTGTGCTGGTTACCTTCACTTTGGTTTCAAGCTGCACTGGTGCTGACGCTGACTCCCCAGGCTGAATCTGATGTCCGGGCCCCTCTGGTAGTGGTTTGTACAGCAGCAAATATCTATTGGTGGACAGAACAAATTGTCTTTAGACAAGGCACAGAAACAGTCTATCAACAGAGTGTTAGAAAATACTTCCTAGTCTTGGGATGCCCCATATATTAGCAAGGCACCCAAGAACCACTTCCATCTATCTATGTGAGAGTAAAGAAAAACACAGGCTGGACCTATTGGCAAGTATACAAAAAACAATTCATTGCAGGGGATTTGCAAGTAGGTGGCCTGCAATCTTCAAAGGAGTGGCCATACACCATGGGACTATAGTGATCTAAAACAAAATACTGTCATTGTCATAGAGTACAAAGACAAAAGGTAGTAGGTAAAACAGCACCTCTAGCCTCTTCAATTGGGTTTCCATGTGAGAGCATACCCTCGTCCATCTAAAGGTAGACAACTACATAATGGATGTCTTCACACATAGTGGCATTGTCTAAGGGGGTAAGCAAACTTTCCTCAATTATTAAGTGCAGGTGTTCCTAAATTCCTTATCTAGAACACCTCAAAAAGAGAAATCACATAATACAGATTATCAGGGACATGTAGACTAATTGTGCGTCAGGTGGACTATACAATACAAAAGCTAATAGCAATGTAGAAACAACAGACAAGAACTAGAGTCCTGGTATTTCTATGATTAGGACACATCTGATCCCACCAAAAATTAAAGCAGCAGGGAAAAAGAACTAAAACCAAATTAGAATAGGCATTTGAATTTGTCATACTAAATACTCGTGAAAGTATCTCCTATTGAGGTGGACAACTGATCTTACTATAATCTATCACTACCCTAACAGTCAGACTAGAAAACACCAGAGTAGGCCTGAAGAAATTTTGAAAACCAGTTTGGTCATACAAAAGGGAATTACACATATTATAGAGGAACCTGATACATCACTGTAGTCTGGAAATGTAAACCTCTAAATGGTGAAAGAAAAACGAAAAAGAAAATAGGACTAGAACACAGCTAAAATCCCCAAAAACTAGGCACAATGTGACATCAATCAGGGGAAAAGCAGCAAAAGAAAAATCCATAGGAAGGACAAAAATTGACTTGGGTGATAATCAAGTTTGGGACATAATGCCAAGAGCATGGGTGATACAAAAAAGTCAAAAATAGTACACATATTATAACTCTACCGCTGGCCACTACACCATCTACGGTAATCTCAGCTAGTGATCCCATTCCTTCCTTTCTCGGGGAAAATGAAACCTGGTTTCCTTTTAAGACAGAACATCATTTAACTAATACTATATAGAAATTAGGTCACCTTGCATAAGAGTCACAGATCTATAATTGCTTCCTTAGGTCCAATCAAGGAAATATAAATGTGAGGCTGCCTTTTCCTTAAGGGAAAAGAGCAGTAACGTGAGTAAAGGTGACACACTTTGCTGTATATATTATAACCACATAGGCATGCACTTGGTGAAGTGCTGTCTGTTCTTGCTCACAATATAACAATATCATATATCATAATTTAGTATCAGCAAGTTTTACCACTTAACAAGTTTTAACCACTGTTGCTCAAAGGATATACATCGTCATGTTATCCCTTCACAACACAGCAAAACTTACAAAAGCAACAACATGGATCACAAACATACATAATATAGGACATGTCATGCCAAGCCATCAGATATACTTTGCTGTATACCTAAGCACAGAAAAACACAATAGCATGCAACACCATTTCATGCACTTTCTGCACAATAAACACTCCAATAACATTAAAAAAAAAACATTCGGGCCCATTTTAATTTTGTCAGACTTATACCTAAATAACACCTTCTTTTAATCCATCCTCACCCTTTTGACAGCAGATCAAGCAGTCAGTGAAGATCAGCTTGTCAAATATAACTTACTGTGTCGCGTCAGACACACAGGAAAAGCAGGGAAAATTCATGGAAGAAATGCAAAAAACATGAAAATGCACAGATAATTCATTTCAAAGAAGTCATAAAAACACATCTTTGTTTCATCATACAGCCAATACTTCACATAACACGCAAAATCTCAAGTGGAACCACCCAGTTTTTGTAAATGTACAAAATCTCTTAAGCAAAAACTATTTCACAGCCTCTGCGTGTCCCTTACACCAACCCCCCAGGTTAGGCCCTGCTGTTTATAAAAAAGCCGTGTCAGGAATGCACTCTTCAAATGTCGACGTGAATGGCTCCTTTGCGTGAAGCTTTTCCAAGCAATCATTTCACCATTTGTTGTCACATACTCCTAAGCCCCCACCACACTGACCTAAAGGTCAAAATCTGGCTGGAGCACCAAGCTTTCTTGTAACCTCACTGTGAAACTGACAAAGACAATAAGTCTCTGCAAGTCTGTGCAATAATCAACCCTATTTAAAAAAAGACATTTTAAATATATTACTTCTTTTAGAGAACTACAATTTATTTATTCTCAGAGCCTGTGAATAATTTATGGAACATAACAACACACCATACCAGCTTCATAATAAATGTGTGTCACTGTGCCATGCAATGCTACACATTTTATCAACCTTAAATGAATGAATGGCTCAGTAGGCCCGCTGAAGTCAAAACCTTCAACCTTGATATTAAACATAAGCCTCTGCGCTGGGCACATTAACTCACTAAGCTATGAAAAAGCAAACGTGCACATTTGTATTATACTTGAATGTATGCATTCACTGAAGCCTAAGGCACTATAAAACTAGTTTAAATGGCAAGAAAGCCTTTTAAAATGGTCTATTTAACTCAATATCGTTTTTGCAATTTGAGGTACTTAAAAATAAATAACCTATAATTGTGTTACATATTAATCATCCTCAAAATGTTCTTTAGAGATTGCAGAAATCGGACTTAGACATATCTCATGTAAATCTTTAAAAAAAATGACTTCTTACGCCTGCGCCAAGTGAAGGTCCCATACATAAATGTCCTCATTATGCAGTACTGCACAACTTAAATTAAATTATAATGCTAGGAGGTCACAGTATGAGTATTAAGCTTTATGAATATCAAAAAACGATTTTAAAAAGCACTTATTTTTTTTTCAAAATATTTTTTTTATGTCATAATTAAAAAAATTACTCTCCATATTTCGTTTTTGTAATAATCCTATATCTTAAAACCAAGCTGCATCCCTATTATAAATCTGCCCCTTGCTTATCTTTTTAGAGCAGTCATTCGCCTAAGCATATAATCTCAATTTTAAATACACGTCAACTTCGCGCCACTTTTGTTTGAAAAGGACAATGATTTTAGCAACAGAGCCAGACATGTGCTGACGAGAAAAATGCTAAAAGAGAAGGAAAACCGAAATTGAAATGTCTGTCTGTGATACAAATAATTAACCTTATTTTTGTAAACCTTGCTTCCAAAATAACACTCTGAAATGCAAAGTTGCACGTTTAACTTAAGGAAGAAGTCCTGGCTAAATAAACTAGGCCTGCGAAAATAACAGCTGTGTCCTTGACGGCAGGCCCTACCCAGTGTTGAATTTCCTGGTGGCAGCCTTACTAAAAACAGACATTCCAAGCTTTGAAATGCGTGTGCAAGAATACATATTTTAAGTTCAGAAAAACTCACTCCAGCTAAACTGTTTTGCCTGTAAGCATCTTAATGCAATGTATATTAAGTAAACACGCTTTGAGTGTGTTGTCTACAAAAACACACAATTTCATTTTTCTGCTGTAGGCCTTTAATATTCCTAGTGAATAAGAATTTTAAGTTTATCCCTTAAACATTTAACAGTTGTGCATGCGCGCTATTCCTTACCCTATAACTTTAAGGAGAAACATATAGTTATGTTTAGCACATCACATAGGTCATTCCTGAATTTCTATCGAATTTTTACCCAACATTAATTAATCTAACATTATGTTTAACAGACTGAAAACATCAAAAATACCCACAAAAATACATTTGAGCTCAGTACAGACATAAACAGAAAAGGGGTAAAACACAAAAGACACACAATACAGCGCGCTTTAGCCATGTTTCGTAAATAGCGACGACGCAATGTACAAGCAAAAGTTACATGAATGGAAAAAACCCACAAACCAGCTAGACATTTAAACACACCTTTTAAACCATGGGTCAACACTAAAGCCAGAAACAAAAGACAGCCCGCAGACTGCATCCAAACCACCTATGTAAATTCCAGTTGTAAGTCATATTTACAAGGAAAAACCCTATTCTCAACAGTATTCTAAAAACTGAAGTAGAAATACTCTCAATTCACTAATTCAGGCTGGCAGAACACCAAAAACCGCTCTGCATATCTTCATACATAAAATTGCAGAGAACAAAGGATCCTCATGTGTATTATGGGCATATTTAAATTCCCTGGGGAAAAATTTCACCAAGGAAGAAATATGTTTTCATACCTAAAACCTATTTTAAGTTTTCCCTCTAGGGGAAGCCGGCTAATTCAATTCATATCTCACTATGGTACCTCTCATAAAACTACACATTTTACATGTGAGTTTGGAACAGGCATGCAAACAAACATAATGCAAAATATGCATTATCATAATCTGAAATGGCACTTAATCATTGCGCCGCTCATAACCATAAATGGAGAAACATCTCCACATTACCTGCCTACATGTGTTGCAACGCATATATCACATAATCCATATCATAAATATGATCGATCATCCATACATATCCATATCCATAAGCCACAGCAAGCGTATCCTAAAACTGCCTTGCGAGTCACTGGCTAACATAAGCTCACAGTAATTACCATACAATGGTTCTTACCAAGCACGAGCGTCCAGGTTCTATCTGCCAAGTTTTGAATGACCTAACAGTCTTTTCTTTTAAAATATTCACGCCAGAAATGTTCTCAGTCAGGGGTGCCATCATGTGGAGGATCAAAAATCAGTAAGATCAGAAGTAGACTGGGCTACAGAGACTAAGAACCCCCAGAATTGGTACCTCCTTTAGTAGAATCCTGCCTTGTCTTCCTCAGTAAATGTCTGACTCCTGATAAGTTCACTCCTTCAGATAGTCACCGCTCTGATGAGCCCCAAGTTGGCGCGCCAAATGAGGGAAATCAAAAATCCCATCTCAGGGGTTTGCACTAACACCTGATCCTTTAAAGCAGCATGAAAAAGTTGGCACAGAATCTGTAATCAAGAGAAACATATTTATTAAATTACAACAAGTGAGGCCATGTCACACAGAAGCCGCAGCACTCTGTATGAGATGGTCTGAGGACTGAAGGCCACAGTATCTCTTATATACCCTCACAGGGGCTAAAAAAGGGCAGTACAAGTGCACATAAGAAGAGTTACACACATAGATGGTCATACAGAAAATGCACAGTCGACAAGTAGGAGGAGCTAACAGTTTTGCCAATGCTAGCAAGCACATCCTGACAGTTACAGAATATTAGCAGCTGCAAGCACAACTGAGCATGTGCAAAGTAGGAGGAAGAGGCTAAATATACCGAGCAGAGAACAGCAAGATAGGACTGAGTACATGGTGAGCACATGGCCATCTAAAATGGCTGCCAAATACAAAATGGATTCCATAAAAAGACAAGATAGTCTCTAAGTACAGGATGTCTTCTGCTAATGCTTAATCTAATCGCTGCTAAATTACGACATACCCATTGCAAAAAGGTGCTGAAAGCTTCGAAGAATGCGCAGGAGATGGAGCAGCCCATGGGCATACACCTGTCATAGTAATATTCATCGTCCAGCCTGAAACCTAGTAAGTTTTGGCTGCTAGGGTGCACAGGTAGGAGGCGAAAAGCAGATTCGATATCAGCTTTGGCCAGCCAGGCCCCTCTTCCAGCTTGTCTAGTGGTGGACATGAAAATGGGCCAGCAACCCTCCCCAGTTCCAGTTCCTTACCAACCTTTGCTCTCACCACCTCAGGATTGGCTTTTGCTGATTTAAGATTGTCTGCATCTCTCGTGGCAGGCACACCTATGTATGGTATAACAAAACCTTCCGCAAACCCCCCCAGAAGCAATCTCCCATCCAGTCTGTTGGGATATTTGTTCAACAGTGGAACCAGTCGTTCCAATTTTATCGGTGAGGGCCCTTTCACTGCGCCTACTCCTGGTAAAATTGGTGACAATGCTTGAGAGGTAGAGTCAGGGAGGGTCAAAGGGGTGCAGGGGAGGGGGATGGGCATTGGGGGGGGTAAGATTGTGGGGGGTGTGGACCCGCTACTTATTCTGCCAGGACCCTCCCCTCCCCCTTGATAACTGCCTTGCTTTTGACCTTTGTTTGACCTACACGTTCCTGCCTGGTGCTACCCTCCACAGTTACTGCATGTATGCGTAAATTTGCAGGATCTCCCCCAATGGCAGTGCCCACCGTTAAATAATCTGCAAGACCCTGGGGATGACCTCCCACCTCCCCTCTTTTGGCCTCTCCCCCTCTGGCCCCCTCGAAAGGGCGGCGTTCTTTGATCTGTCTGTGTCGCACTGCCGCCTTTGTCATTGGACACCACCTGCGTATCATGTGTCTTACTGTTCGCAGTTGTGCCTTGGAGCGCCCTGGACCCCATATGGTCCATCCACAGCTGTAACTCTTTGTGATCCCAGCGCATCTTGGGAGATTTTGACATTTTCTTCCTGAATTCCCTATCATAGTCTAGCCAACCTAGGCCTCCCCACTTTTTCGCTTCATTATGAATGAGTCTCCCGTACTGAACTAACCCTGGTCCTTGATCACCAAACTTCTCCATGATAACAGAGGACAGTATCGCAAAGGCTTCCAACCATGTGTCAATGTTCTTTTCTGGCCAAGGCTGATATCTAACCTTCTTTTCGTCTTCTTTCAACCCTGCCTTGCGTACGTCAGCACCTTGTTGTCCTAGCATGAGTAATGAAAAAATATCTATAAATTCTCGTTTCCATATTAATTCCTTAGCTGCCAGCGGGACCTCCCAGGACAAGGAGGAACGACCTGACAGTAAAGGAGCGTCATGCACCACTTCTTCCTCCTCACTTGGCAACGCTGGAGAAGGAGCTGGTACCATGGGAGCAGGGATTGCTGTGTTAGAAGGGGGCGGTAGTGCAGCCGGGGTTGGGGGCTCAATGATCGGTGGCTGCGATGGCGCAGCCGGGGGCGAGGGCACAGCGTTCGGTGGCTGGGGTGCCATGGGAGCCGGCCCAGACCCCGGTGGTGTAAATGACATGTTGGACAGGTCGGTACCATCTGGCCCCCCTCCCCGTGTTCCGGATGCGGCCAAGCTAGCAGCGCCAGTTCCCCATACATTGGACGGTGCTACCCCGCCATTGGCACCAGGCATCACACTTTCCCTCATCTCCTTCATAAATGCTTCCAATGAGGACATGATCTTACCCAGATCGCTTCTAGTAGCATATTCCATTGTAGGTTGCCCATTAGCAGGCATGTTTGATGGACCAGGCAACTCCTGAAACACTTCTGGTAAATTCGAAGTGCCAGAAACGTCATGTATCACTGCTACCGTGGTTTTCGCGCTGGCCTTATTTTTAGGCGGCGGCGGGAAGTCTTTGTTCGTAGGCACCTTTGTCCTTTTGGACGCTCTCACGAGTCCTGCACTACTTGTGTCCTCCTCATCCAATGGCATGATGTCATTGTTTACACAGAGGTTTGCCGGGTTGCCCTTAAGCAGATTGGTAGCCCATGCCACCCCGTTCGTTTCCACTAGTTGTAGGAAAATCGCCGCATGTGCTGCTTGAGCTTCCGAGACCCCTTTTGCTCCTGCGCCGGCTGGTCTCATTTCCGACATCTTTTGTTGTTTCCTTCGAAACACGCGCACTCGCTACAAAAGGGGGGGGGAAGTTGGCCACGCGAATCCACGAATACGTTGCGGCGACGTCGGTTCTTTGCCACGATCCTGTATTAATTGATATAAAGATCATTTTAGGCTTAGCCCTACCCCATGTCTTAATAACCGAAGACCTGGGTGGGCCCGACCTTTAACACCATTCCCCCAGTCAAGGGCCCAGCCCATCGTCTCTACCATCTCTTGGGCCCTAGGGGGACCAGACCATGAACACTGGCCCCCCAGGATGCAGTATTAACCCCTTTCAATGGCCAACCCACCACCTTTAGTTCTTACCTTCCACTTGATGGGGGGGATTGCACCGCGCACTTGCTGCTTATGTCCCAATCTTCCTTTGCCTAAAATAGAGGAACCCGCAGTACACCTGCAGTAAGAAGACGCAACCATGAAAATCTTATATTCCAGACCAACGTGCCAGTGTAATTGTCATCACCAGCATTTTAATAAATTGAGACTGATCACCAACATACAATTTGACCCTGCCATTGCCCCACATGACTTGTTCTGTAGCGTAAATTCAACCTTACTGTTTCATCACTGCGGGCAAGCCAGCTGCCACTGTGCCGCTCGTGACGAGACAACTTTTTAAACATGTAACAATCAACATTACAACCTATTACATGTTCGATGCCCTTGGGAGGGGGGGTGGGGGGGAGCAATTATATTTTCCGATCATATCTCATTTGTCCCCGCGACCTACTAGCGTTAGTATAGCCACTTAGAAAGGGGACCCGATGCCTCTCGCCTGCTAAGCGAGCGCTCTACCATTTCCGCTAATTCCTTTTCTCAGTGCCCGTGATACGTTTTGGAAAAGTTTCTGGGAGGAGGCTTTTGAAGGGAGCTCCCAGCAGTGCCTCGCTCATAGAGGTCCGATTTAGGGGCTCAGCTGCAAAGTGACACTTTATTTAATTGGAACTAGAAGAAAGACCATATCACCTGAGTTTTTGTTATTTGTCTGCTCTGCTTCTCAAGAACAAATTAAAATTGTTGAATTGTAATTTCCATCTCATGTATTATCGTTTGCTTTTATAATTTGTTGAATTGTAATTTCCATCTCATGTATTATTACTGTTCATATTGTGAAGCGCTCTGGCGCCCCCGGGACCGAACCCTGGTCTGCAGGGCTGCCGAGACCGGGCACAGCCACGGTGAGCCGCGGAGCCTCTACCGATGCATCCTGTGCTTGCGCGTGGGTCTTTATAGACTCCACCTGCCGAGACCGGGCACATCCACGGTGAGCCGCGGAGCTTCTACCGATGCATCCTGTGCTTGCGCGTGGGGGTCTTTATAGACTCCACCTCTGCAGCAACCAGAAGCCACAGAGGCCCAGCAATGGCTGCCCAGGACAGAATTCTACTCCGAGGCGGGAGAGTAGCGAACGTTAAAAATCCCATGATGCTATCCGTCAGCAATGGGAAGGCCCGACTGGCACTCGTGCCCCTGATGCCATGGAGTCATCCGGCAATCTCACTCTTAGATGGCAGAGCCAGGAATGACGTCACCGGCAGGGCCGTCTCCGACACCCGCCGCGGGCACTGCACTGTCCCATCAAAACCAGACAGCCTGACAAACGTCTGCTGCGCCAGTGCCCGTGAAGCATGCGCGGGGCTGCTGAGGAAATGAACGTTGCCTCGTCAGCGAGCCATCTCCCATTTTGATTTATGTGGCGAGAGGAACGGCCGCTATTCGGAGAGTCCCTGAGAGACACGGCGTGGTCTGTCGACTGCTTGAGGGGAGCACATGGCCTGGCGTGTGTGTCTCTCGCTAGTTATTAAAAAAGGGGCCGAGACCAGATTATCCCCGCTAACATTGATAAAGTATCCTGGCAACGCCTCGTCAGTGAGAGAGTCCCTGAGCAGTTACCTATGCTCTTCTCCCTGCTGCTGTTCGCGGAGATGGATGGAGCCCGATGCCGCTCCCCGCCCTCTTATGCTGAACCCAACTTACTTACGGAGTTCGCGGTGACCCCTCACGGAGGTGGCGGTGGGCCCATACGTCGGTCCCCGCCACCCGTCCACGTTACCGCTCACAGCCACATCGCACCGATGCCGCCCTACGCCCCGTCTCCAGTACATCTCACACAACCGTCCCGGAGGAAGGCCTCTGCCCCCCACAGCCCGCGCGCCACATACAACGGCTTCATGGCTCCCCCGTGGTAGAACAACGTGGCCCTGTCGACTCGATGGACCGAGGACGGGGCCCGGGGGGGAGGCCTCTGCCCACGCAACAGATCCGCACGCCACACACCACGGATCTCTGGGCTCCCCCGTGGTAGAACCACGCGGCCCTGTCGACTCGGATAAACCGAGGACGGGGCCCAGGGGGGAGGCCTAACGATCCCTTACCTTCAAGTGAGCAGAAAGCGCAGGCCTCGCGTCCGGCGTCGGGGGGAGTGAGGGAGAGGGGGGGCTGAGGGACCTAATGGCCTGAGGCTGGCGAGGAGCAGCCTGCACGACCGGCTATCGGGTGGGCAGCAGCAAAGAGTATCGGGTGGGCAGCAGCAAAGAGGGCGCCAAAGGGGAGGGGTTCCCCTATAAAAGGCCCCGGGAAAAGGGGGGCGGCCTCCCTTGTGTGCCCCGCCCCTCCCTGCCTCCGAGCCCTCCCTTTCCTGGTCTCTGGTTCCCCACGCTCTACTACGGGGTTTGCCCTCCTACGGGGTCCCCTGCAGGGACCTCGGGCATCCCGCAGGTGTTACTCCCAACGCTTTCAAAATGGAATGCTGGCCATAGAAGATTGGATGGCGGTAAACAGCCTAAAACTCAACTCGGAAAAAACCGAGGTGGTCATTTTCGGACCACTCCAACCATCTTGGTCCCCAGTCTGGTGGCCATCTACTCTTGGAACACTCCCGACACTAGTGTCTAAGGTCAGAAATTTAGGAGTCACTTTTGATGATGGTCTCATTTTTATGGACCATGCGAATAAAGTAGCATCAATAGCCCACTTTAAGCTACGCATGATCAAGAAAATAAGTCTGTTTCTACTAGCAGCTGCCATTAAAACTTTGGTTAGCTCTCTGGTCCTTTCGGCACTTGATTATTGTAATGGTTTATTCTTAAATACTCAGGCCAGGGTCTTAAAAAAGCTGCAGTCGATACAAAACGCTGCAGCACGTCTACTCTCGGGACTTCCAAAATTTGCAGCCATATCAGGCACAATAAAAGAATTACATTGGTTGACAATCCAGAATAGGATTACATTTAAATCCTTATGTTTAGTTTACAAGTCCTTAAACAATACAGGTCCCCTATTTTTAAAGGAACAGTTGGTTCGATACCTCCCCCCTAGACAGCTCCGGTCCTCCAATCTCAACCAACTAATGGTCCCTCGGTCCAAAACAGTTTCTTGGGGTGACCGTCGTTTTTTGACAGCGGCACCTAAACTATGGAACACCTTGCCACAAGATATTAGACTCAGCCCATCACTCCTATAGTTCCGCAAGAAACTAAAGACCTGGTTGTTTAACCAATAGCTGTTTTCTAAAAAATACTTTGGACATCGCAAGCCGTATTGAACAACAATCATGCAAATCTCAGCGCCAAGACGCCCTTGGGTATAAGCTGCGCTTTATAAATGCCAAACATAAACATAAACATAAACTGTCTGCCACTGGCGTCATGGAAAAGACAATCGTTAATTTGGTATCATACGTTTTTCATCTGATGGACTATGAGCTGTAGTGGTACAATGAGGTTGCAGTGGATGCTCACTATTTAGGGGGTTTCATCTTTTTCTAATTACATTTATCATTGTGGCTTGCACGTTGCTTTTAAGAACAAACATAAGAACAAAACAGCATTGCGTTCATCTTGCTGTGCACCAATATGCTGGGTAAAAGATTTTTTTCAAAAGTGTAAAATGTCTACATCCTCTCATAAACAAATTATAATCTGGAAGGCGAGGTCTTTACAGTGGATAGTAAAAGAGAGGGTAAGGGGGAAGTGCTATAAATCGATTAAGGACAAGGGTGTATAATGAGAGCGAACGCTGCTATGGTGATGCTCACTTGGAAGGTCGGCCATCGATGCAAGTACCATTTGTGGGTGGGTGAGGTGGTGGGGTAAAAAGTAGTGAAACTAGCAGTCCTTCTTGCAAAGTCTGGTATCTAGGTAGTTATGCTGTGCAGAGTTGTTGGATGAAAGATGGTTTTTTTTCTCATTATGGAAGTGGAGGTGTTAAGGACCTTGGTGGATCTGGACTTGGAATGGGTTCCTTTTTGTAATCTAGTGATGCCACTGCTGCCTATGGTGATTACTCCATTGGAGGATTTAATCTTGGTCTCCAAGTAGTGTAGGCAGGCAGAGGTATGTCTTGAATATCATGTGGAGCAAACATTTGGAACGTGTGGAGTTTTCTCAGGTTTGATGGTATCCTTTCATACATGTGTCCCGCATTGATGAGGCGTGCTGCTGCCCGTAGGATATGCTGTATTGCAGCCATGTCTGTCCTAGAGGATGATGGTTATAAAACCACGGCCTTTGGAGATAAAAAATACGAACGCTTGAAGTTTCTTCAGATGGGAAGGATTGCATTCTGTGCAATGTGAGCCCTGCAACTGAATTTAGTGTCAATTCCGATGCCTAGGGACTTGGCACTTTTGTTGATGTCTCAGTGTTCATCTCTGTCAAGGCCTGGATACTGAGAAGGTCTTTGGAGTTTCCTTCTTCATTGCCTAAAGTTGAATCCTCCCAGTAACAACAATTCCATCCTGCACTTAATAGTACAAATGAAAGAAATAAATGTATCCTTTTAAGGGTCTCAGCTAAGAGAAGAACACCACAAAGGGTAAGAAGTGTCTTGTCAATCTTGCCACTCTTCACTGAAGATGAAGATTAATAATATAGAATTTTTAGCGAGGCGCCAAACTCTCTCTGACATCAGGGAACAAGAAAGAGCTAAGCAAGAATATCCAGAAGTAAATCCTGCAGAAGTTTCAACTGTAAGAAGCAAACATCAGTGGCATAAATATGAGTAAGGGGCCAAGAATACAAGAAAAAAGTGTGGGAACAAATGTGCTGCAACACCTCCATTACATGTAAATGCCTCCTTATATACGATTCAAACAGGAACCATCACACTTAAACTCATCTTGCATTGGAAACCTCAGACTTTTCTGGATTGGCCACTAATATGGAAAGGTCAGTTTTTAAGGCTTTTCAATGCCCTCAACAAAATTGAAAGATTTTCCCAGTGCTGAGCCCAGTCATTCCTCTGCTGCCTTTTTCAGCTGGCACTCCATGGGGCCCCCAGAATGTCCCCTCAGAGGAGCGTTTGTGCTGAAATGCCAGTGCAGTCGACGCAGCAAAGACACTTAACCATGAGCTCTTCACAGCATCCAGCAACATGTGGCCTGACTGCATACAGCGCATCATCTTCTGGACACCTATAATCTCTCAACAAAATTATAATAATCTCTGAGAGCCAGTCGTGTGTCACTTGTTGCTGCAGCATTCACAATTCTGTGTCTTCCACACAATGGAGATTTTTGACATCCTTGTCATCCAGCAGGACTCAAATGGACTCCATATATCTTGAAGAACACTGGCGTATGAGTGCACCTTAGGGGATACCAGAAAAAACAGGGATGGGTGTGTATTTATAGGACCTCAACTGTACCACATATGCTCTGGTCTCCTAATATAACTGGAATTATTGCAGGACAGCTCTGTAAGAAGTTGCCTATTTTTTGGGGTGGGTGATTACCCATCTCAAGCAACAATCACAACTCTTGTCAGGATGAACCGTAAAACTAGCTAAATTAACCTGAGCTCACCCCCCTGCTAGCTATGTCACAGAGAAGATAGGCTTAACCTTGGAAATAGGGTAAAGTATATATCCAGTACAAAAAAAATAATAAAGTTCAAATGCAACACAATAAAAATCTTACAACAAATATGAAAAATAGAATAACATTTATTAATCAAAATGACACCAAAATGCCAAAAATCCAATAAGGGGAACTGGAGATATGATTTTTTAAAGTTTTAATTAGGAATAGCACCAAGAAGAATAAAGTGCCAATGAAAGTCAATGGCTCATGTAGACCAGGGCCTAGGCGCAATTTGATGTCACCCACGATGGAGCACGGGTGAGATACAACAATCAGTTTGGTCCTGGCCAAAGATGTTACCTTCTGACTTTAATCCTTAAGTTCCAAATCACCACAGGAGTGCAATTCTAAAGCCCACCAGGACCTAAGGGAAGCAGAGGCACTTAGAGACTAACAGAGTGTCAGGCAGAGGTCAAGCATCAGGAGCATGTCCAGGTCCAGTTGCCACTTGTCAATTGCAGGGAAAGGCCTCATGTAGCTTGTTGTGTCCTTGTGTAGTTTTAACAGAAGGTCAGTCTTATTGACCTTTGGAGTCCACTTCTTTGGCCTGGGAACAATAGAGAGGAAGTCCAGTCCTTGAGGGATCTTCTCAGTTTGCAGACAGTAGGTTCAGTCTTCTATTGATCTTTTTTGGATCTAAGACTGCTTTGAAGTGGGTATCTGGAGGTCCCACATGCATGCCTGCCATGAGTTAGCAGGTTAGAATTTCTCCTGGGCACACCCTAACCAATGAGGTAAAAGTTCCTGGGGCCAACCCTGCCCGCTCTGGGCATTTTCAAGATGTCAGAAGTCTTTGGCCACACTAAGCTGGGCTCTGAGGGCTGAGTGTGTGTGGGGGGAATATATTATGGTAACCCTAGTGCTCTTTCACATCTAACACTAAAACCTAGTTTGTGAGAGAAACTCTCTCCACAATAGATCAAGAGACAGAAATCTGTAAAACAAAAGTAGGTAACCGGACAGTGGATACACAAGAATTGTTTTGGCATCCTGTTTCCCTTCCTTTCAAGTGAGGCCCAACCAAGGAGACCTGCCAAGCAGGATTTGACACAGTCATGTCAAAAGAAATGCTCACAGCCCCAATTCTGCTTATTCTGGGAGGTTCAGAGGATTTATCTCTGTTTGTTCCTGAAGGCATACTGTACCTTTTTCACACCTATTCAAATGCTAATATTTGGCTGTGAGAACTTTCAAAGCAAATGCAAGTTAGTCTCAAGGAACTTCAAGCATGGAAAAAGTACATTTCTAAAAGTTATGTTTCCCTAATATTTATAGAAAATCTGACTTCACCATTGAATTGGATTTCTAAAAACTATTACAATTATTTGTTTAAATATTTTTTGTTGTTTCATTGCCAAACTAGAATTATTACATGTAATAGTTTAACCCAGTGTTTTTTCCATAGAACAGCCTGCCTGGCTACAGTGAAAATAGCTTTTGAGCCTTTTTCACTGTAAGGACATGTCTGCCATTAAATTCCTACATGGCCTGCTTAGAAATACCCTGTACCCTGCCTTACGGGCAATAAAGTCTACATAGTTATGACTTATAAATATTTAAAAGGAAGGTGTTAACCAGTAAAAAGGGGTTATTTTGATAGGTCCATTTTGCAGTTTTTAAAACTGCAACAGCTAGACTACCTGGGTAGGCCTCCAGTCAACTTTGCACTGTTACTGTAGTGGATGGCACAATTGGTGCTGCAGTCCATTTGTAACATTTAATTTACTGAACTTTGGTACATATGTACCATATTCTTGAGATGTATAGGTAAGTTAAATATAGCAAACAGGGGTATACCAATTTCATCATGTTGAAAGGAGGAGCACAGGTACTTTATTACTGGTTAGCTTTCAACCAGTTAAAACAAACATCTGAGGGTGCACCAGGCAAAAGATGGTAATTTCCTACAAACTCCTCCAAAGCCCATTCAATATTTGATGGTACCAAGCATGGCTTGATAGCCCATATAATGAAATGCTGTGAAGACCATGAGCAGGATGATGAAGCAGTAGTCCCCAATGTCATGACCTGCTTTTGGAGGGATATAAGTGGTCAAAAATATTACCACTAGCAATATCCCACACATTGTTTTTAACAATATTAGCTGACCACCAAATAAAGTTGTTTTTTGGTACAACTAATATTTTTTAACATCTCACTATCACCTGCACTTAAACACATACTTATCAAGTTCATTTCACGATAACCTGCTCCGCTGTAAATCCGGAGTTGAAGCACACTGGAGGGACATTCGGTTCCTCCAGTGGGAACCCCATGATGAAGCATGTCACCACTAGGGTGAGTGAGGGTTCTTCTTAAACAAATATGAGTTATTGTTTCCCCTTTGTATGTGTATTCACTCTTTTTCCCTATTTTTGTTACAATATCGCCTTATCACTGTCGGTGGAAGGTCTTTTCTTACGGTGTGTCTGGCTCTATCTCTGTGCCCACAGCACCATCAAGTCACTCCTTAGTTGTTTGTTACATTTATGATTGGGGATATAGGAGTGATCCTTTGTTTATCCTCCCTCTCTTGTTGTTAATATATATGAATCTGTTTGGATCATTAAACACTTGGAGAGTTGCTTCCTCTCTCGTTATTGTACTGGGGTCTGAACTAGGGCTGGGCAAAGTATTTACTTTGTCTGTGAAGTTGACAACTTGATGAAGAAGATTGAAATTTCCCAACGTCATCTGAATGTTC
Organism: Lissotriton helveticus; assembly: GCF_964261635.1. Lineage (NCBI taxonomy): Eukaryota > Metazoa > Chordata > Amphibia > Caudata > Salamandridae > Lissotriton > Lissotriton helveticus. The sequence continues at coordinate 1,010,825,918 of NC_136071.1, read as the reverse complement.
TTTAGGCAAAGTCTTCAGTGCTCACCCTACCCAGCAGAAGTGAGGATTTCCTGCTGCAGGGTGTCCAAAGAGCAGGACATCCTCCTAATGCAGGGATTCTGCTCAGGAACAGAACTATGCTTGGGACCATAGAACAATGGCATGTAGGGACTAGGTCACCATACCACCTCAGTATTCATGAGCCCGAGTGCAACTAGCTATGGTGTCTCACTTGCCCGCCTAACCTTTCCAGAGAAACAAGCTAGTTGGTACCAAAGAAACATAACACTCTCGATCTTCTCAGAGATTATGGTAACAGGACACACCCTTTCACTCTCTCACTCGTACTTGTCCACAGTAAGATAAACAAGGGACACAGAGAAAGTTTAGAATATTTATTTAAGCTATCATTCTCAGAAATGCACACAATATGCCACAATTAGAAAACAAATGGATAGCAAAAATATTGCTAGCATGGTTAACAAACCATATACCATGAAAAGTCCTGCCATATTATAAGACAGATTAGCCTAAACCCTCCCATTCTTACTGGGAAGTAGCAGACCTCGTACCGTAGCATTCCTAGCTGATGCAGAAATCGTGCCCCAGGACCTTTGCTCAGTGTGTGCTGTGTACAACTCCCGTCCTTAATTGTATAACAAGACGTGTGCTCACAAACATTAGCTTAATTCCCGTGTTCTGTCTAGGTGCTAGTGCCTGAACAGAAAGAATGACAAGGGGCTTGTGGATGTGATTCTCAAAAGGGTGGAATTGGGCACTGCACAAATGGGACGGTGGAGAATTGGGTCCAAGAGGTTGGGAGCTGGGATGTTGCTTTTGAGGTAATTACTCAATGCACGGTAATGCACGGTAATGGGGGTGGCTGCCAGTGGCTGCCAGTCCACCCTTGACCTTTCTTAGTGAAGGAATGTTTTCTGGCTGCACTTAATGACTGCTAAAGCACCCCTTTTAAAAACATTGTGAGTTTAATGACGTGCATAGTTCACACAATGAAAATAAATAAATCATTGAGTGTCCAGCTGGTGCCAGTTGGATCAGAGGTAAGGCTGAATGTGGTGGTATTTGAAGTCAATAAATGGAGGTGGAAGGAGTTGAAGAGGTTGATTGCACGAGAAGTAGGAAAGACCAGGATGACTGAAATGAATATGTGATAACCCGTCTTATTTGAATTGGCTGGCCCTTGTTCTGGATGCTACATTTTACAGAGACCATTGCATCTAGGATATGCAGGGTGGTTGAAGTGAACCAAGTTATTTTGGAGCTGAAATTGAGTGGAGTATGGCACTATCTAATATTTGTAGGTTTTCCTAGGAAATGTAGACTGCACAATCAGTTATGTAATATTAGAGCAGATGAAGAACTTGTAGTAGAATCATATTTATCGTGCTCTAATCATTTGATTACATATCACACTAAGGTGCTACATGGAAAGTATAAAAACACCTGGCCCGCTCTCCCTGCAAGCCACGCCCCCAGCGCACCGGCCGCCTGAAAGTCAGCCCTCCCTTCCTGTCCTGGTGGGATTGTCTGCAAAATCACTTGTAACCTGGACTAACCGGACTTTGGGACTCTGTGCCGGGACCAAGTTGTTTCGCTTTGCCTCCTGAGCCCACGGACACTGTTCGCCGGACCCGCTCCGCGGGTCCCGCTTCACAAGGGTATTCAGCGGGGTCTGTGGCAGCGAAACAGGGCTGCGAGCATGACGGCAGGGACTCCATCTACCAGGAGTCCCTGCGTGGCCAATAGGCGACACCTGGCCTGCTTTCCCTGCAAGCCACGCCCCCAGCGCACCGGCCGCCTGAAAGTCAGCCCTCCCTTCCTGTCCTGGTGGGATTGTCTGCAAAATCACTTGTAACCTGGACTAGCCGGACTTTGGGACTCTGTGCCGGGACCAAGTTGCTTCGCTTTGCCTCCTGAGCCCACGGACACTGTTCGCCGGACCCGCTCCGCGGGTCCCGCTTCACAAGGGCATTCAGCGGGGTCTGTGGCAGCGAAACAGGGCTGCGAGCGTGATGGCAGGGACTCCATCTACCAGGAGTCCCTGCGTGGCCAATAGGCGACACCTGGCCCTTCCTGTCCTGGTGGGATTGTCTGCAAAATCACTTGTAACCTGGACTAACCGGACTTTGGGACTCTGTGCCGGGACCAAGTTGCTTCGCTTTGCCTCCTGAGCCCACGGACACTGTTCGCCGGACCCGCTCCGTGGGTCCCGCTTCACAAGGGCATATAGCGGGGTCTGTGGCAGCGAAACAGGGCTGCGAGCGTGACGGCAGGGACTCCATCTACCAGGAGTCCCTGCGTGGCCAATAGGCGACACCTGGCCCGCTCTCCCTGCAAGCCACGCCCCCAGCGCACATGTACATAACCAGTCCTACACCCGCGTGCGCAGACCAAAGCGCGGAGCGAAGCCCGGGCAAAGGGCGGGCCGTTTGAGGCTGTTCGAGGACGGGAGAGACCGGGACCGGGCTACTCCCCTTGGTTGGACCTTATTTACCATCTTATCCCCCAAAAAAGACCGGATCAGACAGACGTCGGAATGTGCACCAGGGAAACAAGGAGTAAATCCACGCTGGCTGCTGCAGGAGCTGCCAAAGGTACCATTGATAATTATTTTGTTAAAGCAGGATCACTCTTGATCGAGGACATCGCTGTGCTAGAGAGACGTATTTCCCAGGAAATTGATTGGGTAAGGAGATCCTCAATGGGCCCATTGGCTCTAGCCAAGACTCCTGATGGAAGGCTAGAGGCCAACAACCATACGATTGGGGCATTGGGGGTCAACCAGCCACTCACTAACCTTGATCCCACAAATGAGGCTTTGAGTGATTTTGAGGACATGAGTTTAATGACCCTACCGACGGGCCAAATTCCAAAAACCCCACTTCAACCCTCTGGCCATGAACCGGCCAAAGCCACCACTAGCGAGAAAGTTTCCGATCTCTCAAGGGGAGTTAGGGAAGGAGCTATCCAAAAAAGAAAGAAAGGGGGCCAAACCAAGAGAGGGAGCCAGGTGAAAACTCCTAAGTCCAACCCCGCAACAGACGCTGTTAGTCCTAACACTATCAGCTCAGGCCACTTATCAGAGGACAGAGCAGTGGCCCCACCTATCGTCATTGCATCTATGGATACACCATCTCACCCCAATACCTCATTGGAATCTTCTAGCGAGGACATTACACTCACAGATATAGGTGCACTCTTTAGGTCTCTTATAAGCCCCTTAGAAGCTCGCCTAATAAAGATTGAAGCTAGGCTGGTCAACATTGAAAAATCTACAGTCCAGCTAGCAGATAGCTTGAAATCAGAAAGTAGGGGAGCAAAAGGGGGGTCAGATCCAAAGCTTAAAAAGGGCGTTGACCCAACAACCACGTCGAAATAAAACGGCCCAGCTACCTCCCAACAAACGCAATACAAACCTAAACAAAATAAGATCCCTCAACCTCTGGCTAACGTAAACACAACTAACCCACCCATACAAACCCAGACACCATCACTTTCACCTCCAAACATAATCCCACAACCTAAAGATACTGCCATTCCCTCTAACAAGTCACAGAGAGAGCTACAACCCCCTGATAATACGCAAAATAATGCCCGCAAAGCCAGACCTGTGAATTTACCACCTGAGGCGTCCCCTTATACAGTAATTCTAGCGGGGGTACCCGAGCTGAAACCCACCGCTATAGAGACGAATGCCTCCCTCAAGTACAAAGTTATCAACTGGTTGTCTACATACAGACCTCTCCCACAAGGCACAATTAGTGATATTCTCATGGTAAGACGGGCTACCTGGGTGGGAAACATGAGAAAAACAATCAGTGGCGACTGCGTCCTGGTTAGTTTCAGAGAACCCAGTACAGCCTCTTACATTTGCAGCTGGGCCCCTGACGATCAAGGGAACCACATCCAGCCCCTCCCCCTCTCATTCTTCTATCCATCGAGTACGTTTACATCTGAAGATCAGAGATGGGGGAACCACCAAGAAATGGCGGGAGAATGGGAGAGTAACTGCGGAGGGAGGAGGGACCCCTACTATCATAGGAGATTGGCGCCAGAGCATTTACCCTCATATGGCGACGAGGAGTCCTGGGAGTTTAGCACTAGGAGGGGGGGCGGATGGGGGGGAAGATTGAGAGGAGTTCCCAGGCCCCCCAGAATCCACCAGCCAGTCTACCTTCCCACCTTTAATAGGTACAGTAGCCTTGAAATGGTGGATTGACAGTTCAAGTCCAAAGGCAGGGACCAGCACCATTTCTATCCTATAGATGATAGTGAGGACAGAACCATCCCCCCTGAACAAGCCCCGGTTCCATGGGAACAGATAGCCGCTCCCATTGAGCGAGTACATCACGGAGATCCCGCCCACTCTATAGTAGATACATCTGGTAACGGCAGGAATTCATGGGCAGCTCAGGGGGAACTGTTTCAACACTCAATGGCAAATCTGGGTATAAACGAGAACAACCACTCTGACATCCAGCCACCATCCATAAGGCCTCCAACACTGAATTTGATTTCATGGAATGTAGCCGGGCTGGGTAACAAAATGGATTGTCAGGAATGGGCTTCCTTCATCAACTCTAAAAGCATCTGCCTGTTTCAGGAAACCTGGGCAAGAGAGGAGTATACGTGCCAGGGGTTTGCAGTATTTTCAAACCCTGCTAAATGGGGGGGTAGGGGTCGACCGTCGGGAGGGCTGGCAATTTGGGTAGCTTCCCAATTGGGTTGCCAGGCCAGATGCCTAACTGTGGACTCTGATGATATATTAGCCGTCTTGTTAGAATGGCCAAATTCCTCCAAACTGGCGATAATAAATGTCTATTCGAGACCAGTAGCCACAGCACGAGAATCGAATACTATCGAGGAACTCTCCGCTTTCCTGAGCGAAATTTCAAGGGAGCTCCATTATGTGGTTGGAGGGGATCTGAACTCGCATTATGAGCCGTTGCCCGGCCTTCTTGATGGACCCTCCCTAGAGGAGGATTCAAGATGGCTGGTACCTGCCACGGTGGCACCCCCACCAAGAGCTTGGACCCCCCTCGCTCTCCAGATAACCGCCCTTACACTTAATCATGGCCTTAGGGCCTGTAATGGGCGTACTAAATCAGATATGCCAAGCAAATGTACCTTCAATAAGGCAGGAAGTGAATCCAGATTAGATTATGTCCTAGTCCAATTGTCATCCTGGTCACGAATTATCGATTTCAGGGTAACTGAAAGATCGGACAGTGACCATAACGCCCTGGAACTTGAATACGCCATGCCAGGGAATGAGGACATGGGACAGGACGAACAAAGGGCAAGGACAGGGCTACTCCTGGAGAACAACAGAAGGAGAGTAAGATGGGGAAAATTGGTCACAAGTGGCGTTAAGCTACCCAGGCTTTATGCCAGAATTATCCCAGTGCTGGGAAAAGCATTCGCTCTTGGGGAGGAACTTAGCAATGCGAAAAATAGAGAGCAGCTATGGCGAACGCATGAAGATCTAATAAATACCATGGATTTAGATCTTTTTGTAAAGGATGTAGGTAGAAATAGTGGAATAAATAAGAAGACCTGGTATAATGCCACATGCCGGAACTCCAAACGAGAACTCCTATTCGCAATTAAGGCGTGTAGAAGCCGGGAGGAGATACAAGCTAGAAGACGGGCATATAAGAAACTGTTGGCAAACGCCAAGCCCGAAGGGGACCAACAACATTGGGAGGAACTCTCTGGAGCATTAGCTACCAGAGACTCCCGTAAGTTCTGGAGGGTAGTTAATAGTGGATCAGAAGACCTCCCTTCGGCAATCGAACCAAATATTGCCAGAGCATATGGCAGAACCATTTCCAGTCATTATATGCATCAGAGGATGAGGCCCAGAGTCCCCCCCCTGCATTTTAGCGAGTGACCCAGAGGGTGAACCTTTCACTGAAAAAGAAGTTTGGGCAGCTATTGCAGGGTTGGCGACAGGAAAAGCCCCGGGGCTGGATGGGGTGGCAGGTGACCTATACAAACAGGAACCAGGGGTATGGGCCCCCTATCTCCTATTGATATTCAATGCGGTCCTTAGGGGAATGGAGGTCCCGGATACTTGGCTGGGCGCAGAGGTCGTTCCAATATTTAAAAAGGGATCTCCTCTGCTCCCAGCCAACTATCGTCCAATAAGCCTCACCGACGTATCCCAGAAGCTCTTCGGTAGGCTAATATTGGATCGGTTGCAGAATTGGCTGGAGGAGATGGATACCCTGAGCCCATACCAGGCGGGATTTAGGAGGGGGGTGTCCACTATTGATCAAATATTCCGATTAAACCTCATTTACTGGAGGATTGCACAAATCGAGGGCGGCACTTTGCACACGGTTTTTGTGGATCTACGTGCCGCCTTCGATTTGGTGCCAAGATCAAAATTATGGAAGGTAATGGAGGAGTTAGGTGTCCCACAAGACATACTTGCAATCCTGATGAAACTACACCAAAATGACTTTGCACGTGTCAGGTGCGGGAGAAGTGGCAACCTAACCGAAATATTCCCCGTTCGCAGAGGGGTGAGACAGGGTTGCGTGCTTGCACCGACCCTGTTCTGCCTCTTTGTGAACGGGTAGTCACGCACCTGACAAGGATTGCCAATATTGACGCTCCAAAATTGAGCGGCAGCAGGGTGCCCGCAATTATGTTTGCGGATGACACCCTGCTGCTGTCTAAATCCCAGATGGGCAATCAGCGGGTGCTGGACGGTTTTCTGGAATTTTGTACAGAAAGGGGACTTGAAATCAACCCGCAGAAAACTAAATTTATGATCCTAAACCCTATGCCCTCTAATCGTCCCAATCCCTTGCTTGGTACAGTGCGCCTGGAAAGGGTTTACAAAATTGAGTACTTGGGGATAACTCTAAACCAAAATCTAACGTGGGGGGCACATCGGACAAAAGCAAATATGAAACTGGCCCAGAGGGCGGGAGGCATTTCGAGAATTGCGAGTAAGTCATCATATCGCCCGCTCGGCCCTGCAATCCAAATTTATAAAGTCTAGGTGCGGGGGGGGGAGTTACCTATGGAGGAGAGTTATGGGGCCACATATCGTCACATAACTTGCTGACCACAGAAAATAAATTCCTTAGGCAGCTGACAGCCCTTCCCCCAAGTACTCCACTCCTGCCCCTGAGACTGGACCTGGGTCTGAGGCCCATTACGGAGGAACTTGGGCTTAAACCACTTACTTTTTGGCGTCGCCTTTGGAGCAGTCAAGATCTCATTATCTATAGAACCGAGCTACAGGAATTTTTATCCCTGCCCAATGCCACCTAGACGCCCTGGTTAAACTATATCAAGAGAACTTGTGAGACCCTTGGACTACCGGAATTATGGTCAGATCCGGAAAGCACAAGCAAGAGGACTCCAAGGAAAGCGCTGTGCAGAATGTACTATGATCACATGCTTCTTCGAGCTCTGGACAGCAGCCGTGAAGGATCCTTAAGGCATCATTTTATTGAAACTAAAGCATCATATAACCTTGAATGCGTTTTGGATGGCATGACTCCGGTTTTAACAAGAAAGCTATTCCTGCAGTGGAGGTACGGGACCCTTCCTCTTAAATCCTTTACTAAAGCATGGTCCAGTCGGTCTGCCACAGAGACATGCCCCGCATGTGACCACACAAAGGAGAACGATGTGCATGCGGTTTTCTTTTGTCGAGCCTACCGGAAAAGCAGGAAACACTGGCTTGTCCCCCTCCTTAAAAACCTGGGATTTAGAACATTTTTACCTGCATACAGAGTTTTAAAAACTGATTTATCCCCGCCAATTGTGTTCGCTATGGCAAAATTTCTAACTGCAATGTGGTATGCTCGCACCCGATTGATGAGGGGGGTCGGAGACTCGTGACTAACCTTTATCCCCTGACTAAATGCATTTTTTTTCATTACTTTTAACCTTTAATGTATTTCATATTAATGACATATTGTGTTCCGGATTTTTAATTGATGTGGCAAATTTGTACATCTTTTATGATCATGTGATCGAAATAAAGATTTGGAATTGGATTGGATCTATTCTCTAATTCGGTATGACTTAAGAAATCTATTGGGGCAAGCCAGACTTCCCTTGCTCTGACAGGATGTCCAGTCTATCTGTCTGAACTTGGCAGATGTGAGACTTTTACCAATGCTTTTTTCCCAGAACATGGCAATTATATCAACTTTCCGTCATGCAGAAACACTCAACTTTGTTCCTGTGGGTCTTCTGAGAGCGAGGTACTACTCATGCATAGGTTTTCTATGGGTTCAGCGTCTAGGCTCCTCGCTCGGGTGCATATATGTGTGTGTGCACCAGCAAGGAGCTGGGAACTTTTTGGATATTTCTGAAGCTAAGAAACTACCCAGACAGCATCTGCACTGCTTGCTGGGGTGCAGATCTGTGTGTGTGTCTGAGCTCCAGCAAGGAGCCGGTTGCAGTTTGGATTTTTCTGAGGCTAAAAAAAAACCCAAAGAGCATCTGAGTTCCTCAATGGCATGCAGATGTGAGCATGTCTTTAGCCCAGAAAGGAGCTGGGTGATTACTGTTTTTTCTGATGCTAAGAAAAACCAAGGTAGTGTTGAGTCTCCTTGCTGGGTTGCAGACCTGTGTATCTGCATCCCAAAAGGGAGTTAAACACTCTCTGCATTTTTTCTTAGGATGAAAGAAATCAAAGAGCATCTAGCTCCTTGCTGGGATGCAAAACTGAGTGTGCCCCAAAAAGATGTTTGGATTCCCTTTTAGGGTAAACACAATCCAAGCAGTGTCTGCCTCCTTGATGGAGCAGACACACAGGCCTATCCCCTTCCAATGCTTCTCATGTACAGAGAAACATTGTGGGGTAAGAGAGCTGTATGAAATGGAACCAGTATTGGGAAATAGAAGGCGCGGGACAAGACACAATCCTATTAAATTCCTCTTCTCATGGGTCATTTCTTCTTTTGGTGAGGTCTAAGATGGGGTTGGATATAGGGTGCAAGGAGGGTATGTTATTCTACGTGTATTTGTATAACGCACAACTCACCCAGGAGGCTATGCTGATGCTGAAGGTAATATGCTCCTTCCACCCTCACTCTTACTAGCAGAAAAAGTGGGTCAGGCTGATGGCAATGGGTAGTGAGTGATAGCCACCCTTAGCGGGTCATGCAGCCCCACCCCCAGCTCAGTTATTAACTCAAGGGGATGGGGAATCTCTTCCAGGCCCACACAATATGTGTCTAACATCAATAATGATGTCATGTGGGCATTAAAAATGTGTCCTGGAAGTGATCATTTTCAGGAGTTTGCTGGTACCCAGAAAGGATTGAGTGCCAGCAAATTCCTTGTCACTACCCCCTTACTAAGAAAGAGTTTGTCCCCCATCAAAGGCACAAATAAAAAAAGGAGAACAAAAACACGTGACAGGCCTATAGTTACATAACTCAAGTGTTTTTGATAGGATATTTATGGACTGGAGGAGGAAATGAAATATTTTACACATATCTAAAAGGAACAGTACAAAAGTAATCTTGAATGCAAGGCCACTGGAATATTGTGGCAGGGTAGGACCAAATTAAACAGCAGATTGACTAAATGGAAATTATGTGCCATAATGCGGCACATTTAGGGCCTGATTATTAGTCTGGAAGTCCGAGAACCGCCAGACTCATGGTGGCACAGCGCTGGCAGTTAAGCCACCACCGCAACAGCGGTGAGCCGCCCAATTACAAGTTGGGTGGTTGGACTGCCCTGGGACTGCCCCTGCCGATGCTGCCATGGAACCGCCGTTCCAGGGAGGTGGTGTGACTGTCCAGAGGCCGCGATATGCTTGGTGGGACCGCCATGGTCCGGCCAAGCATATTACAAGTTTCTTCTCTGCTAGGATTTTTATGGCGGTTCCACCACGATGAAAACCCTGGCGGACACAAATGAAGGCCCTGCACCTCAACCCCATGTGCATGCACATAGGTTCCTGCACGGCAATGACTTTTGAGTCCATGATGTGCAGGAACCTTGTTGTGCAGTCACATTGTGGTGCCTTTTTCAAAGGCACTGCTGCTTTTGAAAGAGGAACCTCTGTGGGACCGCCACACCGCCCGCCTGCCAGACTATTTAAAAGTCGCAATCTGGCTAACAGGCGGCAGCAACCTTTGGTGGAGAACTGCAGCAGTGGTTTGCACCGCTGCGCCACCGCTCTACCAAAGGTCAAAATAAGGCCCATAGTGTTATTTTTACGTTACTATTTTGGAATTATTACATTTTAACACTTTTTCGGCAAAGATTGCACCTCAATAGAACTCCTTTGATACCCAAATACTGAAATAAGGACTAGAAAGGTGACCAGCCAACCTTTGCAAAGGGCTTTCTGCTGTGCAGCAACACATGTTGCTGCGCTGTCAGTAACAATTGATCCATTTGAACTAGAAACATAACTCTACATGATTATGCAGCACATGACGGATTATGTGGCAAATGCAGCGAATCCATAATCATGTGGAAAAAGCACACCTGCATTATTACATGGTTCCAACGGCCCTGATTGAATGACCGTCTAAAATTCTGCAAGAGCAAAATGTTGAATTCATGCAGGTTTTCAAACAAATGTCATTTAGCATGAGCTAATTTATTCACAGCCAGAAGCAATACAAGGACAGGCCTACTTGAGGTGCACAAGTAGCATCAAGCAGTAGCCAGGATAACAATGCTGATATACAAGAAAATGTAATTGCAACAAAAACAGAGAAAGCCACACCAACCTCCCAGGAACAACCAAGGCGACAACATGGTAGACCATATAAGCAACCACCCACCAATTAATAGCGCAGACGCTAGCACAGTACTGTGGGATGCATTCAATTTAATATAAATCAACTAAATAGTACTAATCATAATAATATTTATGTATGATGCAACACATATATGTGTTATTTTCTTTGTTATGACAATTCATTGTTTTTATACACGTCTTTTAACAGCCTTTGGCAGTGCTATCAAAAATTAACTTAAATCTGATGTGTTAGTCATGCAATATACAACTCACATCCATTTTATTTTTTTAATACAAGCATATTCCTTAAAATTACGTCAATCGATGCTGATAAATTCATTAGTAAATGATGTACATGTGCATCTGGAAAGGGAATTAAAAGTATTACGGTACAAGTAATACCATGATGTTTGTGGTATTATCTAGATTAAGTCGTCTTCAATTAAAGCAACATAATGTCGTTGATGGATTTACCATATTGAAGTAGACTCAATGCCCTATGATAATCTTCTTTCATCCCTTACAATGTATTTTATGTGTAATCCTAAAATGAGTCTCAGGGTATTCTATCTGTGCTTTAACCACCATGACCGAGCAGCATTATTAACAGATATAAGGCCAAGCTCATGATAATGCATCCTCATGTCAGCCTCACAGAAAGAAGCTGTTCACAACATGGTTTCATACAAGCACACCGTGGTGTCTTGATGGGCCAGGCTCAGTTAATGTGTGTTCCAGCTTTGATCACAGGTCTGAAGTTATGTCAAAATGCAGACCTTTGCGCAAGGCAATGTTGTGCAGCCACAACAATCTGAAACACAGCTGCTGGAGAATACGTCAGCACACCTCCTTTTTGATCCAGACAATGAAAGCGTGATTTCAGCATACGAGAGGTACGCTCTATGGCAGATTTACAAGCCCCTTGCAAAACACGTTTGCGCCGACATTGCGTCACTTTTTGTGACGCAGCGGCAGCGTAAACAAGGTGCCACGTTGTGTCCCATTTACATTGTGACACATCTAGGGAGCTGCGTCACTTTGTAAAGCCCTGCGCCACATTATACTTGCATCAGGTTTAATATATGCAGGGTGGGCGTTCCCACACGGGAAAGCCTCGTAGAAGTGACGCAGTGAAATCTAAAAGATTCCACGTGCCACTCCTAGGACGCCACTGCGTCAAAACCTGATGCCTGCTTGGAGCAGGCTTAATGAGTGACACAGTGTATTAAGAATAGGCCTCCCCATTCATTGCTGGAGTTGCGTCTTGCTTGCGACACAACTCCAGCAATGCGTGATAATTAAGTCGGAAAATGCATCAGAATTTCCAACGCATCTGTCAATCCTTGTGCTATGGTGCGCAATATTGTAAATACGGTGAATCCATGGTGGCGCAAGGGTTTCGCGTTCAGGGAAATTGATGCATCTATGCCGATGCGACAGTTTCTTGTAAATTAGCTCCCATGAGTACAACATGTGGACGGAGGTCCTCATTCTCGGCTCCACCCCGTCCGCATGGGATGACTCCTGGTGGCCGACTGCGCTGGGAGATCCCCGACACCCACTAACCACGCAGGCAATCTGGGGTTCATCCTGGACTCAACGCTCGCGTGACCTAACAAGTCAACGTCGTCTCCTCCTCCTGCTTCAACACCCTCCGACTGCTCCACAAGATCTACAGATGGATCCCCGCCGATACCAGAAGAACGGTCACCCAGACACTCGTCACCAGCAGGCAGGACAACGGCAACGCCCTCTATGCAGGAACCGCGGCTACACTCCAGAAGAGACTCCAGCGCACACAGAACGCCTCTGCACGCCTCATCCTCGGACTCCCCCACCACAGCCACATCCCCACCCACCTACGAGACCTGCATTGGCTCCCGGTCAACAAGAGGATCTCTTTCAAACTCCTAACCCACGCACACAAAGCACTCCACAACACCAGACGATCATACCTCAACGAATGACTGTACTTCTACAACCCCAACCGCCATCTGCATTCTGCCGACCTTCCCCTCGCCACCGTCCCACGCATCCGCCGACTGACCACCGGCGGCAGGTCCTTCTCATTCCTGGCTAAGACATGGAATACCCTCCCCGGCCATCTACATAAGACCCAGGACTTGCTGACCTTCAGGAGACGCCTCAAGACATGGCTGTTCGACCAGTAGCTGCCCCCCACCGCGCCTTGAGACCCTCACGGGTGAGTAGCGCGCTCTACAAATGTTTTGATTGATTGATTGATTTTTGTTTGATTGACGTGCATTGTTTTTACAATATTCTGAAATTGTAGTGAAGTGAGGAAAGGGTGTCAGGAGATGCAATTGTAGGGGCATAGCCTGCATCACATATTGTTTAAACATTACACTATATATGGGAATATATTCTGGGAAAACATAAAATGAAAAGCACAATGGTCTGACTGTGAAAAGTACCGAAACATTAATTAGTAGGAATTATTAGTAATGTACTTACATGGAGTTGCTGGTAGTCATGTTCTCTCCTATAGCTTTTCATGGAGAACTTGGTAGGCATCTTTCAAAACACTTCCGTGCAGTGAAGTAATCTGACTCCAGCGTCTTTCTTTAAAGACAGCTTCTGAATACTGGCGTGCTCATCCCATCCCATCGCTTCTTCACATGCTTTCGTATTCTTTATAGAGTGATTGATGGCCAGTTTTCAATTCGGGCCAGTTTTTTGTAGAGATTGAAAACAAAAGGCTGATAATTAAGCACAGTTAAGGGGGAAAAGGAGGCAAAAGTCAGATAAAAAAACACAGAAGAGGGCAAAAGGAGGTAAAAGACGGTGGTAATGAGGGTTAAGAGAGCAGGGTGTGGAAAAACAGCAGTGTAAAAAAGTGGCAGAACGATGTAGTCTCGAGCAGAGAGCTCGACAGCAGCAGCGGGGAGCTGGCCAGGGGACCTGCATTAAAAAATTAGGAAAGCAAGCGCTAATGTATTTCTGAAGTGTGATGGAAATAAAGATTTTAAGAGGATCAAAACCAATCAAGACACTTAACTTCGGCATGTGCAAATGGTAAATATTTGCTGAAACCCGATTTGCACAAATTATTTGTCTGCTATAGAGTTTTATCAGTAAAACTGCAGGTCAGTGTGAATGTTGTGGCCAATTCAATGGAAAATGTGCTGTTTGTAAATGACAGTGCACGTCCAAACTAAGCTTTAGTATTATATTTGCAACAGTACGCTCCTACAGCAACAGATTTCTAGGCCTGGCCTGAGAGTGGCTCGTAGGGACATTGCCCTACACTAAAAAATCCCCAAAAGGGAGAGGTTGAAAGCAGGGCCCTGGTGGAAGGGGCCGCCCTGCGCCTAGAAGAATACACAACCCTTGGCAGACCAGTGTTTGGAGTTCGTAGCTGGTTTCACTGATCCAGAACTGTGGTAATCCTACACTACTGGGGGTGCTTTGATTGCTGTCCCCCCTGCAGGGAACCATTGATTTGCTATCATATTAATATCTTCCTCGGCTCTGGACGCACACACAGACGCCACTGGGATTTTTTTCTTTTTAGGCATGATTAAGTTTGATATGTTTTTTCCTATCTGATGCCGCTGACTATCTCTTTATATTTCACTTTTAAAGAAGTCAAACATACGCTAGTTTGGGATTACAATGTACTTGACAAATGTCCTCCTATGTCCCCCTGAGTTCCATTTGTGGAGTATGTGAACATATCCCGAATTAGGAACAGCAATGTTCTCTTCTATTTTCTTTTGTAATAGTTTGGAAAAGCAATATAGGCATAAAGACATTTTTTTTTAAAAATCACTGTAGAGGGCGCTATTCTCTTCCGGTTTGGTATTCTGGTTTGATGCTGGTTTGATGCAACCATACAGACCTTCTTCACTTTATGGGTGGGATGATGATCTACTTACTCTCTAGGTGCAACAGCACTTCCTGCTGTCCCTGGTGTTCTGGCTGGGGGCGCTGCTTTTGATCCCTGTAAAAAGGACTGCCCAGCGCCTCTCAGATCAAAACCTATGTTGGAGACTGCCGTTCCCCCCTCCACCGCATCCTAAAGGCCACCATCCTATCGGTAGACAGACAAAATATTGATTTTTAAATATCGACATACAATAATGTTGATGTTTAAATATCGAAAGGACAGAATATAGAAGGTAAGTAACATCGATATTTTTATTATCGATGGGACAGTATTTCGAAGGTAAGTAATATCGATTTTGTTCATATCGATGTTAGTAATATCGATGTTACTAATAGCGATGTTACTAATCTCGATGTTACTAATATCGATTTTTATATGATTTTTATGGATATCATAATGTATTTAATATGTATTTTTTTTTTTAATGTAATTTAATAATATTTTATATTTTAGTACCGTAGCGGGTTGTGGGTTTATAGGGGAATAGGATGGGAAGTAATTTAATTATACTAATTTAATTATTAATTTTTATCAATCAATCAGGGGTTTGTTAAAGCGCGACTACTCACCCGTAAGGGTCTCAAGGCGCTAAGGGTGGGGGGGGGAGGGGTGCAGGTTCCATTCCATCAAGGAGGGGGTCTGTCGAAGAGCCAGGTTTTGAGGTTTCTTGCGAAGATGGGGAGCGATGTTGTCTGTCTGAGGTGGAGCGGAAGGGCGTTCCATGCTTTGGCCGCGAGGAAGGAGAAGGAGCGGCCTCCCGATCTGGTCTTTCTGGTGCGGGGGACCACGGCGTAGGAGAGCTGGGCTGATCGTAGGGTCCTTTGGGGTGTGTGGAATTTGAGTCGGCTGTTCAGGTATGCTGGTCCGGTGCCGTGGAGGGCCTTGTGTGCGTGGGTGAGCATCTTAAAGGTGATTCTCGCCTCGACGGGGAGCCAGTGGAGTGTGCGCAGGTGCTGGGAGATGTGGCAGTGTTTTGGCAGGTTGAGGACCAGTCTTGCGGCGGTGTTCTGGATGTTCTGTAGCTTGCGGATGAGGTTTTTGTTTATTCCGGCGTAGAGTGCGTTGCCGTAGTCGAGTCTGCTGGTGACCAGGGCGTGAGTGACTGTCTTTCGGTGTTCGAGGGGAATCCATTTGAAGGTCTTACGAAGGAGGCGGAGGGTGTGGAAGCAGGAAGATGAGACAGAGTTGATCTGGTGGTCCATTTTGAGCTCGGAGTCCAGGATGATTCCCAGGTTGCGCGCGTGGTCTGTGGGGGTTGGCGGGTTTCCGAGGGTGGTGGGCCACCAGGTGTCGCTTCAGGCGTCGGGGTTTGGGCCCATGATGACTACTTCTGTTTTGTTGGTGTTTAGTTGTAGGCAGCTGTTTTTCATCCATTTGGCGACGGCTTCCATGCCTTCTCGAAAGTTGCGTCTGGCGGTGTTGGGCTCGTTGGATAGGGAGAGGATGAGCTGGGTGTCATCTGCGAATGACACGATGTTGAGTCCGTAGGTTCTGACGATGGGGGCAAGGAATAGGAATTGTAAATCAATTTTAATTAATTGGTAATTCTTTTTATTAATTGGTAATTAATTTAAATGTATTAATTAATTGGTAATTATGTTCTGTAGCAGGTTGTGGGTTTATAGGGGAATAGGGTGGGAAGTAATTTAATTATACTAAATTAATGATGAATTTTTATGAATTATAAGTTAATTTCAATTAATTGGTAATTACATTTTATTAATTGGTAATTAATTTAAGTTAATTGATTAATTGATAATTATGTTCTGTAGACGGTTATGAGTTTATAGGGGAGTAGGGTGGGAAGTAATTTAAATGTAATTAAGTAATCATTTTTTTTAATTAATTGTTTTTGTTAATTATATTCATGGTGATTAATTATTAATTGGCAATTAATTATTATTATTAGTATGTATTATTAATTAATTTTTACTTAATTATTCATTGGTAATTATGTTTATAATAATTATGTATTGGTATTTGTAAATAATTTAGATTTATTTAATAATTAATTTTTTCAATATTTTAAAATATTAATTTATTTATAAGTATGTTATTTCTAACTTCTACGCTATCCAACACTTTCCCTACTGTTGCACTCTCTGGAGTGGGACTAGTAATTTTTATCCCTACACTATCCAACACTTTCCCTACTGTTGCACTCTCTGGAGTGGGAATAGTCATTTTTACCCATACGCTATCCGACACTTTCCCTACTGTTGCACTCTCTGGAGTGGGAATAGTAATTTTTACCCCTACGCTATCCAACACTTTCCCTACTGTTGCACTCCTTGGAGTTGGAATAGTAATTTTTACCCCTATGCTATCCAACACTTTCCCTACTGTTGCACTCTTAGGAGTGGGAATAGTAATTTTTACCCCTACGCTATCCAACACTTTCCCTACTGTTGCCCTCTTTGGAGTGGGAATAGTAATTTTTACCTCTACGATATCCAACATTTTACTTACTGTTGTTTTTTTTGGAGTTATAACAGTATTTTATTCCTTCTGTTATTTAATATATTTTGTATAGTTTTAGCGAATGTAGTATATAATTAATTTTAAAAATATTAAAAGTAATTTTTTTAAAATTTGTTTTGCATAATTATTTGATATTTGTTATATTAATATTTTATTTGTATCGATGAATTTGTATATATAATATTTTTAATTGTTTATAATTTATTAAAATAATTATTAAAAATGATTATTAAGTAAATATATATATTATATGTATATGTTTAATTAATTTTGTATTACATTATGTATATTACTTATTAATTTTAAATATAAAATATTTTAACTATGTTTATTATACTTCTAAGTATTATTTAATTTATTTGACATCTTTTTTTAATTTAAAAAAACTATATATTTTTAAAACAATATTTTTGACATTGATATTTTTTTCTGATATTTTTGTACTTACCTTGTTGTAGAAAGGATGTCGATATTGTTGACATTGATTTTAATGCTCCGATATTTTTGTACCTCGATATTATGTCTTTCTATATTTTGTCAGACATTCCATTCTATCATGGGTCTTCCCTGCTGCACGTTCTTCCAGCTGGGGCTAGGCGCTCCGGCGTGCTCCTCTCTTAATGTAGCTGAGGCTCAAATGTTGGCACCACTTTCCTCTCTGCACTCACACTGGCCTGCGCTCCAGCCTCAGTTAGTTAGTGGATACTACCTGGTTTCTTCCAGGAGGCCTGTATCACTGCCTGGCTCTTATTGCCTCTTCAGTCTTGGTCACATGCCCCATCTAATCAGGGCCGGATTAAGGCCTTTAGAGGCCCTAAGTATGCAAAAGATTTTGGTGCTCCCGTTTATAATTCACAATGTAAACAATAACAAACCGTAAAATAAAATTGCATTTATCGAAATGAAACAAAACTTACAGTAAGATGGAAATTATGTTTATTTTTGTATTCTTCCACTTTATTAAAATTTGAAAAGTTTCTCCTACTTTTTCTAATTACCAAGGCTTTGATCAGATCCTTAAAACTAATCTTGCGTAATACATCTGCTTCCATGCTTAGTAGAGATAATGCCCCCAGTCTGCCTTGTTGCTTAGATGTTATGTTGGGATTTTTAATATACTCCAGCTGGCCCATTTGCAGTTTTCCACCATGGTCCATGGTAAAGTTAGCAATGGAAAAATTCTGTGGTGTCCCTCTTCCCTTGATGCTCTAGGCATGTGCTTATTTTGCTTAATGGTTAATCCAGCCCTGCTTCTAATACATTTCTAGTGTTGGATCAGAGAGTGGGGGTGGTGAGGGGGCATTTCCACCAGTGACACACCTACCACCAAGGACCGCTAAACCCTCCCTTCTGGTCCTCTAACAGCAGCATCAGTTTACTAGGTGGGTCCTATTAATTTTATTGGTAGTACAAATTATGAAAACAAGGTTTTAGGTGAATGTCTAACAGATTCTAAGGACTCATTGAGGAAGACGACATTTGAGACTGCTCCAGTCGCACCCATCTGTATGGCATTATTGAGTCCATCCTTGGAAAAATGTTGACTAACCCAGTTGTATTCATCTCTCTGTTTTGCATGAATATGCTGCAGGCAAAAAAAATTTCATTGTTACAAACTGTGGGCTGCTTTGCTAATAGTGATTCCGTCTATGCAAATGTGGTATACTTGTGGACTTGGTATGATGTTGAAATCATTGGCAAATTGTGGCTCTATGGTGGCCATCAAAGCAATAGAAGGGGTTATCCCTAGCATACGTGTTACTCTGGCAGGAGGTGGTCTTCATTCGCAAATTTGGGGCAGCGTTGACATTATACCAATGACCCTATCACAAAGTATTGATCCTTAGCCCACTACTGTGACCATACCAGGCATAATTTGGCATTGCCAGGAATAATGGCATAATAGTAGCTAAACTTTTCAAATCTGTGACACAGCATGGTTAACCTTTGCATAATGTGGGCAGCACATTTAATTTGTATATCTTTCCCCTAATTCTGGCCCTCCAAAAGAGAGAGGTTGTTACATTTAACTAGGCTGACGATCTCCAGTTAGTGTTCAATATTGACTCTTCCCCTTCATCTATGGAAAGCTTCCAGTCTACTGTGATATTCATCAGCAATTGGATGAACACTAATCATCTCAAATTAAATCCCGACAAAACCGAGCTGATTCTCACAGGTGGCCCAGTGAATCCATGGAATTCCAACATTTGGCCACATTCACAGGGGTGCCTCCCTCCTCCTATCAGCTCGGTCAAAAGCCTGGGAATCATGATCAGCTATGATCTCACGATGAAGGAACAGATAAGTTCTGTGGTCTCCGCTTGTTTTTCTCACCTTCGGAGAATACGGAAAATAAGCAGATAATTAACCACCGGGGCCCGGATCCAAGTGATTCTTGCCCTGGTTATGTTGCGTATTGATTACGCTAACTCCCTGTATACTGGCATCCCAGCCTACCAACTACGTTGGCTACAACTGGTGCAGAACCAAGCCGCTAGGCTTGTCTACGGCCAACCTAAACCCCACCACATGAAACCTTTGTTAAAAAACTTACATTGGCTTCCTGTGACCCAACACCGCCTCTTTAAATTAGGCTGCACGCTCTACAAAGCCCTCTTGGATCGTGGTCCGGCCTTTATTGCTTCTAAACTACAGCGCTATGCCCCCCCCCCCGTGATCTAAGTTCTTCGAACATGAATCTGCTGAACCCTTGCCCATTCAAACACAAGAAACATGATGGTCTAAGATTCTGGACTCTGGCACCCCAATTCTAGAACTCTCTTCCCCCCGAAATGCGGCTGGCCACCTCCTATTTCCAATTTAGGAAGTCCCTAAAAATGTGGTTATTTGTTCAGGCCTACAATTAAACTCCTCGGTTACTGTACCCGCAACTGAACCCACTAAGCGCCAAGAAACTGTTTGGTGAACGCGCGCTTTATAAATTGTTTTTAACATAACATAACAGCAGTAGCTTAGGGTATCTGGGTGTTATGGCTTACTTGGCGTTACTGATTCAATCCCGGACCTACCCCTTACTATCTGAGCAATAACATCAGCTATTTGCCATTTAATTGCATCTATTTTGGCACATTCTGGCCAGTCTTGGCATAAGTTGGACATGCTCTGCACGCTGTGGGCAACTTTGTGAAGTTTATGCCCATCCCTGCTACAAAATTAAAGAGGCAGGTCAAATTGCAACCCAGTACGATTCTGTATTTTGTGAAGCAACGCAAACAGACCTATTAGTAGACAGGTCGGTTCGCAAAATACCAAAGAAAGCACTCATTGAATGTTGGTACGCGATTTGCAACCACTTTTACCAAATGCATTGTATATACATCTAAACCCCTAATGAGCAAAGGTTTTGTGAGTCTCAAATCAATTTCAACCGATTTAAAAAAATCAAAAAATATACAATGAGTATAACTGATAGTTCAGCAGAAACAGGCACTGCCTTGCGACCCTACACCAAGATGCAAAAATGCAACTTCGTATTACAAATCCCATAAATCAAGTCAGAAATAAAGTCTAACAGCATGTGCAGAATACCATGAAGAGAAAGCAGGTGATAACCAGGTGCATGATGTAAAAAGGCCCTTAACATGTACCATGCATATCCGCAGTGGCTGTGCTGTATGCGATCTTGGTAAGGGGGCGTGTACTGGGAGATTTACAATAGAGAAGGAGTATACAGGAGTGGATTTTTCAGCAGAGATTCATCATATTAGACAAAATATATGAGGCGGTGTTTTCCAGACATGGGCTGAGCAAGACAGTAATAATAAATGAGTTGGCGCATATGCCAGCCAGACCCACACCGCAGCCAGGCCATCCTTGTGCAGGTACAGGGTTTGTGGTCTTTGCATTTCCTAGAAATGGTTGGATGCCAAGGCACTATTTCAGGAGTAGTAGGCCTACCACAGAGTGCCCTATCAAGGAAGTTAGAAATGTCTTGGACGCCATGCTTACAAAAGTATATAGTACACATATCTTTTTTCTGACTTCCAGGGGTGATTTGATGGCAACTAAAGTGCAGTTTCACCAAACTCCATAGTTCCTTTTGTAATTAGATGTGTTGAAGGCACACACATGCCAATACATCACCTTCAGGTGCAGAGTACCTACATAGTACTAGAGCAACAGCAAGCACTCACTGAACATCTAAGTGGTGTGCAATGCTCGATATTTAATACCTAACCTAGTTGTCCATCACTCTGGTTGTACACATGACTCCTTGATATTTTGACTTTGTTCACTTTAGAATCACCTTGTAAACGGAGATATGAGAGATGGTTGTTCGCTAGGTGAGCGTCAGATTCCATGGTGCTGTGTCATCCAACACACATCGCCTCACACCTACACTTTTGTCTATCACAGGTGACAGTGCACACAGCATCGCCCGAGGATTCTTACCCCATTTCTGAATTCATAGCGGTAGTGTAACTACAATACAGTAAAAAAGCAGACTAAAGCAGTCACAAAAAAATACATTTGTCATTTCAAATGGAACATTTTGGTATTTGCACAAAAGTGGGGAAGCCTTGGAATATAGCTCTGAGATATGTTACAAAATAATTGCAGCTTGTGCAGTGCACCGCCATATTGCCATATGTAAGGGATTCCCTGAACCCCTGGATAGTGACTTACATGACGAGGAATCTATTTTGAATAGTTTTTGTAAGCCCCTCACCCTGCGGGTGAGTTCACGAATGGCCTTATGTTCTGCTTTTTGGACATCCAGCATTGCACTCTCAAGCTTTCTGAAATGTGTCACTGATTCGCGACAAATTCATCAATTTCTTGGTGTTCCGTTCCTGCTGGGACACTCTTGATTAAGTACATTGTGCTGTGACGTTACACTGGCTATGGCAGGGGGGTGTGATTGCCACAGAACTACTGGTACTTGTTGGATTCACAGTGCCTTCTTCCTCTCCTTAGTAGTGCCTCCCATTATAGTCAATGAGCTGTCAAAGGAAGGTGACAAACTCTGGATGGGGGGATGTTTTGATGCATGCATTTATGATTTATAAATATTACTGATGCAGGAGTGCTTTAACAGGATTTTGCTTGGACACTATGGCCAGCATAAATGCACTACAAGTCCCATGATGCATTCTGTTTGGTAAGGCTGGCACCTGCCTTGTACTCAACGATTCATCAGTGTTCTGAGATGTGAATATGAGAATGCGCTTCAATGGGTGTGTTTTACTGTATCATTGTCCTTGCCTGCTTGCTACATTTACCCCCACATACCTCTGTGGTTGCTTGCATGTTGAATGTATCTGTGGTTGCTTGCATGTTGAATGTTGCAGCCTGGGGCTGCAGAGTTGGCACGTGTGATTGCCTCTTTCTGGAGTGTGTTGGCAATCATATCCTCGACTGTTGTGAAGGAGCTTGGCGTTAGTGCCTGGCCAACCTGATGTACCAGTTGCCTCCTCCCTTCTGGCAGCCACTCTCTCATTACAGGATCTCAAATTGTATCAACACTTCCTTATTTCCATCATCATCATTCATTCTTTATTCGGCCATATATGGCCATAAAAGACATAAACAATGCAATGCAGTTAAATGGTTAGAAAACAAATGACTCCATCAATCTCAGTCTAATTCATAAAATAAATAACCCAATAACCATAAAATATAATAGCTGATGCTCAACAAAATAAAACGACAACACACAAATACTTTAAAACAATTCACATATTCGCATATAAAATGCATAGTGCATCTACAGTAAATGCCTTAAAACCAGAGTAAGATCATTTTAAAACAAACAGTCCTGTTCGTCCACAGTTTCTCTAGGTGAAACAACAGCTTCAAGGAAAGAACACACCATGGTACAAATAATTTAGGTATCTAATGACTGAAGTTTGTGCAAGGTCTGTTTGCAGCTTCGGTGCCCCAAGGATTTTTTTAAAGCGGCTTCAAAAAGAGACTCCGGGCATAACTAAAACAGTTACATAAAATGATGCAATGGATTAATGGTTGTGACTGAGGAAACCCAATCCCAGGAACATGCCCTGATGGAACATCCCAAGGCATCAGTTGGCGTTGTGAACCTCATAGGCCGCCATACCCAGCACGGCCTGAAACGAAAAAGAAGGGACTTTTCCCATTGCGTTAATTCAAGAGAAAGATAAAAAACTGAGGGGCATATTACCAAGCAATAGCGATAATTATCGCTATTGCTTGGTTAGAGACAAAAATTTACCGCTGAGCTGCGGCGATTTTTATCGCAGATAAACCTTGGTATTACCAAGGTTTATCGCAAATGCGATAAAAAACGGCCGCAATGCATGAATATCGCTGAAAAGTCAGCGATATTCATGCATTACCGAGCTAATGCTCTTAGCCATGTTATCCACCTCCCATTGGATAACATGGCTAAGAACTGCTCAGGGCAGGTGTTAGCTTTTGGAGATATTCGCGCTTAGCGCGAATATCTCCAAAAGTTGGTAATAGGAGATAGCGATGTTAGCGACTGTTTCCAGTCACTAACATCTTGGCACGCCCACTTTGCATGTCATTAGTGATAAATATCACTGACATGCAAAGTGGGGCCCAATATGGTCGCTATCTACTACTAGCTGTCGCTAACTGGTGTTAGCGACAGCTAGGTAATAGGGAGATAATTTTATCTCCGCTTTGTTGGCTTTTAAAGCCAAAAAAAGCGGAGATAAACCCCCTTGATAATATGCCCCTGAATCTGGCCGGGCAAGAATGCGATAATAGGTTAAAACAGAGCTCTTTTCCAGCTCTTTCCACATTCTTACCTCAACACAACGTGTCAAAAGAGACTTTTTATCAGAGATTTATTTCCTTTCTGTAGACTGGTAGAAGACAGAAACAACAGAGACAACCCTAGCCCTTGAAATGTTGTGTTGATGTATTTCAAACACGGTATAAAGCCCCAATTATCCAGAAGGAGACAATCTAAAATGATCTCTCTACAAATTGTGGCTTGGGGATTTGTCCATATACCCAAAGAAGTAGCGGTGCCATTCAGACACTATCCTCGATAGAAGGTTGCTTAATCTCTGTGTGTATGATAAGACTAGAGGCTGAGGGGGAAGCGGTAAAAACCTCCCATATATACGATCTTCCTCACGCTGAAGGGAAGAGCTCTTGCAAGAGCCCCATATCCCTGCCCCATACGTTACTGCAGGGACACATTGAGCATTATAGATTTTTAATAGAGGTAAAATTGTCCCCTTCCACTGGTCATAAAAAGATTAAAAATGGCTCCTGCTGACCTACTGAGTTTAAGACTAGAGCTGGCCAATTGTGGCTTCCAGGAACTTGGGGCCAGATTGCGCCTTGCAATTTGCGCTCGATTGCGAGTCACAAATTGCGATGCGCAACCAAGTACTACAGTGTCAGAGAAACGGATTGCGATTCCCAATGGGGTTGCAAAATGCGAGGCTCATGAATATTAATGAGCCACTCGCAATTTGCGACCCCATTGGGATTGGCTGACCCTCCCATGGATGGTGGCCTGCTGAGCTCAGCAGACTACCATGTCTGGGACTGCTTTTCAATAAAGCAGGTTGTTTTTTAAATGCAGCCTGTTTTACTTAAAGAAAAACGGGATGCATTTTTTAAAAAAATTAAACGTTTTCGTTTCATTTTTTAAGGGCAGGCAGTGGTCCCTGGGACCACTGCCTGCCCCTAAAAAATATTTTCCACTGAATTCACTAAGGGGAAGGGGTCCCCTGTGTACCCTTTCCCTTTTGCGACTGCATTACCACCCTCTTGAAGAGGGTGATAATTTGCGAGTGTAACATTCATACATGGCTTTGGGGTTGGTATTAGGAAGGGAGCAACCCTTCCTAATAGCGAGTCGCAATTCCTAAATAGCGAGTCACAAATAAATTGTGACTTGCTATTTAGGAATTATACATGGCCCTGTGACATTTTGCATGCGCAAATGGGTCCAAACCTGTTTGCGCATGAAAAATGGGGTCGTACATCTGGCCCTTGATGAACTAAAAGTAACACCCAGTTAAGAAAAATCCTTCACACTAGACAGGAACTGCCCCATGTGGGCAATCTGTGGGTTTTGATTCTTCCTGGTCTACAGGCTATAATATGGAACTTACCATAATTGGTAACTAGATCTAAACTGTCCATAAACTGGACAAATTGGTCCACCAACACGTGCAAAGCTTTAGGGATGCGAGCCAAAGGACTCCATCGTCCGCATATAAAAGTGCGGGCACCTGAGTGTCTATCACTCTAGGGATGTCTACCTGAACAGGTCAGGTAAGGGCCAAGATCATTAATATATAAGATAAAGAAAGCGGGAGCCAAAATGCAGCCCTGTCGCACACGGTGCTTAAGGCTAAATACCGAGGACATTTTACAATTTGGGTTAAGGCGTACTTGGGCAACTAAGTCCGAGTGCACATTAACCAGAAAATTCATCAAAGGCACTTCTACCCCCATGCTCAGAAATTTTAACCACCATTTAGTTCTATTAACAAAGTCAAAAGCTGTTGAGAGGTCCATAAAGGCCAAATAAAGAGGACAGCATTTGGCTAAGGTGTACTTAGTTATTAAACATAAATTCAGACAGTGTTCGATCGTTCCCAAGCCTGGTCGAAACCGAATTGGAGAGTGGACAGGATGTGCTGCTCCTGAACCCAATTGGCCAAGCGATTGTAAATGACCCTACCAATAATTTTAATGGTGCTGTCTAGTAAAGAAATGGGTCTATGGCACTTTGGAGACATCCTGTCACACTTTTTAAAGATAGGTAAGATCGTGGCAAATTTCTATGCCGGGGATATGCTTGTTTATTGAGCTGTTAAAACATTAGCAATCAAGGGGCCCCAAATATCCATATTGCTCTTTATTAATTCAATAGGGGTCCTGTCTGGGCCTGGTGCCTTACCACCAACATTCTCCTTAATCGCAGATTGGACTTCTAACAAAGATACGATAACTGAAGGGCATTGCTTAGTCTGCAACATAGGAAGTCTGTTGCCTCCTCTGCTTCATCTAGATGGGAAATGGCTGAGAAATATTCCACCCAATCAGAGCCAAAGATGTTGCATTGCAGAAGAGAGTGAACAGGGACTGATATTAATCTAATTCTAATAACAGAATCCCAAAAGAATTCACTACTGCCACAGACTGCAGCTAACTCCAAAATTTCCCAATCCTGTCTTCGAAGGCTCGCTTGTAGATGCACCAGGCAAGGTGTACTTCTAACGGTACTCTCGGGGAAGCAGATAAGGCTAACCTTAAGAGCAGATTGGCCCTTGACTAATGTTCATCAAACCAACTGTGCTTCCTTATTTAATCTGGGATTGCTTTGGTCACCCTCACTGAAGTGATGCTGTCTCTAATGTGTTCCCAGATCATATTTCTGGAAGATTTTGATAGGATATGCCAAAGAATTTGTCACTCTCTGTCACATACAGGATTTCAAGGTTATCATTGTTGAACTTGGCCTTTACTTTGCATGACCCATCCTCACGATGTGCCTCCTGACTTGACTTGCCATTTTAAATCTCTTTTTGTGTTCATTGCTGTTGCTGAGGGCCTCTGTTCCTCACGTCTATCATCTCATGCTGCATTTGGCTCACTTCCTGGTACACTGACGCATTCGGCAATTGTCGACCTTACCAATATGTTATTATATTACAGTGTACATTAGTGTTCCATGATTTGCAAATCATGTTTTGTAAGTCGTTATTTTAACAAATTGAGCTTCATAAATGTTGGTGTTTGGACATTAGGAGCTAAGTATTTTAAAATATGAGTAGCTCAATAATGCCATACTTCATCCTTAACTTTATTCATTTCAAGTACTTTCAAAATTGAAATAATCATTCCATTTCTGCAATTGAAATTGGTCAAAACATTATATGAGCTGAAAGAGATTCGGGTATTTATTCCCAAACAATTCCCTAAAAAGAACTGAGAACATGTTCACACAACACGAGCAGATCTGAGCTGCTTCATGTCAGTGACATAGGAACAGAAGCAAACAGCAACAAGCATTAAAAATGCAATACGTCTCGCCTTTAATTAAGTTAAAGCGATTTGCTTTGCTATACAATACCATTAGCAGAGCAAATGGCTTTAACTTAATCAAAGGCGAGACCTATTGCATTTTCAATGCTTGTTTTATTTTACAATCTATCTCTCACTCTCACTCCCGCCCCCAAGCCTCAACCGAGACTCATAGGAAGGGTCTGCAAAGAAAGTCACCCAGAAATAGAAAGATCTGCTGTTTGCTATACGTTGTGCCTCTACCTAACCATTTATTAAAAACAAAAACATACATTTATGTAAACTCCGATTTGAAATCGGTAAGAAAAATAAATGTTTCAGATGCCAAAGAAAGAAAAGCGAACAATTGACAAAAGTTCTTCTCAAAACCAGACTCTCCTGCAACAGCAAGACATTTATTCGGTCTATTATTGTGGCGATAGAGGACCTTTTATAGCGCTGCGATGAGTTTTGTTTATGTCAGCACTATACAAGCCCCGCCTACATGCATACAAGTTAAACGCCTGTAATGTCTGGCGTGCGAGGGGGCGTTCTAGCCTACCCGCGTGGCCTCGGCTAGTCAGTCGGAGCCGCGTGTACAACTAAACTACCGGCTCCTGTAGTCATAGCGCGATCGCGCTAGAAGCATGCGACGCAGCAACTAGAAACGCTACACTGGCGACGAGGGAGTGGTCTTTGAACCCTCTAGGGCTATTTCTTGCCCATTTGCTGAAATTTGTAATTCAGGCCATAGGATGTGGCCAGAGTGCGCAGGAACACTCGTGAAGGCCCAACAGTGATCACTGCTACTGTGCCTGAGATTGGTAGCATGTATCCCCCATTGGGCCCCAGAGACATCATCCTCCGCCAGCCCAGGACAAGGAGTGACGCAGCGCATGGCCCCGTGGGACATCCGGCGCCAGGTGGCAGGCCCATGCCTGATCGTAGTGCCAAGGCCTATATCACTAGGCAGGATCACTCTGGATCTCCGCCCTAGGCAAGGTGAGGACGGAAAATTCCCGCAGAAGCAAGTACGGGGAGCCACCCGTTAGACTGTACCGCCAAGGGGACACGGGAGAACACGACCTAAGCAGCCCGCTAAGCACGTGCTAAGATGGCGTCGATTCCCGCCCTAGAGCCGGTCGTCGTCGACAGTGCCCCATCTTCCCTTGCCCCGCGCTGGTGGGATTGGACCGATCGTCTTCAAATATACTTCGAGGGGGCGGGCATATCCAGAGAAAGGCGGAGAGCCCTGCTACTCCACATGGGAGGCAAAGATATCCACCGCATATATAAGACCATCACGGAAGCAGCGCCAAAGACATACCTCACGCTGCTGACCGCTCTAATGCTCACTTCGAACCTATGGCAAACAGAGACTCCGAGAAATTTATTTTTCGCCAAGCCAAGCAGGAGGCCGATGAGTCCCTAGATGCGTTCCACGGCCGACTGAAAGAACTAGCGAGCACGTGCAGGTTCCGTGACGAACAGGAGGAGATCCGAGGTCAGATCATCCAAGGGTGTTACTCTTCCAAGCTCCGAGTGACCATCCTCCAGGAAGACGGCAAGCCCCTGGCGGATATCCTCCCATTAGGCCGGTCGAAGGAGCTGTCACAGGCAAGGGCGTCGCACATGGAAGCAGCCCTACACCGCCCCATCAAGACGGAACAAGTCCACGTGGCGGAGAAGGTGAATGCGGTGAAGCCCAAAGTGAGACAAACCGGAGGGAAGAGACCACCGGACACCAAGAAGAAAGAATGCGGATATTGCGGAGGCCAACCCCACCGCATGCAGGATTGTCCAGTAAAAGGGAAGAGATGTAGCGCATGCGGGTGGATGAACCACTTCGCGGCGGTATGCCGATCCACCAGAGTCAAGAAAGAAGCCGCACAGGCGGTGCGAGCGGAGCCGGATAGCGAATACATGGATGATGACACCGAAGAGTACCCAGTCCATTATGTATTCGCAATTAACCAGCCACAAAGACAAAAGCGCCGCCTCCCGAAATGTCGCAATGGGATCACCAACAGGAGGTAAAAGCGACCATCGATACAGGGGCGTCAATTGAGCTAATGGCCGCCAACGTATACCACCAACTACGCACCAAGCCTCCACTACGAGAGGCGAAGATCCGAGTCTTTGCGTACGGACAAAGACCCCCATCCCACTGGTCGGGTGCTTTAAGACAGAACTACAGCACGGAGAGACGAAGATAGGCACCACCATCTACGTCACTGAAGAAGGTAGCGGCATGCTGTTGAGCGGTCAATCAGCCGAAGCGCTGAAACTGATATCGTTTGCTCTGGCAGTACTGGAGGAGGAGTTAGACACCATAATGGAGGAGTTCAGCGAGGTGTTCAAAGGAATCGGGTGTTTAAAAGGGAAAAAGGTGTCCTTGCACATCGATCCATCTGTTCAACCGGTGGCGCTGAGGCACAGGCGAATCGCATTCCACCTGAGGCGGAAAGTCGAAGAGGAGCTGGAGGCCCTAGAAAAACAAGGCATCATTGAACGAGTCAGCGGACCAACCCCATGGGTATCCCCAATCGTTGTTGCCAGGAAGCCAAAACAGCCAGGACAGGTCCGCATCTGTGTGGATATGCGTCTCCCCAATGCCGCCGTCAAAAGAGAACGACACCTAACACTCACCATCGATGATATCTTGGGGGAGTTGAATGGGGGAAAATGGTTCTCCAAGATGGACCTCCGATCAGGCTATCACCAGCTGCCTCTCCATCCAGACTCGAGGTAGATAACCACTTTCTTCACCCATGTGGGCCTCAGACGGTATCGGCGCCTAAATTTCGGTATCTCAAGTGCAGCAGAAGTATTCCAGAACACTATCAGAGAGGTCCTCAGTGGCCTCCCCGGAGTACTAAATGTGAGCGATGATCTGCTGATCTATGCGTCAACAATCGAAGAGCACCACCAGAGACTAAGAGGAGTCCTCAAGAGAATCCAAGAGTCGGGCCTGACTCTACACCGCGAAAAATGCCAGTTTCTACAAAACAAAATTTGTTTCTTTGGGTACACGTTCTCTGATCAGGGAGTGGCCCCGGATCCGGACAAAGTAAAAGATGTCCAAGAGGCCCCCGCCCCATCAAATATCTCAGAAGCGAGAAGCTTTTTGGGCATGGTAAACTTCTGCGGGCGCTTCATCCCTGACCTCTCTAACCATACCAAGCCTGTCAGAGAACTGACAAAGTCTACGACCACTTGGCAGTGGGGCCCTGAACAAGAGCAAGCTTTTCAAGCAACCAAAGCAGCCCTATCGGCAGACACTACTTTGTCGTACTTCGACCCTGCGAAGCCCACCAATGTGGCCGTGGACGCTAGCCCCTATGGCCTAGGAGCAGTGCTGGCTCAACTTCAGAACAACGGAGAATGGGCACCCATCGCCTACGCCAGCCGGTCCCTAACGGACACAGAGCAAAGATACTCGCAAATTGAGCGAGAAGCCATCGCCATTCACTGGGCCTGCAGACATTTTCATGTCTACGTGTATGGACGCCATTTCACGGTAGCCACTGACCACAAGCCGCTCATACCCCTTTTTCAGGGGTCTGCATCAAACCCCCCGCCCAGAATAGAAAAATGGATACTCCAACTACAAGGCTACGACTACCGGGTGGAGTACAAACCGGGGTCCACCAATCCGGCGGATTACCTGTCGAGACACCCGCGGCAGGCCACCAAGGAGGAGAGAGCCGAGGCAGAGGACACGGAAGAATATGTCCGGCTGGTGACAGAAAGATCATGACCCCTTCCCTATGAGTTTGGCCGCTATCGTCGAAGCCTCAAAAGGGGACGAATGCATCCAACTAGCGGCGGATGCAGTCAAGTCAGGAGATTGGAAGACCATCCAAGAGTCATTGAGCAGAAGGACACCCCAAGCCAGAATGACACTAGAGTCCATCCTGAGGGTAAAGGGAGAACTGTCCATCGACAGCCAAGGATGCCTCCTACGAGGCCCCAGATTGGTCATGCCGACCAGCCTCACCCAACAGGCAGTAGACCTAGCGCACAGAGGACACCAGGGGATGGTCAAGACCAAAGGCAGACTGAGAGCTAAAGTGTGGTTCCCTGGTATGGACGTCATGGTGGAGCAAACAGTGAGGACCTGCCAGTGGTGTCAAGCTACGCCTTAGTCATCATCGGTGACTTCACCAAATACCCAGAGGTCGAAATAGTAGGGAGCCAGACAGCCACTGAAGTGATTGCAAAGTTTGAAAAAACCATCGCCACTCATGGCATCTTTGAAGTAGTCAAAACGTACAACGGACCTCCCTTTCAGGGGCAAGAGTTCGCTGAGTACCTCAAAAGTTGGGGGATTCACCATCGCAAAGTGACTCCTCACTGTCCCCAAGCCAATGGGGAAGTGGAAAGGTTCATGCGCACCCTCAACAAGACAATACGCATTGCCCTGGCGGATGGATCCACCCTGGAAAGAGCCATCTACAGTTTTCTGAGAGAATACAGGATGACCCCTCACATCACAACAGAGGCAGCACCAGGAACGGCCACCATGGGCCGAATAGTGAGTGACACGCTCCCACACCACCCCACCTGGGTCCCGGCACAGGCCAATGAGGAAAGGACCCTGGTCAATCGCACACGCTCAAACAATCAAGCCAGCCGGCGGAGAGGAGCCAAAGAGTCAAGCATTCAACTGCAAGACCGGGTCTATGTCAAGGACCGATACCCAGGAAGCAAGTTTCGACTTCCATTTGAACCCCAACCATGGACTGTCACCCGCAGGATGGGCACGATGATGACCGCCCAGAGAGGAGCTGAAACAGTCACGAGAGACGTATCTTTCTTCAAGAGAGTCCACCCCGGAACACCTCAAGATCCCACGCTGGATCCGGAGGAACTGAGCCCGAGTCCACTGAATGAAGACCAGGAGGTAGGCCAATATCCAAATGATGATGGAGACCCAATGGACAGTGATCCCCAGTCGCTGCCCGCCTCGCCCAGGGGTAGCCTGCCCAGCTTTTCCCCACCCCGGGATGAGCATAACACCCCCACACGCAGGACCCCTGAGGCGGCCCTATCCAGAGGTGGACAGTCCCGATATGGCCTCAGAAAGAACCCTGCACCATCTTCCCAGTTGGCCGATTATCTGGTGTAATCCTCAAGGGCTGAGACTGGTAGACAGGTAACAGATCCATCGTTTTCATTACCTACTGTATTAATATTTGCTATTTTGATAAAGGTTGGAAGGAGTGTAATGTCCGGCGTGCAAGGGGGCGTTCTAGCCTACCCGTGCGGCCGGAGTGTGCTAGCACTGACGCGTGACGTCAGACGCCGGCTAATATAAATAAAGAGGCGTGGCCTCGGCTAGTCAGTCGGAGCCGAGTGTACAACTAAAGTACCGGCTCCTGTAGTCATTAGCGCGATCGCGCTAGCAGCATGCGACGCAGCAACTAGAAACGCTACAACGCCAACACAAAGGTGTACCTAAACAGCTGAGTGGCTTGTGGCGCGCGATGAAGTGTGCAGCATTGTGCCTGTCTGCTCCCGTTGTACGCCCCACACTACGGCACTGCTGTCTAGCGCTGCGCAGCAATACCCTGGACAGACAGGGGTCGTTTCCACACCCATTTCCCATGATGTGCCACGCAGATTAAGATTTCGCCACGCTTCAGCGTCCAAAGCCATTTCACAGCTGGAAATGGCACGGAAGCGGTTTGGCGTTACCTCACCCAGAGCCAGGGTACGCTGGAGAGCTGGGTATGCAAGGGGGGGGGAGTTGGCCTCTAGGCACTTGTTCAGAAGCGCGAGAGAGGATACATCTGCAAGAGACAAGCTTGAGCAGTGCGTGCGAGGCTGGATTAAATAAACCCCGAGACACCCCAGCCTTAGGGGTCAGACAGGGACACACTATAATTGTATTTATATAGCGCCTGCTTCCCAGGGCCAGTGCTATACTAGCTGCCATAGCCATTGTATAAGCATAACATGTAAAACACCATTAACATTCCCTTTCGCTGAACGGGACGTCTTCATTTGTCCATTATGCATGTTACCAACCCTGGGCTAGCAGACTTTCTCCAGACGCTTCTCTATCATGCCGGCTGCCTCCACTACACACGCTCCCTACAACCATATATGGGGGCATCAGGAGAATGTTTGGCGTGCAAGTGATGACGATGCAGGAGCTTTGCAAAAATGAAACATGTGTTTGGTTCTGACAAGGGGGGCTCACTAGAGACAGGTGAGGTCTACAGAGTGCCAAGAAACGATACATCTGGGGGCACAGATGATGGAGCGGAGGAGAAACTAAAGGGGGCATACAAAGGAGCGAGAGGAGGCCATACATAGCACCTTAAAGGTGAAAGAGGGCTGCGCAAGGGGACACAAGGCAGACACGAGGACCAGTGCGGGTTAGAGAAGGAGGCATAAGGTGAGCTGCTAACAGGACGCATGGAGTCTATATGTGCAGCTCAGGGCACATGCGTACATAGGTAGGTGGATACATGGATGCGTGGAATGATGCTTGGATGGATGGAAAGATGGGTGATGGATGGATGCGTGGAAGGATGGATGGATGCGTGGATGGATGGACGGACGGACGGATGGAAGCACGGGTGGACGGATGGGTGGATGGACGGATGGATGGATGGACGGATGGATGGGTGAATGCGTGGAAGGATGGATGGCAGATAATGGGACATATGCAGAACAGATGTGACACACCAGGACTGTAAACATGTTTATATGGAAACATGAGCTGCAGGTGCGCTGTGAGCAGAAAAGGATTCAGAAAAGGGGGTGGTGATGGACAGAGCATCTGAATTAAACAGAACACTCATACCCAGTCAAAAGATCAGGGTTTGATCCGTCACCGTTTTTTAGCTCACTGCACCATCCCAGTTCAGAACCTGGCTACATGCAAATTAGTCTGTCCCTGGCCCAGTGCATCATGGTGAGCAGAAAAGGGGCATTGGAGCATCATGCGGGCAGAGAGCGGCTCAGTGAGCACAGGGCCGGGGGTCGGTCGGTGGTGTGGGCATGTGGTGGTGCGGGGGGCTACCAGAAGGCCGTGGTCCCCTGGGTAAGGTCTTATAAGGGGCCCGTAATAGACTAATGGGGGTGATACATATAAAAACATTTCAGGGAGACACTTGGGTGAGATCATGGGTTGTGGGGGCAGATGACGGGGGCTTATATCCTAATACACATTGGAATAGATACGGGGACATGGAGGTCAGACAATGTGCCATGTTAGGTCAAATTTGGAAACACAGCGAGGCGGCGAAATACTTAACATCAAACTTCCAATGAGAAAAAAAGCATTACACGCATGTGCCGGTACCTAGGGGCCGACGGGGGGAGGGAGGAGAAGCGAAAGCATGCGTACGGACAAAGATGGCGTTGGGCTGTCCACATGCATGTGCATTTTTTTGTCCCTACGCGTGCATGTTTAGCTTTGCAGATGGCGAGAGAAGCCATGTTTATCCATCTGGACGCGTGTGCATTCAGCTTTGGCTGAATCGATTCCAAAAGGTCCTCTCCATGGCGAGGGCAGCACATGCGCTGCTTTTGCCAGGCGAGACCTAAAAATGCATGTGAATTGTTATCACCCAAGTAACACAATGCAATAATTAAAAGTGTGTAATGTTTACTTGTCGAAGAACCGAGTTATTGTCTATTGCCTCATTAATACAGTGCTGTACAGAAGCAAGGTTTCTGGTTCCTGTTGTCATCTACTGTAGCTTCAACCCCAATGCCAGCCAATTGGTTGCCAACTGTTGTGAAGTTTCAGGGACTGTAGATAACTCGCTTGAGAAAAACGAATGACATGCAGTGCTTCGGCACGTGCCTTCTTCTGGTCTATTCCTTAGGTTTATTCAGGCCTAAAGAAGTGCAGGAGAGACAGGTGATCTGGCGGCACCTCTGACTACATTTGCCCAAAACAGCTGGAGCAGAGACCTGCTTTGGTCCTGCGTCTCCACCCACATGCTAATCTCAGCAGGACACAAGAGTCCCCCCACCGTCCCCCCACCCCCCACCCATCATTCTTTCATTCCCTCTATCTGGTCTATAGACAGGGTTGGATTGAGATGCAAATTAGGCCAGGGCACCCTACAAAAATGGGCCACATTTGCAAATTGCGCCTTTTCACAACACACTTCTTCAGTGTTTTAAGTATTATGAAAAGAAGGTGTAGGGTTGGCTAAAAGCAGCATGCTTTCTTGACTTTACTGCAAATGTTGCCAGGACTCTGAGCAGGGATTCGTTCACACTGATCCACTTCTGCTCAGGCTCCCTGCTTCTGCTCAATCTGCATACATTAATGGGCCGATGGGTAATAGAGATCCATCTGCCTCCAGTGAGGCCGCTCAGGAACTCACTGGGC
The DNA here is from genome assembly GCF_964261635.1 of Lissotriton helveticus. Lineage (NCBI taxonomy): Eukaryota > Metazoa > Chordata > Amphibia > Caudata > Salamandridae > Lissotriton > Lissotriton helveticus. The sequence goes on along the minus strand of NC_136071.1, from coordinate 1,010,790,422 downwards.
CTCTGGCGGCATCTGACCAGCACAGACACAGTCCAAATCGGCCTCCATGTTGCCCAGAAAAGCGGCCCACAGCTGCAACTCAGACACCGGCCCATCACCCATTGCCCGAGTGCCCGCTTTCCCAATCAGACCCTGTCTATAGATATTAGTCGGAAGCACACAAAGCACATCTACTCTCTGCAGCGTCTGACAGTGATGAAGAGAGGATCACAGGTCGCGTGGAGGGGAAGGGCAAGGAGTCGACGACATGCCAGGGCACATTAAAACATGCAAATGGTTTTGTGTGAATAGAGGAAAACAACCATGTTGTTAGCACTTATCCATATGTGCTATTCTACTTGATGACACAATAGTAGGCAAATGTGTTGTAAAAATAGTGTTTCATTCTTGAGAGAGCACAAGTTTGAAAAAAATGTATAAGTACGCCATATTTACAAGCACGTAGTTAGTTCACATGTACTTTGCACCAGAGTGTTTATATTTAGAAGTGAAATACACAGAGTGTCTTATATTCAGTGGTGAAATGCATAGAATGTTTAAGTAGAGTAACGATAATCATAACTGTGTGAGACTAATGTAGAAATGTTTGGGATGAATATGAAAACCTCATGTTCTCATGTTAAAGGAATAATGTAAGAGTTGAATGTAACTCTAAAACCCAGTATTTTGTGTAGGCCTCATGGCAATTCACAAGCAAATCTAAACGTGCTGCTAAAATAATGTGAGACAAGGTTGACATGGTTCTTTCAAAATGTACTATTGAACTTAGGGTTAAAAGTATATGCTTTATAGATGTGTTATTTTAGAAACGTATGCTAGTTAAGAATGTTTGCTGTTTAAATCAAGTTAACGTTTTAAGAGTGCAGGAACCTGCTGCATGTAAATCAAGTAGGCCAGAGCCGATAATGTCATGTAGTTTAAATCGTCATGTGCTCGTTAGAGGAGAGGTCGTGAGGTGTCCAGTATGAAGCTCAGAGAGTGTTTTATGGCCTAAGATATGGTGAAGTCTGGAATTTGAGGCCCACTGCAGGACGAGCTGTATGCAGGTGCGAGGGTCCTAATCAGCTCGAATGAAAGGGACTTTGTTCAGTGGCGCCTTGCGCAGGCCTGTAGGAGTTTCCAGGAATTTCAGGGGGTATCAGCGCACGGAAGAAGGAGCCTGGGAACCAAGGTCAACTTTAACGAGGGTCTTCAAGAGTACCATCATGGAGTTTGCCGCGGAAAGATGTACCACGTGAGGGGCGTCCCAAGGGGCGTTTCTATTGGAAATGTGATTTGGTATTAGGGAAAGTGACCCGGGAGGAGAGCAGAGCAGATGATTTTGGGAGCCTAAGGAAGCGGATGGGTAGGCAGATAGGCTGATCAGGAGAGACCCATTATCAGAGAAGAGACAAAGAGAAGTGCGTGATCTTCTTAGGAAGTCACCACGGCTGACACCTAGAGGGTTAAGATCTTGTTAAGTAGGGATGTCATTTAGTATAGTGTAGGGACAGACTAACCTTAATTTTCTTTTCTGTAATGACTTTGAGGTTGCAACTTGTATCCATTTTAGCAACCCTGATGGTATTCGAACTTGTACTTATTATTTTGTTCTTCAGACTCAGACTATTCAAGAAGTTCATGTTCATAGTGATACCGATATACCTTTTGAATCTCATTTTGAGAAGTTTGTATCTTCAGTTATCTTTGACTTTATATTAAATCTTTAAAACTTAATTTTGGTCAGTGGTCATTTAGAGTGGTGTAAGTTCTTAAATTGATTGTTTACCTCGAGATTACCTTTTACTCAAGACAGGTACCAACGATTCAGTCGACAGGAAGAAGGGATTTGGCAAGATAATTAGTAACCAGTAATCCCGCGTTAGCAGTTGGTAGCAGAGTGAGGATGGTTATCTTCTTGAGGAAGGTAATCTAGAGAGGTTAGTTTACCCCAAGGCCCGAGACGTCGAGAGACGAGCAGCGGAAGAATCGTGTGCCGAAAGGTGCAGACGGTGCGAGAAAAGCAGCAGTATCGGAGAGTGAGTATAAAAAGGGTCATGCGTGAACAGATTGCGGTGTTTTGTGTTGTATTTGTATTGTAATGTCTTGCGGAGTTGAATGCCTGTAGTGTGAATGAGAGAAGGTTGTGAGCGCGCGCAACCTGGTAAACTGGTAACCTGGTAAACGGGTGAACTGGTGAAATCTTAAGTTCAGGCCAGAGCTTAAGTGGTTTTGGGTGTATCGAACATCCAGGGTAGTTGTCGACCATAGTACGGAGGTCACGAGGTACCATTGACCGCCGTGGATCCAAGATAGGGGGAGTGTAAGAGTGAGTGTATGAGTAACGGACGCTGGTCGAAAGTTACTGCGTGTGAGTAACCTATCGGAGAAGGCGATTGTCTGGAAGTAAACGGAAAGACATTTCGCCAAGTTAGGGGGACAACTACAGAAAGACTGTGGGCGTACAGTCAAAGAAAGGTGATCGCTTGGACGGAAGTAATCATTTTTCAGAGTATGAATGGGATGCGTGCATGACCGAGGAGACGAGCTGAGAAAGGAGGGGAACTGCTGCGAAGGGGGACGGGTGACGTCGGCTAGAGCCGCGCTCTGATTGAGCGGTTGGTGTGACGTTAGCTAGAGCCGCGCTCTGGTTGGGCGGCTAGAGTGACGTCGGAGGAAAGCCGCGTACGGATAGGCCAGTTAGTGAGAACGGCGCCGAGATTGGTGGAATATCATCAGGAAGTAAACAAACGCGGAGAAAAGAGAAATCATGAAGTGTTTTAAGTGTTTGAAAGGGATTTTTAAACGTAAACGAAGTGAACATTATTACGGGGAAGAGGCTCCCCCAGAGGGTACGCCAGCTCATTATATGGCAACGAATGTTGGGCTGCATACGATATTGTGGATTGGGGCTTGGAATAAGCTTACGGAAGGAAATGAGGAAATGCAGTTCCCGAAGTACGGGACGTTTAAATTAGAGGTGTTACATCGGCTAAAAGCAACCATGTCCTCATTGAAACCCTCACCTAGACCAACACAGTTTGAGGCTCTTAATGCATGGATTAAGGCTGCACACGACCGAAATTTGAACAGGCGTCAACAAAGGCTGACGCGATCGGTAAGGGCAGTGCGAGATTCCAAATGGGATGAGGAGGAAAAGCGTTGGAGGGTACAGACTATTGAGGTGGAGAAAATGTATCCGATGAGGGAGGTGTCAGGAGGAGGAAACCTCATGGAAGAAGACGAGGAAAGCGAGTCGGAGGACAATCTGATAAACAGATTGTTAATGGATAGACCACCTCCGAGAGTGGGATTGATAGAAGATAGAGGGCTCGCAAGGGAAGATGGGAATGAGATAGAGGGATATACACCACTCCCTATATCGGAATGGACACCTAGCAAAGGCGGAGAAACACCTCCAAACAACACTGTACAGAGTGTAGTGGGAAGGTTTGTGGTGCAGAAAACGCCAACCACAGAAAGGGTTGAGTCTGTGGGATTGCCAGACGCTCTTCAAGTGCCTGTTACCATAGGACCCATAGTTTCGATCTATAATTCTGAGAGAGATAGAGGGGAACAACAAAGGCAATTGGATAGGGAAAGGATTGAGATGGAAAGGAGGAATAATGTGACGAATGCATGGAAACAATTACCAGGTTCGGTAACGTGGAACACCCCATTAGACACAACTGTCGGTCCCAATTCAGAACAGGGAGGTCCGAGAGGACCAATGGATCTAAGGGGACCGCGGCCAAGATCTTTTTCAGAGTTAAGAGCTGATTTGAGGGAATGGGACGGGTCCATAGTATCTCCGAGTAACAGGACAAGAACGGAACCAGAGTGGGAAAGCAGGGGAAACGGGACAGTATCTCATTGTGGGGCCAGCGAAAGCAGTCAGGGCCGGGAAGGCCAAAGTCAAGAGAATAGAGGGGATGCAGGTCCTACAAATCAGAGAGAACAGTCGGAACAAAATACTAGGATTGTAGAATGTGAGGAAATGTCCCGTCTCTGGGGGAACGGAGGAGATGAGGCGGTACGGAATTTTCAGAATAGGTTTAGGTGCCTTCATCATACGCTTGGGGAAGACGTTCAACATTGGAGAAAGGAGAACAGCGATAGGTCCCGCCACGCCTCGAATACTCAGGAAGCACAGGGAAGTAGGGAAGAAAGAGGGAGTAATAGAACCTCTTATCCTCAATCCCGTGAAACTAGCCAGGATGGAGAGAGAGAGGCTGGGAGGCATGAAGGAGTGTTTCACCACCCACCCCGAGAAGACGGAAAGGCATGGGACTTAGAGAGATGGGAACAGGGGAGGACTCCCTATAATTCACCAATACCTAAACGTAGATCTCGGAGCTGGGATGGGAGAGATGCGGATGGAGGAGCTAAATTGAGTGTCTTGAAAGCTGAAATAAAGGCAAAAAGGCTTGATGTTACCAGTTTAAAATCAGATGTAGATGAGATAATAGATGGAACATTGCCTTTGGAGAGGATAGAATTGTATGAACAGGATGAGTTATTGTTCATGGCAAAGGATATTACTAGGAAAGCTAGAGCGGTTCATGAAAAACTGACTGATTTGGCAGACAAGTATGCCGTGGATTTGTCTAGGACAAGGGCATTACAGAGTAACCACAGATTACAGTACGCAGACCAAGATCTAGATGAGAAGAGAACTGCTGGATTAAAAACACACATAAGAGAGCTGGTAACAGGGATAAGAGTGTGGAGAGAACTGGATAAATGGGAAGAAAGGTGGTCGAAAAAGGGCACAGTTAGGCGAAGTACAAATGTGATGACCCCTGAGGGAAGGGTAATGCAGATGGAGGCATTCCCTTTGCGAGAAATATCAAATGGAAATTATGTACATGTGCCCTGGAGTAGAGGAGACTTAGCCGCATTTACCAACTCATTCCCGAAGTTGCGGGACAACCCAGTCGAGTGGTATAAGCAGGTAGAGAGGTTTGTTAAAATTTCGAAAGTATTGTGGATAGATTTGAACACGTTGTTTGACATCGTGGTCCCATCTGATTTGTGGACCCCTTGTAAGACTAGTGTCGAATGGCCAAATGCTGAACCATTGAGAGATGTTCGAACTAATGGACCAGCTGAGATAGTCATGCGAAAGTATGAAAGGGTAATAGCATGGCTGAAAGATAAGGTACCACCACAGGATATAGATTGGGTAAAAATAGACCGAACAAGGCAGGAACCCAAGGAGACAGTTCACGAGTTTTATGAAAGATTGTTGAAAACATTCAAGCAATACAGTGGACTAGATGTAATGGATCCTAAAGACATAGGGCAGTTCGTGTCAAAGTTTGTCTTGGGGTTGAGACCTGATATTTGTTTGATGATACAGCAACATTTAATCTGTTGGCAGAACAAACCACTAGATGAGATTTTACGATATGCGAGGTACTGCAGTGACGAGATAGATTCTAAAGCCAAGAATCTAAAGGAGAAATTGATGGTGGTGCAAATGCAGTCCGCTGGGAAGGGTGGCCAGCAGAAGCAGGGGATGGGACGAAAACCAAATGGTCAGAACAAAGATAATGAAGAAGGGCAGAGACCTAGGATAGACTTTGCCACTTTAAAGAAAACGACAAAGTGTCATCTGTGTCATCAGGTGGGGCATTGGCGACGCGAGTGTCCCTTTAACCCTGAAAATGGAGAGCAAGAAGTAGAAGAGCAGGTCCAAGAAGACCCAGTGCAAAAAGTGACAGTCCCAAGCAGTAAGGTGGCCAAAGGGGGGACTTCGGCTCCACGGGCCCAATTCCCACAGCCACCGAAGATAGCAGCTGGAGGAAAGGTCTTCAAACAAATGCCTCTGTTTATCGAGGAAGAAAAATGTTATTACATTGATCCATTGACAGGACAACGGGTGAGCAGTGAAGAGGACTGTACCCTCGGGGCAGTTCTAGAAGTGGATCAGAGAGGACCATTTGTTGAGGCAGAAGTGGCAGGGTGTCCCACTACGTTCTTAGTGGACACTGGGGCTACTCGTTCGACTCTGAGATCAGCGGTAGTTCCAGACTTGCCAATGTCAGGGGAAACAATTCAAGTGGTAGGAGTCGCAAATAAAAGAATGACTAGTCCCTTGACAGAACCAGTGTCTGTGAAAATTGGAAACCACATGAACGAACATCAGTTTGTGGTTTGTGACTCGAGTCCGGTATGTCTGTTAGGTAGGGATTTGTTATGCAAATTGAATTGCACCATATACTGCACCCCACAAGGAGTGGAGGTACAGACTACCGACGATGATGCTACCTTTAAGGTGGCCAATTCAAAATTCTGTGTAGAACTATATCCTACTCTGACTGTAGAAGATCTTCCACAAGACTTAAGAGATGCAGTGGCGTCCGAGGTGTGGGATTTCACAGGAGAAGATATAGGATTGATTAAAGGGGTAGAACCGGTAAAAATTCTGGTAAAACCAAATGTTGAGTTTCCAAGAACGCCTCAATACAAATTGTCCCAGGAAACGATTGCGGGAATAAAGCCTGTGATCGAGTCAATGATACAGCAGGGAATACTGAAGGAAATTGTGGGCAGTCCTTGTAACTCCCCGATTATGGGTTTGCAGAAACCTAGTGGGAAGTTTAGGATAGTTCAGGATTTACGAAAGATTAACAACATAGTCGTTTCATGTTGTCCCGTGGTACCGAATCCATCAGTAATATTGTTTCAAATACCATGTCAAGCAGAATGGTTCACAGTGATAGATCTTTGCCAGGCTTTCTTTTCAATCCCATTGGATGAAGAGAGCAGGTACCTTTTTGCGTTTAAAATGGAAGATCGCGTTTTAACATGGTGTCGAATTCCACAAGGATTCACAGACAGTCCATCCATCTTTAATCAGTTGTTGAAAAAGAATCTTGAGAATCTAGTACTGCCACAGAACTCGGTTCTGGTACAGTACATAGATGACCTACTTGTTGCGTCAGAAACAGAGGAAGCTTGTAAAGTAGATTCAATTGCCTTACTGAATCATTTAGCTGAAAATGGACATAAGGTATCTCCGAGCAAGTTACAGTATTGTCTGACAGAAGTACAGTATCTAGGGCACAGGTTAGAAAAAGGGAAACGTAAGGTGTCCCCGGAGAGGATTGAGGCGATAATGAAAATGAATGCGCCTACAACTCAGAGAGAGGTTAGAATGTTCCTAGGAATGGTGGGTTACTGCCGACAGTGGATAGTTAACTTTTCACTGAAAGCAAAGCCCTTACAGAAACTGACGCACAAGGAGGTGAGTGATCCGGTACCATGGGATGAAGAATGTCTGGTGGCGTTTTTACAGCTGAGAGACGATTTATGTCGTGCTCCGGCTCTGGGAATGCCAGATTATGAAAAGTCGTTTTCACTCTATTGCTGTGAGAGAGAGGGATGTGCTTTGTCAGTCTTGGCACAGACCCACGGTAATGCCCGTAGACCAGTTGCATATTTTTCGGCTACATTAGATCCAGTAGCCGCAGCGTTGCCCGGATGTCTCAAATCCGTTGCTGCAACGGGTGTCAGCATTGAAAGGAGCGAAAGTATTGTAATGGGACATCCAGTAGTGGTGTATGTACCGCATTCAGTTGAATTGTTAATGACCAGGACGAAGACGCAGCATCTGACCAATAGTAGGCTCACGCGTTATGAGCAAGTTATACTTGCCGCAGAAAACGTGACTCTCAGGAGATGCTCTGCCTTGAATCCTGCTACTTTGATGCCATTACCTACTGTAATAGAAGGCGAAGGATGTGAAGACCACGATTGCCTTGATGTGACTGAACTATGCACGAAACCCAGACCAGATATAGTGGATGAGCCATTGTCTGACCCCGATGAAATTTATTTTGTTGATGGCTCATGTTTAAGAGACGATACTGGTCGGTTAAGAGCAGCTTATGCTGTTTGTACCATTACTGGAGTTGTGGAAGCCGCTTGCCTGGAAGGAGTACATTCCGCACAGGTAGCAGAGATTATTGCCCTAACTCGTGCCTGCATAGCAGGAAATGGAAAGAGAGTCACCATCTACACGGACAGCCAATATGGTTTCGGTGTGGTTCATGATTTCGGGCAGTTGTGGTCTCAGAGGGGTTACATGACCTCCTCTGGTTCGCCCATTCGAAATGGAGAATTTGTGCGATTGCTGATAGAAGCATTACAAGGTCCTATTGATATTGCAGTAGTGAAGTGTGTAGCTCATACTAAGAATACAGATTTTGTGTCACAAGGTAATAGATATGCTGATGAAGTCGCACGCTATTGTGCGGAACAAAGTTATTCTTTCTCAAAGGTGGAAATAGAAGGTGCAGAAGAAAAGACTGAATTAAGTATGATGTTAGAAACTGTAGACACTTGGGAGGATTTAAGAATAATGCAGGAGAACGCACCTGAAAAAGAGAAAAAGGCATGGGAAATAGCAGGCTGTGTGCGAAGTGAAATGGATTTTTGGGTTTCAGCAGATGGGAGAGCTGTGTTACCTGAAGAATTAGCTAATCCCATGGCGAGAGAAATACATGGTCCAGTACATCTAGGAAGGGATGCTATGATGAGAGTTTTTAGGCAGACTTGGTATTGCCCGAAATTCAGAATAGCAGCAGAATCAGTATGTAAGCGATGTGTTACCTGCCAACAACTGAACGTAGGCAAACGAACACCAGTCACACTGAGTCACATTGGGAGGTCAGGGGGGCCTTTCAATAGAATGCAACTAGATTTCATCGAAATACCAAGAGTCAATCGCCTTCGGTATGTGTTGGTGATTGTATGCGTATTTTCCAGATGGGTTGAGGCATACCCTACACGTAGGTGCGATACACTCACAGTGGCAAAATTGTTGCTCAGGGAGTTGATACCGCGCTTCGGGGTGCCTGCCTCTTTGGAATCGGACAGAGGAAAACATTTTAACAGCGAAATAGTGAAGATGTTGTGCTCCACACTGAATATCGATCAAAAGCTGCATTGTAGTTATCGACCAGAAGCTTCAGGAATTGTGGAACAAGTGAATGGCACTTTGAAGAATAGATTGGCTAAAGTAGTGGCATCCACATCTTTGAGTTGGCCAGATGCTCTTCCATTGGTGCTCATGAGCATGCGCAGCACGCCTGATAGGAGGACAGGTCTTTCTCCCCACGAGATCCTGATGGGGAGGGCCATGAGACTTCCTACAGTTCCAACTACTGCTCTATTGAATATTACAGATGATCTGATCTTGGATTATTGTAAAGGACTGTCTGACGCCATCCATTCTGTGTCCCTTCAGGTGCATGCGACTGAAGTTCCAACAGCGAGGAACCTGTGTCATGACCTGAACCCAGGGGACTGGGTCCTGGTTAAAAAACACGTCCGGAAGAACTGCCTAGATGTTCGCTGGCGTGGGCCCTTTCAGGTAATCCTGATCACGAACACCGCGGTGAAGTGCGGGGGGCTGCCAAATTGGATTCATGCATCCCATACTAGAAGAGTTCCAGCACCTCTAGAAGGAACAGCTCCCATCCCAGACGAAAGCCCGGAAGTGGAAGAAGAGTCGCAAGAAGGGATTGAGGCAGCTGAGGAGGTGTCGGAAGAAGTTGGGAACGCATCGGATTCAGAAGAAGAGCGAAGGCAGGACGGCAGTGAGACAGAAGACGCAACTGAAGGAGAGAGCAGAAGTGAATACGACTCAGACTCAGATCCGTATCGGAGCGACCAAGAACCAAGTGGGAGGACAAGGAATAGGAGAATAAGGCTTGGAGCTGCCACTTGGCCAACAAGAAGAAGAAGGCTAAGTTTGAGGTCGGCCCAAGAAGAAACGCTTACTCCTATATCCGAAGACTCAGATCCAGAAGAAGATATCCAGGATCAAGCCGAGGAGGGTCTTAGAAGATCAAGTAGGGTGCGAGTGCCTAGCAGAAGATACTCTACTCCCGATTGGACCTACCTTGTTGCAGATGTCTGGGAGACACAGAACAGGGAGGATCAGGGAAGTGGAACTGATCAGAACTGACCCGATCATCACAGTGCAAATAAAGTTTCTACTGCCAGGAGCGGAGACCGAAAGGTTGCTGACACTCAACATCGTTCATCCTGCTCTCCTGAGTGGAATAAGAAAATTGCTTTTAGAGACAGTTGAGTTTCCAGTTTGCTGTTCACGATATCCAATATTGGAGGGAACTCTTCTTCGTTTGGAAATGCTTGAACGAGTAGTAGAATTGCTAGGAGTGCTTATTGTTGTGGATTAAAACCATACTACGAATGTCTTCAAAGGGGTGCAGATCTGGAAAAGTGAAGAAAGTGATCTTGATTAGAACGGACCCCTTTGTAATTGTGGATATAGAACTGATAGTACCAGGATTGGAAATTGAAAAAACGCTAACTCTCAATTTCGTCCGTCCACTTGTCTTGAGCGAAATAAGGAGAATAATCCTAGAAAAGGTTGACTTTCCATGGTGTGGTACGAATTGTCCAGAACCTGAGGGAATGATACTTCGGATGGACATTTATGAAGAAGTAGTGTTACTCCTTGAGTCATACATAACTTCAGACGAAAATAAGACTTTTGAAAAGAAATTGTAAACTTGTTGCAAGATAACCTAGCGCCGAGTGGAAGAAGAAAAGTGATAGGGGTTTCATTTTAGTGGATGGAGAAGGGCTAGGGTTGTCTATTTTACTGGACTTTGAACTGTTTTGCGGAAACAAATTGTCAAGCTTCCAAGTGTTTCAAGAAAGACATTGCAAGAGAGAAAGACTTTGTTTGAAAAGAAGAGGAAGTGAATGCTGGAAGATAGTCGAAAAACTACACTGTTTGAGAACATGGAGGCTGGCAACCCGAACCGCAGGGCAAAATGTATAGCTGTTACATTTTTAGGAGTAGTGGTTTCTCTTATAATTTTAGTGGTAACTGTTTCATTCCTAGCGGGACACGAAGGGGATGGAACCACAGTTAAGGAGGATAAGGGAGTGTCAACACCGAGAACTACCACAGTTAAGGAAAAGGGAAACATCAATGAGAAAGACAAAGCGTTGTTAGATGCAGAAGTAAAAAGGTTACACATGGATGAATCACAGGGGAATTACAAGTCAAATGCTTATGCTAAGTTGCTTTATGAATATGTTGATGCCATGGAGGTAAAGGACTGCTATGTATGTATGCAGTTACCAATTTCGGTGGAGGAGGGTATCAAATACCATCATCTCCCGTTGACATATGGAATAACGTGCAGTTTATTGTTAAGTATGTTTTATGGACGAGACGGATTTGAGTATTACTTCTCGAATTTCGACTCGACATTGCCAGAGGTTCCGAATTTCAAGCATTTGAACAAATGGGACTACTACAAAAGCGAAGACAGGTTACACAAATGGTTTATTCCATGGAGAACGTTAGATACTTCACATGCTCGAAACAACAATCTGACTTGTCAAATATCAGAAGTTGAGAAAAAGTTTATAGCTCAGGTAGATACTAGATACAGAAAGCAGAAGGCATTGAAGGCATCAGGACAAGGAGAAACAGATTGGACCAAGGAAGAAAGGGCACAACAACGAAAGGGTAGTATTGGTCCAATTGCTTTGGATAAGGAGAAACGGGGGAAACTGTGCATTCACAGGAGTTACTCCTATTATGAAAACGTTTATGTAGGACAAGTAAATTGTGAACATGCCTTTCAATTGGAGTACTACTCTAAGAACTTCATGAAAGGGATGCAAGCAATACCAAATGTATATTTTGTATGTGGAAGATATGCCTATGTGAAGTTACCAGATAATTGGTACGGATCATGCTATCTGGCTGTTGTCTTCCCTAAAATATATCATGTTGAGAATTTAGACACGCCTAAGAAAGAAATATCAACTAGATGGAAGCGAGGGCTAGGTGCAGCAGAAGTAATTGGAGATGTAATAGGTGCTGCATTCCCTTTCTTAGGATTGATAATGAATGACATTAAGATCAGGAGGTTAGCTACAGTCGTAGATAGACTGTCTGCCAGTACTGCAAGATCCTTGATGCTGATAGAGGGGGAGATGCAATCGATTAGGGCAATGGTTCTTCAGAACCGACTTGCTTTAGATGTTCTGTTAGCAAAAGAGGGAGGAGTCTGTAGGGCCTTGAAGGTACAGGAATGCTGTACTTACATTCCAGACAATTCAAAGCCTCTAGAGAAGTATATACAAAACATCACTGCCATACACTACGAAATAGAGGACCTGGCAAAGGTAAATGTGTGGGAAAAAGTAGGCCATGGAATGGGTAAAGTTGGAAGTTGGTTTGCCAACTTAGGAAAGGGTATCGTTTGGTACATATTGAAACCCATCATCATAGTAGTGATTTGTGTAATCACTTTGTGGGGATTGGTGCGTTTGTATCAATGGTATAGAGCAAATAGGTTACAGAGAGCTATGAAGAAACAGGAAGAAGAGTTGACAGCGATGCAGGACACTCAATATAAGAGTCTGAAAGCATTAGAGAGTATGAAAAGAAGTGGTACTGTCCTGACTTCACTTTAAAGGTTCTACATTTTTGTGTCATGGTGATGATGACCCCTGAAGGTCATCAAAGGGGGGACTGAGAGAGCACAAGTTTGAAAAAAATGTATAAGTACGCCATATTTACAAGCACGTAGTTAGTTCACATGTACTTTGCACCAGAGTGTTTATATTTAGAAGTGAAATACACAGAGTGTCTTATATTCAGTGGTGAAATGCATAGAATGTTTAAGTAGAGTAACGATAATCATAACTGTGTGAGACTAATGTAGAAATGTTTGGGATGAATATGAAAACCTCATGTTCTCATGTTAAAGGAATAATGTAAGAGTTGAATGTAACTCTAAAACCCAGTATTTTGTGTAGGCCTCATGGCAATTCACAAGCAAATCTAAACGTGCTGCTAAAATAATGTGAGACAAGGTTGACATGGTTCTTTCAAAATGTACTATTGAACTTAGGGTTAAAAGTATATGCTTTATAGATGTGTTATTTTAGAAACGTATGCTAGTTAAGAATGTTTGCTGTTTAAATCAAGTTAACGTTTTAAGAGTGCAGGAACCTGCTGCATGTAAATCAAGTAGGCCAGAGCCGATAATGTCATGTAGTTTAAATCGTCATGTGCTCGTTAGAGGAGAGGTCGTGAGGTGTCCAGTATGAAGCTCAGAGAGTGTTTTATGGCCTAAGATATGGTGAAGTCTGGAATTTGAGGCCCACTGCAGGACGAGCTGTATGCAGGTGCGAGGGTCCTAATCAGCTCGAATGAAAGGGACTTTGTTCAGTGGCGCCTTGCGCAGGCCTGTAGGAGTTTCCAGGAATTTCAGGGGGTATCAGCGCACGGAAGAAGGAGCCTGGGAACCAAGGTCAACTTTAACGAGGGTCTTCAAGAGTACCATCATGGAGTTTGCCGCGGAAAGATGTACCACGTGAGGGGCGTCCCAAGGGGCGTTTCTATTGGAAATGTGATTTGGTATTAGGGAAAGTGACCCGGGAGGAGAGCAGAGCAGATGATTTTGGGAGCCTAAGGAAGCGGATGGGTAGGCAGATAGGCTGATCAGGAGAGACCCATTATCAGAGAAGAGACAAAGAGAAGTGCGTGATCTTCTTAGGAAGTCACCACGGCTGACACCTAGAGGGTTAAGATCTTGTTAAGTAGGGATGTCATTTAGTATAGTGTAGGGACAGACTAACCTTAATTTTCTTTTCTGTAATGACTTTGAGGTTGCAACTTGTATCCATTTTAGCAACCCTGATGGTATTCGAACTTGTACTTATTATTTTGTTCTTCAGACTCAGACTATTCAAGAAGTTCATGTTCATAGTGATACCGATATACCTTTTGAATCTCATTTTGAGAAGTTTGTATCTTCAGTTATCTTTGACTTTATATTAAATCTTTAAAACTTAATTTTGGTCAGTGGTCATTTAGAGTGGTGTAAGTTCTTAAATTGATTGTTTACCTCGAGATTACCTTTTACTCAAGACAGGTACCAACGATTCAGTCGACAGGAAGAAGGGATTTGGCAAGATAATTAGTAACCAGTAATCCCGCGTTAGCATTCTCATGGTGTGATAAAGAGAGTAGCTTCTGGCTGGAACATCGGATGTGTGTGTGATGAACTTCCTGTTTCACTCCTGTGGAGGTGCAGTGGCGAACCCCTCCTTTACAGCTGGCGAGACACATATTTCCTGTTTGTTCACTGAGCTCATTGTATTTATTGCAGGTTTGGATAAACTTAAGGTAAAAATAGACTTCAATCTAAAAGAAAAAAATGAAATCATGCTGAGTCCAGTAAAACCATCTTTAGTTGCTCAATATGAGGCATTAATCATTCTTGGGAAACTGCCTCTGGAAACTTGGCATTTCTCATGGGTTATTTTAAGCTATTTTTGCATTTGAAGAGCTGTTTTGCTGAAATGCTGACATGGATTTATTTTCCTTTTCTCTAAACGAACATGCTATTTTGATTAAGTCCTCATGGGTCTTTTGCTGGGCCTATGGGGACTCAATCAGTTCATTTTGTCCCTCGAAATTGTCACAATAGGCAATAAACCTTAATATAGTGCCCTTATAAATGTATCTCTTACACATCCACAACAGCTGGTCCTCGTAGTGCGCTGGCCCTCCCAGTGATAGTGTCTGTCTGAGTCTGACTTTGTCAAGGTTTACCTGCACTGTGAGGATCAGTCCATTCCTCACAGTGAGGATTAAAAACACACACACACACACACTGTCCTCAACCACACACATTCGCTCCCAAACCCTCTAAGAGTTTACAGTCAGAAGTTAATTACTTCTTTTTACCACTTTCTTTAGCATTCATTTGCAGTTTTTTTATTTTGCCATCTTATCTCTTAGCGGATTTTCATTATTTCAGTGCCAAAGATGTTTTATTCAATTGCACTTTAAGAAATGTCTGTTATTAATGTTGTTCGGTAATTGCTACAAAAGTCAAATCTAGGGTTGAGATGTCAGGAGCAAACATTACACAGTCCAACCACCATTGCATAGGCAGTTCAACCACCATTGCATAGGCAGTCCAACCACCATTGCATAGGCAGTTCAACCACCATTGCATAGGCAGTCCAACCACCATTGCATAGGCAGTTCAACCACCATTGCATAGGCAGTCCAACCACCATTGCATAGGCAGTTCAACCACCATTACATAGGCAGTTCAACCACCATTGCATAGGCATGAATGGAAATCGCACTATAAGTTTGCAACTTTATTTTAAATCTTTTTATTGGATGTTTCTGCTTTTCCCCCTACAAACAAAACATAGCAAAGAACTGTACAACTGTTGGGCTGTATCCACAACACAACTCAAAGCGTTCATCCCTTCCGGGTCCACTGGAATTATCAGCACTTTCATTCAAGTGCCTCATTAACATGTAAACTCTTTCAGCCGCTTGAGGTCTATCCCAGAAACAGTTTTAATTTTCTCGGCAGGTTCATGCTTTTCAAGATAGTCATAATAAAAATGTAAGCATGCATATATATTTATGGGCACTTAGCTTTCGGTCAACACTTTCATTCATTGGTTTCTTTAAGGGTCATTCAAGTTGTGCTTCGCTAACCACACCATACTGCATGGGCAACTGGTCAGCCATTTCATCCACTGGCTCTCGATTTTATTTTATGTGTTTTATTTTCTGGCCATTTGTTTTGTATTTTACATATGTTTGCCAAAAAAACATGTTTGCCAATATCCGACCTATTAGCTTTGCCAATGTTTGTTTCAAATGTACATTTTTATGCTTTTATTTTTCAAGCAATCCTGCACCCCACATCTACCAGGAAAAGAAGAAGACACAGTGGAATGAAAGGGCATCATAGGACAGGTGCAGGGATGGTATGAATGGCTTACAATCAAATCACAAACTCTAAATTTGCTGACTTTCAAATTCCAAGGCTCCTTCTTACTACATAACCTATAAGCCCAACTACAAAGTTCAAAAGGAGCTTTCTGAGCTCTGTTTGTTCCATGTTCCGCAGGAAACATTTGTATATGAATGAAAAAGCTGAATGGCAGGACCTACGTTAATGTCTTCATTAATAATTAGACAAAGCATACAATCTACATTGAGTTGACTTACGATTTTTATTACGTGGGGTAACAAATGTGATATTATTCCATAAATGCTCCAAACATCCTTAAGAAATGATATCGGAGAGGCCTGTTCAGCCACTCTTGCCAGTGGGAATATGCCTTACATGATTCCATCAGATAATATACATGCATTAACATCAAAACACATACAGAATTGTAGACGGGCAACAGTGAATAACGGAGATGTTTTTCACCAAGATAATCTGAGTGACCAGTAGAAAATGACAGCAAAGCTCTAGTTGTCTGTGATGTCTCTAGGAATCCTGAGCTGTTCACTTTTTACCCATATGTAATTTTATGCTATATATATGGCCCCTTAAATCATCTGTCCTGGCTTTCAACGTCTATTCGGGGGCAGAGGAGAAATGGAGCTATAGACAGTGCCGGACTGGCTACTGTGTGTTTTTGGCATGCTGCCGAGCTGGGGGCTGATTTCGTTGATGGGGACCTGCATGTGCTGAAAAACATTTGTTTTGCTTTGTTTATTTCGAAGCACACGCAGGTCCCCATCAATGAAATCAGCCCCCACCGCAGTGAAATCAGTCCCCAGCTCTGCAGCATGGCAAAACCCCCGGTAGCCAGTCCGGCCCTGGCCATAGATAACATAGCCTCCCCTTCCAAAGATAAAAAAACATGTTTCTGGCTAACCACTCTTACCACCCTCTTTGGCTTCCCTTTCCTCCTGAAGTGTTTTTGCCTGCTCTTCAGGACTGCGCTGACAGGATCCCAGTGAGCCCTCTCACAACAACCTAGAAATGCTTTATGATGTGGCAACAATGGGAAACAAAATGTGTTACCCACTATTGCTACGCCATTACAGTGAATATTCAGGTTTAGAATCTGGTTATTCACAATAAGGGGCCCATTAGCATGGCGATTCGCCCGCCAAAACACCCCACCGGACGGCCTTTTACCCCCGGCCACATTAGCATGGCGGGGGTACTGCAGCGGATGGAAAGTCCGTCTGGTGCCATCCATATTATGATGTGGGGGGTGTTATGCCTTTCCATGCCGGACACTCCGCCATGGAAAGGCATGCAGGAATCGCTTTGGGGGCCCGTTGTGGGCCCCCAGGGTGGTGGTGGAGGAGGGGGCTGCACTTGGGGGACCCATATTACCCCCCTACATTGGCATACACAAGGTGGCAGGCACCTCTACATTGTGGTGGTGTGATGTATTCCTATAGGTTCTGTATCGATCCCCCTATTCCTGACCCTATTCTGGTTAGCAAACTAACAAGTTAACTAGCAGTCAGCCCATGAGGCAGAAAACCCCATGATGCAGGAACCGTTATCTGATAAAGCCACACTACGGCACAGGAACGTGTTATCTGATTAGGTCATAACGCTTGCCATCTAATTAGACAAGCGATATTCCTCCAGCCCCTGATAAGGCATACGGAGTTCTCATAACAAATCAAACCTATGACAACCTGGGAAAAACCCTGCGGCCATTGTTTTGATTTCACCGAGAACTTCAGCAAAAGAATGTGCTAACGACCTGGTCGTATGACATCCTTATTGACGTATCTATGTCCATCCTTCCGTCAATCTCGGCACCTTAAAGGTATAAATATTACCGATATTGCCCTATGCAAACACACGCGGTGGTGACGAGAACGGAGCAGCCAGACGTGCCGAAGCCCAGAGCAGAGCAGACCCCGCTGGCGCAGCCCCGCCTTCCTGACGCGCTGAGACCAAGACGCGCTGCTTTCTCCTGCCGAGAAATCCAGCACCGGCGTTTCCGGGTAGCCCTCGCAGGCGGCCTGGAATATCGAGACCAGAGACGAGAGATACCATCCCTCATCCATCCTAGATTCCAGGTACAGAACTGAATAACCCCTCGCAGAGAATTATTTAGTCAGTCACTTGGCAAAAACAAACTTAACTTAAACTGTAACTTTCTATTCCCGCCCACGTATTAGGCTTAGGTCAGGTACACGGGGTAGGCGTATTTAGAAACACCAGTTGAGTACGTTTAGTCAAATGTATATGTGTATGTAATATATTTTATTCATTTTAAAACATCATATGGCTTAGAAACCATATCAATGTTTTTACAGTATTATTTTATACTTCTGCTTTTAATGTATGCACTTTACTTAACTATAAGTATTGCAATAATATCGATCCATTTCTCTTGTACGAGAAAAGAGACTGATCAATAAATAACATCTTTTATTGAACACGCCCGTCTATTCCTTTTCTCTACAATCTGATGAGACTAAGAATGCACGTACTGACTGAGTAAAATAAATTGCCTTTTGTTCACACAACTCTCGAGATACACTCTTGATTAGGGGAGAGCAAAGTTGTCATGTTCTATGGTTGTCAGAAACTAAATCCCTTCTTGTCTAATCAGGGAAGTTAATTCCTTCCTGAACATTCGAGAAAGTTTCTAGTGAACTCTGAGCTAGCTGGCAAACCCAAAACTTTAAGTCTAATATCGACAGTAGTAGACCTAGTTAACGTCTGGTCTAGGCCTATACTATTGAAGGTATTATTCCAATGCGCAGAGCCTATTGGGATAATAGGAACTACACTACATGGCGCCCAACGCGTTTGGAAAGGGCGATAAAACTAACGTAAGACATTTAGAGTAACTCAGTCGTGCTTTCTCACTCAGACCCCTTTCTCCCATAATACTCCAAAGACGTCTGGAGTGGGTAAAAGGTAATATCCGCCAAACCTCGCAGGAGGAAACTCCTATGTATGGTCCTTGGTTTAGTCAACGTTGAAGGATACACTGTTCCAAAATACTGTGCATCTAATCTTTGTTTCCATAAGAAACCTGATCTGCAAACAAAAAGAATAACCTCCCTGTCGGTAAAATGGTAGACAGTGATGAGGAAAGAGAGGCAGTTAGATTAGCAACTGACCTCGCAGCAGCTGATGCTGCAATACAAGATGCAGACCAGGATATAATACTCATCCCGGTCATCAAAAGGAAATCTATAACTTTAAAACTTATAGAAAATGGACTGACACCTAGAGGTGGTACAGTCATATTCGTAATTGAGGCACACGAATATCGGCAGACAGAGGTATACTATTCATGGATACATTTTCCAGCAGCAAATGCTGTAACAAAGTACTTCCACTATTACAAAATAGAGGAACCTCCTGAAACGTACACTCCTTTCGAGGAGGTGGAAGTACCACTCAAATTTCAAGAGCACCTGCTCCTTTTTGATGGCGCCCTAAAACATAATAATCACATCACCAGGCTCGGTCCTTTAGGTAGACCAGGAGCAACGTGGCCGGTCCTAGCCGGATACACACCACATCCAGACATCGACGGGATGTCTGCAGCAAACCTTTTAACACAGCTAAAACAATTAATAAAAATACATAGACAATTAGTCCAATATGTGATGCGGACTTCTACAATTCAACCAGCAATTAAAATTCCACAGCTGACCCCGCACCAGGGGAACACAAATAAAATTACACCACAGAACATACAGTCCTGCCTAGGTAAAGTACCGGCTAAACGGGAACAAATACCATTCTGGTTGGCACAGAAAATCACCCAAATAGAGGCGGTGTTTCCTGACACCACCCCGTTAGAAAAACACAGGATTCTGACTATCTGTCTTCCAATGGGAATCGCACCACACATTGAGGACTGTGACACTTGGGGTACAGTCTTTGCTTCCATTTACACAAAAACGCACGGTGTTCCATCCATTTCGGTAATACCAGATGTGCTAAAACAAATTCAAGATGAATATGGTCCAGAACCCGCTTTAACTCTTGGTATGAAATTACTAAAAGACTTCAAGCAGGTCTCGGCTATATTATTAGCCAACATAAAGGGAGAAGCAGCAAACGTGGCGATCCGCCAGAGGTTAAAGGAGACAGATATAGCAGACCAACCAGCTGAAATTGCCAGAATCATAGAAAAATCCTATGAGGAACTAAGTAGAGATAGTTTAGGTGGAATACCAGTAAAACCACAACTGATTGAAAGTCCTGAAAAAATATTTTTTAATAATAATTCAACATCACATAAAAAGAGCTGGGATGGAAACAAACAATCCAATCCTAAAGAAAAGAAATTCCAGTCCAGAGGAAGGTCTCCTAGGCGAAGAGAAAAATCTCCGAACCAAAGACACAGGTCACCCCAGAGTGACCCCTCTGGGAAAAGATATAACCTTAGAAATAGGGATAATATAAAAAAGCCTGATAGATATCAAGACATTGATACACGTCCCTCTCAATCTTTTCAGACTTCCTCGCAGAAATCGGAAAGAAGAGGACGATCAGAACAAAGAGAAGAGCACGCCAAGTCCAAAGACAAGGAACCTGCTCAGCTAAAAAAGAAATTACAATTTCCAAAAAAGAAGGTAGCCAGTATCAAGGTAGTTAACAATGCCGAGAATACTGAGGACACAACTGAAAAACGGAGAATGGGCTCAGACAATGCTAGACAGCGCAGCAGAAGTGAGCATAGCTCGCAAAGTCCTTATGAATCATCTGGAGACAGTGGACACGAATGAATATCTTCAAGTGGAAACTGCAGACACCAGAGTTAGCAAACCTCACAAAATATACGAAATAACATTACGTATAGAGGGGGATAAGACTAGAAAAATAAGGGGACTATTTTGGGATAATCTCTCCAAGGGCTATGACATCCTTCTAGCTGAAAAAGACTGGCCACCAGAGTTTGTCAGGGAGTGCCCTCATGGCGAAGAAATAATTATGCCTGCCTTCTCAAATCACATCCCAATTCATAAAAAATACACACTTGCTAGAAAGTGGGCAGTAGCTCTAGCTCCTGCTTTATATAAAAATCACGTAGGATGGGACGAGGACTCTCCTCCTCACAAAATCCAGTTAAAATCACAACCTACTGCACAAAGGCAGTACCCAATTAAGCAAGAAGCTAAAAAACAGGTAAAAGAAATTCTAGATCAGCTAGAATACCAGGGGGTGATTGAAAGTTGCACCTCACAAATGAACAACCCTTTGTTTCCGGTCTCCAAACCAGACAATTCATACCGTCTAGTTTTGGATTACCGACACCTTAACTCATGTTGCAAAACTTTTGCAGTGCAAAACTCGCATAGTGCTGCACTAATGAATAACATAGTGCGCAAAAAATACAAAACAACCTTAGACATCTCTAATGGATTCTTTTGTCAAAACATAGCACCAGAGAGCAGATATTTGTCTGCGTTCTCAATAAATGGCACTCGAAAGCAATTCTGTCGGTTAGCCCAGGGGTACAAGAACAGCCCGGTAGTATTCTCAGCGAGAGTAACAGAATTACTACAAATATATGACGACGAAGCATTATCGTATGTCGACGACATATACTTAACAGATGATGACTTGGAGACTCACTTGAAGAGAGTGAACACCATAATACTTGGGTTCGCAGCAGAGGGTTACAAATTCAACTTTAAAAAATCCAGAATTGCCCATCTGACAGTCCTGTTCTTAGGATATGAATTATCAAGTGAAGGCAAAAGCCTGGCTGACAATTTTCTAGAAAAATGTGCCGTACTCCAAGCACCTAGAACACTAAAAAACCTACAGTCAATTCTAGGCTTCCTAAATTTCGGAAGAACATACATTGCAAATTACGCAGAAAGGGTCAAACCCCTTTATGATCTAATTAAACCTGATTTTAAAAGAACCAATTGGACTCAAATACACACAGAAATTTTGAGATCCTTACAAACAGACATGCTAATCAAAACAAAATTAGAAACACGTGATAACACACGCAATCTTGTGATTCGAGTCATCCCAGGGAGATGCGGATTCACATACCTGACCTCTAATGAGGGAGAAAAGGTACCAATTGCATTCAAATCACACTTGTACACTAAGGCTGAAATGAAATTCAGCCCAACGGAAAAAATTCTAACTGCAACACAGACAGCTATAGCAAAAGAACGAGCCCTGGCACAAGGTAAACGAATAATAATCGTGACACCGATACCAGCCCTAGAGGCGGTAACAAAGGCAAGCATTCCACATGCTAAAGCGCTCCATCCGAGATGGATACAATGGGCTAATTCTCTTGCTGCAACAGACGTGGCATACGAATTTGATCCTAACTTAAAAACACAAGAATTTCTCCAATATGAATTTGAATGTCCTCCGCCGACCGAAATTCTGCCTCTAGAACATTACGGCTGTATAATATATACAGACGGATCAGCACAACCCGCAGTAGGGGGTAAACAAGCCTACAGTGCTGCGTGCGCGATCGTTAAAGGTCGCTGGCACGAAGGGAAATTTAAAACAGCTATCACTAAAACACAATCTTTAGGAGATTGTACAGCTCAGCGAGCTGAACTACTGGCGTTCAAGATGGCGCTTGAAAATACAGATCGAGAATTCCCCACACTCATAGTGTGCGATTCGTATTATTGCGTTCAGTCTTACAATGAATACTTGCAGATCTGGCTTCAGAATGGTTTCAAGGATGCAAAATGAGGCACAATCAAGCATAAAATGCTCTGGGAACAAGTAGTTCTATTACAAAAAGAACTACCAAAGACTCACGTGATACATACGCTGAGTCATCAACGTGATGGCGTTCACGTTGCAGGGAATTCATTGGCTGATGAGGCCGCGAAGGCAGCTGTGCAAACGGCTTCCGTAGCTGCCATCACCCGGTCAAAAACAAAAATAGACAGCGAAATATTACAAGCTGTCAGCGCTACAGAAAAGGATTCGATAGAAACACTCCCGAAAGGCTTTCCTGTAAAATACGCATACATAACTGATACAAACAATGTTCCTTTTGCTCAAATCCCTGGAGTGGGGGATAGGGCAATTCCAAACATGGAACATAGGTTAGGACTTATAATAGCGGCACACGAAGGGCTTGCTTCTATACATGCTGGCGTCTCACCCACAGTATCATTATTAAAACAGAGATACTGGTGGCCACAAATGAGAAGACAAACAAGGAATTATGTTTTAGAATGTGAAATATGTCAAAGAATGAAAGTATCAACGGTGAGACGTCCAGCGCAGACGCCCCTTCTAATCTCGGATAAACCATTAGCCTGTGTTTACCTAGACCACTGTGGTCCCTTACAAAGGGATGGTAACTATAAATATATCTTGGTTGCAGTGGACTCATGTACGAGATTCATATGGATGTGGCCCCAGCGAACGGCTGACGCCAGAACTGTTATAAAAGATTTGCGAGTCTTTATCGGCACATACGCAATTGGCATGCTGCATTCAGACCACGGTCCTGCTTTTAGCTCTCGGGCTTATAAGGAGGCCTTGGTCAGCATGGGCATGGCATTGCGGTACTCTTGTCCATTTCACCCTGAGGGGAACGGAATTGTTGAAAGAAAAAACCGTGACATAAAGCAATCTATAACGGCAAAGGTATTAGGTTCGGGAGCTGGGTGGGTCAAACATCTAATAAGTGTCCAACGTAGTCTAAATAACTTGCCAAGAAATTCTCTGAAGGGATTCAGTCCGTACGAATTATTATTTGGAACTAGGATGTTAATCTCTGACCTTGATAGTCAGACTTCAGTGGTGAAGGAAAAAAGCTTTGATATCAAAGAGCGTTTGGCTATTTTACAGGACTTAAATGAAACAAGAAAAGACCTGAGCAACATAAAGTTGAAACAACAGCCAACAACCACTGAAGAACCACCACCTGTCCCAGCAAGACCTGTCTGGATTCCAAAAGTCGGGGATCTAGTCAGAGAAAAGATCGCGGTAAAGAAGGAATTTGGGCCTTCTTACAGAAAAGCAGTTCCTGTCTTGTCTATCAACGGGACAAGATCAGTTGTACTACCGCCGCTTGCTGGTAAAAAGGAGAACCGAGTTGTATCCATCGACCTGGTAAAACCACAATCATGTGGCCGATAACAAATAGTAGGCCAAGTGGACTCCCAATAAGTAGCAGAACACCAAGGTTTGCTACAAGTACAGAGGTCCTAACAAAGAGGCTCATCACATTCGAAACGCCTACAGAAGAACAACAAGGACTATGCAACAATGCAATGGAACTTAGACCTCTGAAAACCCAAATAAAAACATTTAGCAGAGACACACCAATCTATAATGAAGTACCAAGTGAAAATGCAAGAAACAGAAATCCTGAACCAATTGGAACAATTGACAGAACTGCATCCGGCTACTTCATAAACTTCGATGATTCCTCTGAAGACTTCAGTGAATCAAAGACACAGCCATCATCAAAAACCTTTAAAGATAAAGCTAAAGAACTTTTGAAACAACTGAAAGAAACATATCTGATTTCCCCATGGATTGAATTTTGGGTGGGTTTTGGTGCATTTATCCTCATACTTTGGCTCATCATGATAGTAACATTGGGACGCTTCATTGAGGGAAAATATGCTAAAATGGACACAGCAAGTCAGAATATCAACTTGATCCTCAAACCACACACATCTTCACACGTCGAGAAAAGAGAACTTTCTTCAGCCAACTTCACAGCCAATCCTATACCGGGTGGGGTAGCATGGGACAACACTGACTACGAAATTTATGGTCCGGTTGAAATCCTGAAATATCCACACCAAATTAAGATCTCATTGAGTGACTTTGTAAAACCAAGCTCATTTGCTGATGATTGGGACTTCGAAAGCATTAATTATATGATGTCTGACTTAGTAATGTCTGCTAAATTTACCAAACATGATTATTTGCAGGGTTCTACAAATTATGATAGTATGTACTGTTATAACCACTATGGTAACCATTTTCTACATAGATCTGCACAACCTAGAAATGTTTTAAATTATAATCAATGGGAACATTGTGCAACCCCTCCAAAAGGAAGCTCAAGAACCGTTTACGACAAATATTCATACTTTTCAGGTTTTAACATAAGTAATGCTGAAACGTTTTATTTCAAATTGTCAAACAAGACAGGGATGAAGACCATGATAACCAACACAAAATTGATATATTCAGACTCATTCTTTGAACAAATGAATACTTTTGGTTTTGATTATTGGGACAAAAATGTTGAATTGAAAAGTGTTTGGGGCACAAAAGAATGGCAAGTACAGGGTATAGAATCTTTGTTCAGAGCCTGCATGATCCCAGAACAAATTATATTTTTAAATGACACTGTCCAACAAACTACCTGTCTTGGCCTAGCCAAAATCAAAGACTTAAATAAACCGTCTATTCCAAAATCAACAATGAACAGCAATAGTTCTACTGAAGAAGAGATAGACGTAAATTATGTATTAAACCAAAACAGAACACATCCAGATTGGAAACAGTGGTTGATCTGGCCCACAGATACTAATAACTGTCAAGACAGATTCCTGAACAAAACACAGGGGTTCAAAATGACCAGGCCAGACCCTAGATATCCTCAAAGACAACACCCAGGGATAATAACCACCTACAGTGTGGGCAAATTATGCCTTCAATGGCTACAAACTTCCACACTGGCAGAAATTAAGCAACACCTAACTTTACTTACTGATGGTGCTCACTTGCGTGATTTCACTATGGGACCACGCAAACAGCGTCAAAAGCGTTTCATAGCAGCCTCTGTATATGCAGCATACAATGAGGCCTGGAAGGTTACTCAAATTGAAACAGCAGAGAGAATACGGGAAATTGACCGTATTAATTTGGAAAAATCCCTTTCTGTAGTGGACAATGGGTTAATGACTATGTCCTCCAGAATTTTTGATCTGGACAGCATTGTGTCTTCAGCAATCGACATATTATCGCAAGACTTACTGTTATTACAACACGGTCATTCACAATTGCGTTCTATTGTACAGCTTGGCTGGACGTTACAAAATCTGCGTTCAGGCTATGTGCCTTGGCGTTTAATCAACACAACGTCACTATTCTATATCTTTAACCTTACTGATAGACAAATCGGTATGGCCCAAAAGGGAGCTGATTATACAATCCTGAGCATTGAGAAACTTGAGAGATTACCAGTGACAATGTCAGAACGACCTGTCAGTGAATGGATAATACATGGGATAATAAATATTCCAATATCAACCTTCAGGTTTCAATACTGCCAAAAATATATACAGGCTGGCATGTACGAAAAATTGGGAAAAGGGTACATAAAAACAACATGGAACCTGCCCTATTCACATGCATGTGTCAGTAATAAAGGACAGAAAGTGTTTCTTAGTGGCAATAATTGTGCAATGTCACTAAGCGGTACACTTCTGTGTAACGGAATTAGTTTGCATGGAGCCTGTGAAGGGAACTCAAATAACCTTTCATGTCACCAGCAAGGCGCACCTGCAACAGAGATAAAACCATTCTTTCAAAGACTCTATAATGGGAGTTACATTCTAATTGTAGATCGCAGATGTTGTAGTCTTATGCCCGGGACTCCTTATCTCGTAACTACGACTGCGAAGGTCAAGTGCTGTGGACACTCATTGTTCCCCAGCTCCTTTCCAGACAGGGAGGCAAGGGCATGGCCCAACTTGAAAATTACTTCTATTCGAATAGATACTTTAAGCAGAATGAAAACAGTGCTTCTTCAGACGCCGACCAGGCTCACGTCATCAAAAGAAACGTATGATCTACAAGTCGCAAGGACGACTGCAGAGATACATTCATTGTTATCAACTAATTCCCCCATACATTTTGCAGAAATCCTGAATGAAATCTTAAATATTTCTGATACCAGTGGGGTCTCACAAGTATTTAAGACAGTATTTTCGATGGCATTAACACCATTTAAAGCCATACTGGGTATTTTTCCAGATTTCGTCCATTCGATTTTTGGCGGACTTCCCCTCATTTTAGGACTGATTGCAGGAATCCTATTCCTAGTCCTTATATTTCGTTATGGCAAACCATGTCACAGACAGAACACCTGCGACAAGGGAAGAAACAATCCTAGCCATTGGATACCGGGACCGGATATCAAAAATCCTGGGACTATCCCGGCTTAGAGACCAGAACATGACTTGGTTTCTATCATTTCGACCAATGTGGCAACGATGTGTTTACCTGTATTAAGGTGCCTGCTATGCGGAGAAGAATGCGTGTTAGACACCTGTCTGACGCTACAATCGGATGCGCCAATGGATGCAGAAACATTGTTGAGTCCGATCAAGGCTCACGCTTTGTGCTGCCCTCAAAGGCTACCAATCCTGATGACGGCATTCGTGGAAGCTTCACCACTACGATTAAGGGGTAGTGAAGTACAAGATGAAAGCAGCATCGATCAGGTACGACCTTCTGTCAGCAATCCAAATCAGAATGTCAATGGAGACAATCATGCGCACGAATGCATGGTTACACCTATTTCCGAGTTAGTGGAACTTTCCCAGGAAGCTGTTGACAGCTTTTTCGAAAGCCTAAATGATATGATGTTCTCACCAGAGCAGAAATAGAGACTTTTGAGCAAGCTCGCACACGGCGTTCCCTGAATTTGGCCTTCAACTTTAATAATAGAGTCACATGAACATTTTTCCTCCAGTTCACGGACAGCAACTTTTGCAGCAGCCCCATAATATTTTTGCATATTTTTCGGGACACTATCTTCTGCTTAAAGTAAGAAACTATTCTTAGAGAACTAAAATTTCTATTTTTTAGATACTTTATAGACATTAGCTGCCCGCTGGGAAGTTCATTATTATTATATTCTGTGATGAAATGGTCTCGAACTTTTTTTCTGTATTAAGAGCCATTTCATGTGTAATTCTCATATACCAAATAGCAATAATGTATACAAATGCGTGATTACTTTAGCATTATTCCACAGCTTGAGTGCATACAATACATGTAACTGCTTTTTTTCCGTATATTTGAAAATTTCAAAATGCATTTATGTATTTTGGGGTGGTAAGGTATACACAATACTCTATAGTATGTCTTACTGTGCATAGATTAGTAAATATGACCATAGTTAGCGTGGAGTGGGTGTGATGTATTCCTATAGGTTCTGTATCGATCCCCCTATTCCTGACCCTATTCTGGTAAGCAAACTAACAAGTTAACTAGCAGTCAGCCCATGAGGCAGAAAACCCCCATGATGCAGGAACCGTTATCTGATAAAGCCACACTACGGCACAGGAACGTGTTATCTGATTAGGTCATAACACTTG
Organism: Lissotriton helveticus; assembly: GCF_964261635.1. Lineage (NCBI taxonomy): Eukaryota > Metazoa > Chordata > Amphibia > Caudata > Salamandridae > Lissotriton > Lissotriton helveticus. The sequence goes on along the minus strand of NC_136071.1, from coordinate 1,010,762,296 downwards.
CCATCTAATTAGACAAGCGATATTCCTCCAGCCCCTGATAAGGCATACGGAGTTCTCATAACAAATCAAACCTATGACAACCTGGGAAAAACCCTGCGGCCATTGTTTTGATTTCACCGAGAACTTCAGCAAAAGAATGTGCTAACGACCTGGTCGTATGACATCCTTATTGACGTATCTATGTCCATCCTTACGTCAATCTCGGCACCTTAAAGGTATAAATATTACCGATATTGCCCCATGCAAACACACGCGATGGTGACGAGAACGGAGCAGCCAGACTTGCCGAAGCCCAGAGCAGAGCAGACCCCGCTGGCGCAGCCCCGCCTTCCTGACGCGCTGAGACCAAGACGCGCTGCTTTCTCCTGCCGAGAAATCCAGCACCGGCGTTTCCGGGTAGCCCTCGCAGGCGGCCTGGAATATCGAGACCAGAGACGAGAGATACCATCCCTCATCCATCCTAGATTCCAGGTACAGAATTGAATAACCCCTCGCAGAGAATTCTTTAGTCAGTCACTTGGCAAAAACAAACTTAACTTAAACTGTAACTTTCTATTCCCGCCCACGTATTAGGCTTAGGTCAGGTACACGGGGTAGGCGTATTTAGAAACACCAGTTGAGTACGTTTAGTCAAATGTATATGTGTATGTAATATATTTTATTCATTTTAAAACATCATATGGCTTAGAAACCATATCAATGTTTTTACAGTATTATTTTATACTTCTGCTTTTAATGTATGCACTTTACTTAACTATAAGTATTGCAATAATATCGATCCATTTCTCTTGTACGAGAAAAGAGACTGATCAATAAATAACATCTTTTATTGAACACGCCCGTCTCTTCCTTTTCTCTACAATCTGATGAGACTAAGAATGCACGTACTGACTGAGTAAAATAAATTGCCTTTTGTTCACACGACTCTCGAGATACACTCTTGATTAGGGGAGAGCAAAGTTGTCATGTTCTATGGTTGTCAGAAACTAAATCCCTTCTTGTCTAATCAGGGAAGTTAATTCCTTCCTGAACATTCGAGAAAGTTTCTAGTGAACTCTGAGCTAGCTGGCAAACCCAAAACTTTAAGTCTAATATCGACAGTAGTAGACCTAGTTAACGTCTGGTCTAGGCCTATACTATTGAAGGTATTATTCCAATGCGCAGAGCCTATTGGGATAATAGGAACTACACTACAGTGGGTGCTGCTCACAGCACCACCTGCCACAATGTTGAATATGTGGGATGCGGCCGCCAGGGTGGCGGTCGCATCCTAATTGGTGGTGCGGAACCACCGCACCACTGGCGGCCGGTCCCAGCACTGCTAGGGTGGCTGGCGGATTGAAGTATGCCTGCCATCCTAATGGACCACTTGGGGTCTAATCACGATGCCAGGCGGACTTACGTCCGCCCAACACCATTGCTGTTTCAGGACTGACTGACCTCCTGTCTGCGATCCTGACACCACGATTGTAATGTGAGCACACATGATGTGGTCGCAAACTCCCATTTCTCTATGGGAACTTGTGCTGTAGCCGGAAACCGGCCATAGCACAAGCTCCCAGCGACAAATAGGAGAATCTGTTCATCCCTAAACCGCGTGGCAGGCACCAAAGTGTACAGGGATCAATAGGGGGGCCCCATAGTGCCCCCTCAGTGCCCAACCAGAAGCCGCAGGTTGAAGGGAGCCCTGCTAGGGGCCTCCAATGTTGGTTTCCGGCAGGCTTTCCATGTTTGAAAGCCCGACATGGAAGCCTTTCGGAAACTGACAACGTAATCCCTGCGGCGGAAACGCCATCCAAAGGGATTACATGCCGGTCTCCGTCTGGCCAACGGGCTCCTTGAGGCCATCGGAATCCAGCCAGAATGACCGGCCGGTTTCACTTTCGACCACCTGCATTGTAATGTGGTGGTTGAAACTGAAACCGCGATGACGCTATGGTCAGAGGCTTTCCGACTCTCATCATAATGAGGGCCTTAATGCTTCAAACGAAAGCCATTTATAACATATAGAATTATAGATAGATACTAGTGAATAATCATGGAAGATTTTAACCAAGGGGTTTTGAATGACATCAGTGATGAGAAAGAAGCTTGAGTTGTCCATGATGTCACTCCGAAACTGAGGTGAAACACTTCCCCTTTATTTACCTTTAACCCATCAATAATGTTATGTACATAATCATCTGCCCCTGCTTTCAACTGCTATGCATAGGTAGAGAATTAATAGGGGAGCCACTGCTTAATATGTGCCAGTGGTTTCCGGTGCTCAGCACCGGCACATATTTTACAGGGCCGGGGCTATAGTATATTTCTTCCTGGGGCCTGATAATTAAGAAATAATGGTACGTGTCCTTCGGGTGGCTGCTGGAATGTCTTCACAGGCTGGGCTATTGGGGTCTAGGCATAATCAATATGCATATTTATGTTAGTGATGTCAGCACAGCTGTCTGTCACGAAGACCAACATCATTAATTAATTTTACTCATTCCAATTGGATAATTATGGCTTTGCTAGGGCGAGGCAGGCTAGGACAGCACAGGTGTGGGACAAAGTTTTCAGTAAGGCACGGCACATGAAGAACAATTGAAAAGTGCTGTGTATGTACATTTTGCTCATCTTCCTGCCTAAATCTAAATTTGTTTGCCCATAAATCCACCCTCATTGGTGTGGTTGTCGCCCATCGCCAACTCCAGTCGGACCATTCTGCCTATTGGCGTGCTGCACAGCCTGCACTATGCTTAACTGCCAGCACCCTAACTGCTGCGTTACCGCTGTGTGTGTTTGGCAAGGGCAACACTACAGGGAGCAGCTGAGCAACAGGCACGGGTACGGCATGCTAAGATGTGTAGTGGACATCCGCCTGGCCTGCACAGATTAATTAATCACCCACCAAGGGGCAGGTGAGAGAAAGAAACCATTGGCGACAGTAGGCCCCTGCTGCTCCTTGTTGTGTGTGTGCATGAGACATGGGAAACCAGCTCAGGCTCCAATCACTGTGCTTAGCACCCTGTGAATCATGGGACCCAGCATATCTGGATGCCCATCATACCATTTTGACTGAATTGCACAGTACAAAAGAGGAGATTCAAGGTGTCAGTCCTGGTTCCCTGCTAGACCAAATCATGTGAGCATAGGCAAGGATAGAAACCATTGTCAGCACAAGGCCCTTGCTGCAATCTGGATGTGCCTAGAAAAGAAGTGTAAAGTAGTCTGTCTGTTGAGGCGTGCCCATCCGTCTTCGGTTAGGAGGGCTTGCACCATGTAAAACTGCAAAAAACTTATATGTGAACTCTGCTTGTTACCACTTTTCTAATCTCATTCCCCATGACTTAAGGACAAGTTTTTCTGAGTTATATAAGATGTTTTGTCTTGATGAATTTACTTTAAAACTCTTACTTATTATATCCTCCTCTTTTCCCTGCTTTCCTCTATTCCATCCATCTTTGTGATGCCTACTGTGCATTCTAGAAAAATAGAACAGGGAACATGACTATATCTAGACATGCTTCCTTTTGTGTACTATCGTATATCATTATATCTGTATAGTTAGCAGGGAAGATACCCCAAAAGACTCCATCAGGTCTGATAATTTCAGACTACTTCTTCCTCATTTCATTCACCCAAACTGAGAACACCTACACATTGAATTAGGTAGGCAACACGCAATTGGTTAATTCCAGAGGCAAATAAACCACTTTTCAATGCAAATAGTGAGGACTTCTGCAAAAGAATACGTAGCTGACATGAAAAAAGATCATGAGAAAAAGAGGCCAGGGTACTGCGGATAGGACTTCATAAGGTAGAAGAGTATAGGAACTAAAGTATAAACTTTTTTAATAGATACACAAATAAGTAAAAGAAATAAATAAATATAGGTAGTGATAATGGGGTATAAATGGGGAAAGTAGGGGGGAGTATAGAGGTAGATGGTAGATGTACTATAATAGAGAGAGGCGCAGGGGCAATAGGGTATAGGTAGGGGTGAGGTACTCAGGTGTAGATATGAACGTATATGGTATAGGTATCAACAAGGGTATTTGGGTATAAGTAGGAGTAGAATGGGTAGAGATAAACGTACTAAAGTATAGGCATGGCATGGGTATAGGTAGGGGTAGACACAGGAGGGTATAAGTAAGGGTATGGGAACTATGGTATAGGTAGGGATATATCTGTTAGGTGATAGGCCATGGCAGAGGAACTACAGGATAGTTGGGTTACAGATACTAATCTCTAAGGTGTATAGGCAGCAGTATAGGTACTAGAGTATAGGTAGTGGTAGATGTAGTAGTGTGTATGATGGGGGAGAAGCACTAGGTTAGCGGCAGTGGTAGAGGACAGGAGTAAAAGAAATCCTGTTCAGGGTGAAGAGGTGGCTCTGGTTAGGGCACAGGAAGAGGCGTGTAAAGAGAAAGATTGACTAGAGCAAGAGCTTGTGGAAACACTTCCTCCGTTTGAGTAGATTTTATGGGCTCTGTGAAGTAGCCAAGTCATCTCCTGCCAGACATAATAGAATATTATGCATTTCACATATGAAATACACGTGTAAGTATTTTAGTGCTCAACTAGTTACTATTATTACAATACAACACTGCTCAATAAGAGAGAGCAATAGAAAATAACATTTTAAACCTATAAGTTTAAACCATTTTATAACAGTACCCCTGATACTCAGGTCAAATAATTACATTCAGTTTTTTAAAAGTTTTACCTAAAAACTTCACAAAACAAGATATCTTCTGAGTTCAGACAGTATCTCAGGGCATCCTTACGTGTCAGAATTCCCAGTTGAAGACACATTCTCATGATGTTAATTTGATTTGCCCTTTTCATTGAAGACTTTAGATAATTTTGACATGTAAATTTATCGTCTGAGTCACTTGTTAGGCTGGAAAGCACAAATGTCCTTCGTATGAGAGATTAAGACTAACATGGATTTTGGGGCTGACTTTGATCCTGTCGTTGGCCAATCAATGCTCATCTGAGTAGCTGATTACGATGCTGGGTGGAAAAGATCTTCCGCTGGGTAATGCTGATTTAATATCTGTTGTACAAAGTTAGAATAACAAAGGCGCTTGTACACATTCCTGTTTAAGTCCAGTGTTCATTACAATTGGATCTATGACATGGCTGCCAGGACCTGTTCGTGTCCATCCTCGTCGCCAATTTCTTCTAGGTGGAAGAACAACCTTACTTACTGGGTAAGTCGTATGAATTGGTTTATTCCTTCATCATAAGTCTCCCAGCAGTTCACTCCCTGCCAGCCTAACTCCAACTGCCTTCTTCCGAATCATATCACGTTCGTAGGAATGTAGAATACAGGCATGGATTCTATATTTCCACACCACATAAGTACAACAGCGACTTGATTGCGTTTAGTAATCGACGTGAAATGCCCCAATCAGTCAATTTGGCTCTGAGTATACTCTGACCAACCTTGTCAAATGTAGCAATGAAATCTACAAAGCACACATAAGGAAAGGGGGCATAAACGTTGTTGATTTATTTGCTATGTAAGACAATGCAAGAATGCTATTAGTGGGGTGCATTTGGGCCTGAAACTGGTTTGATAAAAACGTTATTATTTGTTTTACAGTGGCCCAGCTTTCAAGGTCCTCTGGGAGGATTCTGGTGTATGCCTTCACCGCTGTGTCTAAAAGGGCTATGAGACGATAATTACCAAGATCTGACCTGTCGCCCTTGTTTGTAAACAAGATGGCGCCTTTCTATGCTTCAGGTACTTGTGCAAGTTGGAATTATGTGGTGAAGAGGGGGATTTCATCTTTTTGCCCAGCTGTCAACATCCAACTTATTTACTGAGTCAGGGATCCCGTTTGGTCCTGGATCTCCATTTGACCTACATGGCCTTAACCCGTGCTTTATCTAGATTATAGTAATGGGTGTAACACAACGTTGAGAGAACTTGAGTCTTTGGTGAATTTATTTTGGAGTGATGCCCCTCTTAGCTTCCTGTGAGCATTGTACTTTGTTGATGTATTTTGTCCAAGCATGAGGACAAACCCCATTCTCTGTTTGTTGGGTCTTGGTTGTGTACATTCCGTTATTAAACTCTCAGAACTTACTTTGGTCCCTTTGTCACATCGATGTATAAAGGTTTTACCATTGTTGATCGTTGTATTCCCTTTTTGATTCCTATAGAAGTTTTTGATAGTGTTTTTTCAGGTCACAGGCATTGGTGATTTCCTAATAGGTTAGTCCAGCTTTCTGGTTGTTTCTTTTGAAGGAGAAAGGTTCTAATTTGACGCTTAGGTAGGATTTGTGCCTTCAAGGGTGGGTTGAGGAAGCTCTTCTTTTTGAACACGCCAATAACCTCGTAAAGAATTGAGTACTTGTGTCCAGATATCGAAGCATTAAATCAGATCTTCAAATTCCACTAATAGATTCTTAGTTGTGCTTTGATTCTCACATTCCTTTAAGAAGCCAGGACCTATCGGATTCTGTGTCAGTCTTTTCAGCTGGCCTCTTGGACCTGAGTGGCTTTCTAATGCAATTTGATCACCTCTTTTAACAGCCAGGTCATAAAAAGCGTTCATGAGGTAGTGATTGCTTTCTTTATTGGGAGTAATGTCGAAATGTATGCGGGATCAGTACATCATGTAGCTTAGAGAGGTATAGTCAATAGTGGTAGTTGTTCCCCCTGAAGCGATGAATGTATCATTGTTTGGTTCGATAATTGGTGACCAGAGAGTGGTTGCAATTCAAATGCACAAAAAATATTTATAGGCTGAAAGGAATCATCATCATCGTCAATGAATACCTGTTGCTCATTGTCCAAGGGGGTCACAGAATGGAGTTTTATCTAAATTATCTATATTGAAATCCCCTGCTGCTAATACTTTGTGTCCTGGATATTGAAGCAGTAGATCCTCAAGTTCCTAGTAAAGAAATTAGGCTTTCATTTTAGGTTCACCATCATACCTATTCAGATAGACATTTGCTATCATTAAAGAGATAGTTTGATGACGGAAGGTGGCAGCGGATGGGAATGACTGCTTGTATGGATGATAGAGACTGAGATAGAGTAAACATCTAGTATCCTGGCTGGTTGAAATGTACATGCTGAGGCTGCCTGACGGTTGCCGGAATCTTTTTTTTCTTGACTGCAGGAATGAGAAATGCCTTGGTAAGATGGGCACCATTCCAGGAGATCACTCAAAGATGATAAGCCCTGTGGCAAATGTCAGGGAGTGCTAGGAATAGTTCTTGGAAGAACAGAATGTATCTTTTGAGTCTATTTTGCGATGTCTCTTGGAATATTTATGCAGGTGCATGCGAAGGGGGGAATTGAAGTTGAGTACGATTAGGAGTGTCCTCATGAGCAGCTTAACACTGTTCGATGTTCTGTATTATGCAGTTGGAGTAGGACTGTTGGATAGTTGTCTCTCTCCTCCCACTGGACCCTGGCGCCCCAGTCAGATCATGTTGGTTGATGTCTGAGGACTCATTCAGCTGTTGCGTGGGGGGCACCAAGTGATAAGAGACTTCTCTCCTCCTGACAGTGACTCTTGTGGGACAAGTGGGACTCTTGTTATGTCTTCTGGAATATGTGGGACTAAACCTAAAATACTTGATAAATATTTTCTTGTCCACAATAATGATATTCAGGAATGAAAATGAGCCTGTTTTTGACATTATGTTCTTGGTTGACTTGTCTTTCTTTCAATTCTGCCCCTGAGTGCAAGAACCTGATTGGTGATATGCCTTTTGAATAAGAAAAAGTACCATACAGCACATCTTATGTATCCCTTGCGTAAAGCAATATAAAGCCCTCTTTGAGGAGTGCCCTGTTAAAATATTACACGGTCTAAGGTTTGGAATGTTCTACTAACCCTTTTGTGCATAGATTGGAAGTACCATGTTAGTTGGTTCATTAGTACGTAGGCCACACAACTCATTACTCTTTTCAAGACCTAAGGTGGCATATGCACTAACAATAAAGTAAATTACCATGTTGAGTATGCTAATTAAACCCATGCAGCTATTTCTGTAAATCGATTTGAACTGAAACTATTGGTGCCTTCCAATGTAATGTATGTTCCCTGTTGGATACAAAAGATTTGGGTATATCTATCATTTGTTGATATCTTCCCTGTGGTGTTATTTGATTGTCGGTGTCAACATTGGACATCATACTTTGCTTTCTAGTGGACTCAGTGGCAGGGAAACACTTTCAGTACACAGCCTCATGATTTGAACCATGGCACGCCACTTCATCAACCACTTGCTCTGTACAAGAGGAAGATCTAAGATGGATGAGCGTTGTTTGAAACCGAGTACGAAGTGGGTCAAAGAGAAATTTCTAATCTGCAAGGACTGATCCATTTGGGGTACAATTTAGTAAAGCACAATTCTGTCAACCTTACACTCCTCTGAAATGTAAGCACGTCTACCCCTAGCGTCGAGTTTGCAGACACAAGGCCAGAGTGCGCATCAAGTCCTGACGCAGGCCACCCAATCCATCCCACACAGTAACCATGTATGCTTCCAACCATGCATGACAAAGACTGCGTATCGCTTCACAGTCCCACACTTGGCTTTGATATGATACACAAAACGAAATTACTATACAATACATCATATAACAAACATATTACAGTGCAATACAATAAAGAAAACACAACATTTTCTAATTTCACCTGTTTTGTGATGTAAATCACATGCGCCGCGATGGTGTATACTTTACTGCAGAGGACTTCAAACTAGGGTACGTCCCTCCTGGGGGGGAGGGGGGCGGGGGGGGATTACGGGAGAGGTCAAGAATTGATTTCAAGGGTGTGCCAGAGAACACTTAATTATGCACATGGGGAGCACAGAAAAACATGCCATAAAAACACAGAACAGTGATTTTATGGACAGAAAAGAGTGGAGGAGAGCCACTCCGTGATGGGAAATCAGTCACGCATGTCAGTCATGTTAAGGTTGGGATGAGGTGAGGTGTCAAGGGTGGGGGGAGGCTCCAAATAACTCCACAACCACACTTCTTATTAAGGATTACACTATTGACACTTTTAGTGTGCCAGGTCTTCCAATAACATGTTGGCAATCATGTTTGAACTTTACTTTTAAAAGGGATAACTGAACACAGAAGCAATGATTGAACAGATAGATATATCAGTGTTGCCTTGGGGACACTTTTCCAGTGAAACATCTTCAGCTAACCCTTGTATTTTAGCCAACAATGCATAGCATTTTGGTATTTAACGTTTCATATTTTTTTATATTTCTTTTTATTAACAGCTGGCATTTCAATAAGTGTACAGTACAGAGAGTGAACCTTTCCACAATCGTTACAGCATGTCAACAATACTTTTGGGGATATAAGAAGAAAGGAGGGGGGGGTCGTAACTCTTTACATACACGAGTTACGGGGATGCGAGTATATCTGGTATTAAATTAACTGGAGGCACACAGATCTCACCCCTGTACCCATTCCATTGGCCCCAGACAGTTTCCCATTTGCGAGGTCTACCTCTGGCCAGATAAACTGTTTTCTCCCGAAACATGCACCAGTCCATACTTTCTTTCCAGTCCTCTAGCTTAGGTGGTGTCTTGGATCCCCACTGCTGTGCTATATTTCTTTTCGCTATCATAGCCCCTAGAGTAGCCCACCTCGTCAGTGCTGTATTCAAATCTGTAGGTTCCCAAATGTTAAGGAGGCATCTCCTAGCCTCTGGTGACACTGTTACTCCCAATACCACTTGCATAACCTTGTGTATCGCACCCCAATAATCCACCACATAAGGACATTCCCAGAGGATGTGGAGGAACGTGCTCACCTGACCACAGCCTCGTCTGCACAAATCATCTTCAGATAGCCCCATCCGGACCAAGCGCGGGCCTGTGACATACACCTGATGTAGTATTTTCAACTGGACTAACCGCAATCGTGCCGGGATCGCAACCTCCCTCGGGAGGACACAGCCGATTGCCAGTCCTCGTCGTCTAGTTCAATACCATCCCTCATCCATTTATCTCTCAACTCTGACAATAATTCTGCTCTATGGTTGATCAACTTCCTATAAATGAGGGAAATCGTTTTCTCCGGCAAATGACAATCCAATATTCTTGTGGGAGTGCGGGCCGGATATATAGACGCGGAGGCTGAATATAGTGCTTCAAGGTTGGTCGTTTATTAATAGTTTGTGATGCAGAACTAAGGGTCTGTGAGGAGTCTTCAAAGTCTTGGGATCTTGTACGTTCTTGAGGGGTGGTTTCCTCTTCGGTCTCTTCTCCAGTTAGATCTTCTTCTGAGCTAGGGCTTCTCCCACGGAGGCTCATGAGAGAAAGAGAAGAGAAGGAGCCGTCAGTTCTGTTTCTATTAGGCACAGGTTTTAAAGGTAATCCACCACCAAACACCTCAGTGTATCGGGCGTGTTGGAACAGGGGCAAGTGAAGGAATCCGGGAAAGATAAAGTGCCTATAGGGCGGGCACAGTGAAAAGGATGCACTCCACTTATAGCTCTCGGTATTTCACTTTCAAACAGCGTTGAGGGTCTAGAAATCCTAATGCGGCTATGTCAGGGTAATATCACGGAACAAATGTTCGTACCCAGCTCCTTTCCTTAGATTCTCCGGCCCCGCTCCCGGTTCACCTCGCTACCTCCCCTGAACACTCCCACCCCGCTCCTGGTTCACCCCGCTCCCTCCCCTGAACACTCCCACCCTGCTCCTGGTTCACCCCGCTCCTGGTTCACCCCGCTCCTGGTTCACCCCGCTCCCTCCCCTGAACACTCCCACCCCGCTCCAGGTTCACCCCGCTCCCTCCCCTGAACACCTCCACCCCGACTGACTCACCGGCTCTGACGTAACTCTCCAAAGTTACGGCCGCTCTCCAGCCACCTCCTGTGGGGTCCACCAATCTTCACTCCACGTCTCGTCGTCGTCGTCATCGTCCTCTCGGTCCTCTGGGCATCCTTCTTCGGCCTCCGATGCAGTTTCCTTCGGTGCAGCCTCCTTCGGTGCAGCGTCTTCCAGGATCTCTCCTGGCGTCCTCAGCTGTTCACCCGACTGATCACACTCCTCGAATGGCGATTCGTCCCTTTTCACTTCCTTGGTTCCAGTCCTTCCGGGGTTAGTCCCGACTCTTCCGTGGTCGTCCCGCGACCCGAGATCCTGTGAGGGCAGAGGAGGAAGGGGTGTGTTTAACCCTCTGGACCGTACTCGAGGCTGCCTACAGACTTCATGTACGGGTATTTCCTGAGCCCGTAACGGCCATGGCCGGTTCCGCTGTGGTGTCCCCTCATAATTCTATCTTCCAAAGGTGAGGCCTCAGGTATGTCCTTCCCTACTGGGATCACCGACCTCAACGCATGTCGGACCTGCGCATAGCGGAAGTATTCTGCCCCATTCAACTCAAACTCAGTTTGCAGTTCAGTGAACGTATTTATCCTATCCTTAGCCCAGACATCACCAAGCCTAGCGATCCCTATCAAATTCGCTTATTGAAACCTTTTGTGTTCCAAAGTTTACCCAGCTATTCCGAGTCAAATAATGGAGTGGCCAGCGTGATGCGGCCCCTCCATCCCAAAGAGTTAGTGGCGTCATGCCAAATCCTGACTGCCACATTAGTGGGTCCTGTCAAACTTTTCCTCGCCGATTTAGTATATAGGGCTCTAATATAGTTACCACCTGGGAGTATCCACCTATCCATTGCGTACCCTGGGTCTAAACCAGGCCCATACGTGCCTTGGTTTATGGCCGCCAATTGAGAAGCCCAATAGTATTGTCTGATGTCCGGAAGGGCGATACCACCATCATACCATGATAATGTCAACTTGGCCAGAGCGATACATGGTCTACCCTCCCATAATAGTCTACACTGCACTCCCTCCACCTCTCGGAAATAACTGGCTGGAACTATATCTAACGTATTTTGAAGGGCGTAGAGAAAGCGAGGTAGGGACATCATCTTAAAGAGTGTGGCCCTCCCCAAAAGGGAAAGAGGCAACTTCCTCCAATTGTCTACATCACTTTTAAGTCTAGCCCTGTGGTTCCCAAACTGTGCACCGCGGCGCCCCAGTGCGCCGTTAGTAGCAGCCAGGGGCGCCGCGCACAATTTGGGAAAGATACCATGAGGCCGTGTGCTGAGGAAGCGTGGAATCATACTGTTGTGAGAATATGAGCTCGTAAAAAAGTGTGCATTTTTTTACACCCTACCTTTCAGCCTGAAGGCTGCAAGTGAAGCTTATTCCAGTCACAGCAAAAAACGGCGTGGAGTTACAAATGCTTCCTCATAACCCGGGAACATGGCTTGGCCCAGGAGTGCTCTGCCACCATACGCGCGTCCGTGCTTCCACAGAGCCTCAGCATTCGCAGCTGTGATGACGAGCGGGATTTCTGCCCGTGTTCTGCGCACCTCTGGGGACCCTCTTCACTCTAAGTAGGTAAGAGGGCTGACACTGCTCTATCTTTGACTCCATTTATTTTGGCATGACGAGTTTGAAAGGGACACAAATAAACAGTTACTGTTTAACAATGTGCAGTGGCCCGCAGTCTCGTTGGACAACAGGACAGCATACTTAATGAGCACGGCAGCTCGCAGAACAAATGACGTAAACAGAGGCACATGTATGACATTCCTGGTGCAGTCAAGCTTCCTGGGGAACGAGAGTTATGTGGGGGGATAAACACAGACTCGTGAAATTTCCAATCAAGAGAGTGATTTCAAAAACTGATACAGATTCCCACACAGCACGTTAGTTATTCATGCGGGCTATTGTTCTCGCACTTTGTTCATGTGAAGAAATGAGTCCTGGATTTCATAAGCCAGAGGTTCCAGTGGGCAAACTCGCTGTGGGAATAGGGGGCCGTATTGCAGCCATGATTAATTGCCAAGCCCCAGTCTGATCCTCTGCCAAGGCCGGACAGGAAGCATGTAATAAAACTGAAATAACCGGTTTCCTTTTCAGCCTCAGTGTAAGCAGTTTCTCATTCTTCCCTCCATATATTTCCCCATATTAGTGACAATAAGAGACTGCAGTCACCAGCTCCAAAACGAGACTGCTCCTCTGTTCAAATCTTCAGTCAAACAAAATTATTTTCTATTCCCTCTTCATTGCTTCAGGAAGGCTGAAATTCAAATCTCTATTTTATATCTCAAAACTCTGTGATGCTTGAAGCTATTTACTCTCATTAGCTGTGTTGTTCAATACATTATTCAGAGAGATTGTGCTGCTCATGTCAATATATACTTATTGATCTTTCTTGTTAGCCATGCAGCATAAAAGATTAACATATTGCATGCACATTCATATATAGTAAAATAGTTGCAAAAAGTAGCAGTTCTCTTGTGACAGTCTTATACTGCAATATATTCTTGGTGCAGGTATGGTACAAGAGGCCTTCCAAATTAAATGAGTATCAGTACCTTATCTGGAACTGGTACTACCCTATTTCTTACACTAGCTAGCGCTTCCTTACTACCTTGGACGAGACGTCACAGCTCTGATATAAGTTCAGCTCAGACTGCAGCAAACTGGGCATCAGAGAGGCTGTAAAATCACCCCAGACTGGGCCACATGTGTTTTATTTCTGGGAAGCGGAGTGAGGCAGAGGGATGAGACATGCAGGAAACTAAAAGTGACACCAAGACTTTCAGTCTGAGAAAACTAGGGCAATCACCAGGTGGAAGGAGGAATACACTGGGTTAAACAAAGTTTGAAAGAATCAAAGGGGGAAGAGAAGCAAAGCAGGACATAAAGGCAGAGAGAGGGGAGAAAAAGAATCTCTGAAGAGGAAAGGCAGAAACAGGAGGTGAAGAAACGAAAAGGATGAGGGAATCAATAGCATGTTTTTTCATAATTGATAGTTTCGCAAAGCGTCATTAACTGACCATAAAACAGATACAGCAGAGGTTGCAACAATGCAAGCTTCCTTTAATGCACAGAACAGGCACACATATAGCTGCTCTTTAGCTCTTTTTTTAGCTGTTAATAGTGCAGTCTTGGGCTTGTAGTTTGTCTTTTTTACATTCCTTCATCCGAAATTAATTTTAGGGAGAAAACTGGAAGTACTCCCGACGTCGAGCTTACATTCCCCCCACCGGTAAAAAAATGGTGGGGAGCCACGGCCAACTGCCAATTAGGTCAGGGGAGCCACAGGTCAAAAAAGTTTGGGAACCACTGGTCTAGCCAAAGGGGAAAGAATGTTCCTTTCATACCGAATTTTAGGATCGAGTGAGATAAAAATCCCCAGGTATTTAAACCCATCAGTTGCCACTTGTATCGGGCAATTTTGCGGGGGTATCACCACTTAGAACATACATATAAGATTTCCCCCAGTTTATAGTGAGCCCCGAATTTCTACCGTAGGAGGCCAAAACATCACAGACGACTATTAGGGACTTTCCGGGTGATGTCAAATAAAGTAAAATATCATCCGCATACAGGGAGATCCGGTCTTTCACCCGAGGGGACCACCGTATACCTCGAATAGAAGGCTCCCATCTAATCCAGGCTGCCAACGGCACAAGTGCAAGTGAAAACAACAAGGGGGAGAGTGGGCATCCCTGTCGGGTGCCTCTTCCCAAACCAAATGCCACGGAGACTCGATTATTGACCACCACTTGCGCGAGAGGCTCAGTATATAATAGTCTGACCCAGGCAATAAATTCCGGTCCAAATTCAAATGTAGCCAAGACCGCCCATAGATAGGGCCATTCTATAGTATCAAAGGCCATTGTTGCATCCAGTGATGCTATTATCGCTTGTTCTCCCAAAGTATGGGCCCTGGCCAAAACTCCGTGTAACCTGCGAAGGTTCAACGCCGTGTTTCTGTGGGAAATAAAACCAGATTGATTGGCGTGTATCAACCCACTAATAACCTTGACAAGTCTATTAGACAACACTTTTGCAAGAATCTTAGGTTCTGTATTTAATAAAGAAATGGGCCTATAAGAGGCACACTTGGTCCTTGGTTTCCCTTCCTTGTGGATAACAACTATAGAGGCCACTCTTTGATCATAAGGCAAACTTCCTTCCTCCCGAGCTGCTAAAAACATATCCCTAAGATAGGGCGCAATCCTATCGGGTCTGAGTTTATACAATTCAATCGGGAGACCATTAGGGCCCAATGCCTTACCCATATTCAAGGTGCGTATTGCCAGGGCCACTTCATCCGCAGTGAGGGCACTGTCCATAAAGTCACGATCTCCCTCAGTTAGGCCAGGGAGTTGGATATCTCGCAAAAACATGCAGGAGTCTTCTTCTGGTCGTCACGCAACCAAAGTGTATACTGTACGAAAATAATCTGCAAAATTGTCTACTATACTCTGGGGATCTGTTATTTTTACGCCCTCTGATGTCTCCAGTTCCGTAACCACCCGATCAGCCCTGTCTTTTTTATCCAGCCATGCAATAGGTTTCCCGGCCTTATCTCCAACATCGTTTAGCCGGCCCTGCTGCTCTCTACTTAAGGCTCAAGCACTATTTGTGACCAGTGCTTTATATTCAAGTTGCTGATGCAGAACATGCAGTTTGGCCCTGGTCACCTCTTGTTCTAAGTCCGCCTCTATCCTAGCAATTTCAGATTCTATGTTAACCACTTCTTCATCCCGATCCTTCTTTGCCCCTGTAATCAGTGACAGAGCCTGACCCCTTATGACTACCTTAAAGGCCTACCACAGCGAAAGGGGAGATGTTACTGATCCTTCATTCTCTTGAAAATAGTGCTCCAACGCCTTTAGCAACTCCTTACGAATTTTAGGATTACGTATATACCAGGGATTGATGGGAGCTATCCTGCCACTTGAGTCCGACGTAATGTCAAACCTGACCCAGATCGGTGAATGATCTGAGATGCCCCTAGCTAGGTGTGTAGCCTCGGTAATATAGTGTGCCTGAGCAGCCAGTATTAAACAGTAATCTATATGTGAGAGACTACCATGTGCCCCAGAGAAAGGTGAATTGTCGCTGGTCCGGATGAAGCAACCTCCAACTATCAGTCAGACCCAATGTATCAATAAACTCAGAAAGCCATCGTTGTGCTTGTCCCATGCCCCGGGGGGTCAGGGGGGGGGGGTGTCTGTCCATCATGCCTGAGACCACCGCGTTAAAGTCACCTCCCAACATCAGAAGGCCACTCGGGAAGTCCAGTAGGGCTTTCCCTAAATCCAGAAACGTGGATGCTTGCATTCCTGGAGGAACGTACACTGACATCATGGACAGGATATGCCCCTCCCAACGGCCCGCTATTCCCACGTACCTGCTCCTGTCGTCTACAACCACTGTATCAATTACCATCAGAAACGTTTTCTTAACCATAATACCCACCCCTCTGGACCCCGAGGTGAATCCTGCATGTGCAGCCTATCGGTACCCCTTTCTGTGCATAGCCCTACATGCGTTACCCACTAAATGCGTCTACTGCAATAGAACAACATCCGGAGCATGACGTCGAAGATACTGAAGGACCACACCACGCTTAATTTTGTCCCCCAACCCATTAACATTCCAGTTTAATACTGTCAGACCTCCCATCTCGAAACATGAAGTGGGCCAATCCTCTCTCCAGTTCCTGCACCCTGTACATGCTACAATTCTTAATGATGCCTTGAAACATAATGCTTACAACAAACAAAAAGAAGAAGAAAGAAAGAAGTCCCCCCCAAAACAAACCCCGCTCACCACCCCCCACCCTGCACCCCTGCTCACGGTATCTATCCGCCCCCAACTCGCAGTGTGCCTGTCGCCCCATCATCTATCTACTAAACTATCAAAGAGTAACTGTGAGGAGGAGAATAGCTCCCATTGTCCTGCTCAGCCCAGCCACGATATCAGGCTCATCTAAGCTATACAGTCAATCAACCATTTACCACTTACCACACTGATCTACATGCGCCCCACCCCAACCCCTGCCGACCACACCTGCAATGCCAGCAGTTCTTATTCTTTTTCTTGAATGCCCTCCTCATCAACTCCGCTCCATCTCTGTCTCTCCTCTCGAGGATGAATCGTGTCCAACCAGTCCGCTGCAACTTCGGGAATGTCAAAGAAAAAGGCCCTCCCCTCGTGTTCAATCCGCAGCTTGGCAGGATACAGCATGGCATACTTCAATCCCTTGTCTCGAAGTCTCCTCTTAATGCCCATAAAGGTCTGCCTTTGTTTTTGCACTGCTTGCGTGAAGTCCGGGAAAAAGCTGAGCGCAGAGTTTTCATACTGAAGTGGACCTCCATTTCTGGAGGCCTGCAGGATAGCGTCTCTGTCCCTAAAGTTAAGCACCCTCACGATCATTGGCCGGGGAGGGGCTCCCGGGCGTGGTCTCCCACCAAGAACTCTGTGCGCCCTTTCTACTGTAAAAATGTGTCCAAGTCCTCGGGGCTTCAAATGGTTTAGAATGATAACTTCACCAAAGAGATCAGCAGACTGTCCTTCAGCCTTTTCCGGCACACCAATAATACGTACGTTGTTTCTACGAGCCCTCCCTTCGTATTCGTCCAACTTACGACTCGCAATATCACTGGCGGTTTTGAGATCACGAACTTCTCTCTGTAACGATGCCACATCATCTGTAAGACTAGCTGTTTTAATGTCCAGGGATTTCACTTTTTCACTGGTTTTAGTGAGGTCCGCACGGAGTAAATTAACTTCTATTGTTACCGTGTCCAATTTATGATCCAAGGACTCCATCTTCTTTCCTAGTGACGTACGTACCCCCTCGATTGCCGCCATTACATCCTGCAGCGTAGGTTCTACCGCAGTGGACAACGTTTCCGCGCCCACCTCCTAAGTCTTCCCGGTTCCAGACGGCGAGCCCATTGGCTGAGTATAGCGATCCAACTTGTTGGTTTGTGTGAACCTAGAGCCCCGGGGCGCCTTCGACTGCTGCTTATCCGTCTCAAGCTTTGACGCCATGTTGTGACCCCTAAAGAGCGGTCCAAGCCTCTGCAGCGCTCCCACCACCGAAGATGATATGCCGGAACTAGTCGCAAAGCATTCGCACCGGGGCGGGTGATACGATGAGTCGGCCAAATCCTGGGCGGTAATATGCTCAGTACCAACTACAGTCCAATACCCTGCAAATCCAAGAACCAGGAGGCCCTCACCGGCATCAGTACAGTCTTTAAGGGCGCTAATGTTGGCCGGGCAGGCGAAAGAAGTATGATACAGAAGTGCGCCGTGCTACCGACATCCACCCAGGGTTCATCACCTGTGTATCCAGTATGCCCCACCAGGGTTCGTCACATTACTAGATATGGGCCTCCTCCAACTCCCGGGGTCCAGTGCAACAATCACCCCAATAAACTTCAAGGGGGGAGAGGGCGACAATGGTCTGTTCGGGGGGGGCAATATTTTATCAGTTCCGCGGTGGACGCAAATGTTAGTAATGTACAAATGCTGCAGGGACCCAGGCCAAGCTTCTCAGGCCTCAATGCACCGTAGGGGGAGACGATCAAGTCCACGGCGAACTTCGTCTCCCCTAGCCACCATCCCGGCAACAATCACAAGTAGGAAGGGGGGGGTGCCCCACTCAATCAAGGTGCGCCGCTGCCCTCGACCCTCCACAGCCCTGTACTCGTTCACCACACACTCCGGGGATGCTTTGCGGCTCTCCACAGTCCAGGGGGAGGGGGGGAAGGCGTCCTGAGCAAGGTATAAGGCGCCGCACTGCGCCGGGCGATCGATGGCCCCTCCTCCACTCCCCACACACCTCCGATGGCGACCGCAGCAGTAATTGATCCGTGGGAGGCTCGCAGGGAATTGCCACAACTTGTCCGGGCCGAGCCGGAGTCTTTCGAAATCTGCCCCGCTGTTGACGCACTGCAGCCGGGGCACTGCTGCAACTCAAGTCCCTGGCTTCTGGAGGCCAAGGCCGAAACTTTCAGAAGCCTCTCCCGTCTGTGCCTGACGTCCGATCGGAGCGCCGATTGCAGCTCCCTTCACCGCTTCAGTACCCTCATCAGCGCTCGTAACTTGCGCTCAGGATACGTGACAGGATGAGACCCGGGTCGGCGGGGTCTCGGGACATCAAAACTCACGCCGCCATTTTGGTCGCGGTCGTAGCTCCTCCTCTAACGTTTCATATTTAACATTGTAAAGCTGGCTCAAAAATCATCTTGCAAAGTGCTTTTCGCTAAAAAGCAAGGACCAGATTGATGTGCCGTACATGAAATGGGGGGGGGCGGGGGGGGGGGGGGCAGTTACAGAAGAATTATGGCATCATGGCCAGAGCTGCTCAATTTGGAACTGGGGAACCAGGTTTGAGTCTTTGTGTGCTCTACATCCTGTGATTCTCGACAAATGACTTAATATCGCTGTGCCTAAAACAAAAAAGGTATCTGACCTTGTGTAATATAATCCAGTGCTCATTTAAAGCGCTCTAATGCCCTTGGTCCAAGTTCGAGGCTAAAAATGACAGCAGGCTATGATTATGTGACAAACTAAAAGGTGAAAACGAGCATCAATTTGTGTAAACATTTCTTGACGCCGTCTGAATCTCCTAAATGTTTCGATTACTTCACAGACAGGCTAATTCTAAGAAAGAAGATAGCGTCTGGAGAACTCTCAGATAAAATGCTTCGATTCTTTTACCCGAGCGGCGCGCGACAGTAACACGAATGAAGAATATTGCTTTACTGGGCCCTTCTTAGTTTACTTGGGCAAAAATTGTTTAATTATGTTGCAAACATTCTTTTGTGCCATTGCTGTTGCTGATAGTATCTATCATACGAGTTTCACTGTTCGTCAATGGTTTCGCTTGCCTTCTTCGTGCGTGTATTCCTTACTTTGCCAGTAGGTGGCGTCGAGTATAACTTTTGAACTTTGCTTAGAAAGAGGTTCCGTCTTCTCCGTGTGGACTCTACCACAACAGCACCTCTGCAGCGGCTAATGCTTGCTTTTTTTTGTTCTCTCTTTATTGACAAAAGCTTGCTTACAGTTTTCGGTTGTTGCTATTACCCCACGCTAAAAATATTATTTAAATTTGTGCTGCCAAGTTTGCATTTTTGAAAAACACGAAATCAGATCCTCGTGTTTTCATCCGTGTTTTTGTCACAGTTAGGGGAGCGGGGGGGGGGGTTGCAGGTGCGCGCGCTGGCGTGTGGGGCCAGCTGAGTTTCGCCCAGGAGAAACACACCGAGAAACGATTAGCATTGGACATTGCCCGTGCTCCATTACTCTTCGCTGTTGTTTTGCTTTTAAGGGTAAACAGGCCAAGGTGTCTGCGTTTGCAGTACGCCGCAGAGAGGATTACAGCGGGCGGGTAACTTAATCTGTTGTTCTTGCTGCGGCCCAGTTACTGGAAGGCTCCCCATTGTCTTGAGTTTGGCGCGTTCAGCGTGCCCTGCTCTCGGCTGAAGACGTGTAACGCCCACGCGCCTCCTGCTTGTCTAGTGTGGCCGCGCTCGCCTTTTGGGAAGCAAATATTTATTTGTGGCTAAAGGACAGACTGTTTATGAGATTTACATATAGTGTGGGCTGTGATGCAAAGGGCAACAGCTGAAATACATTTTGCTATTTCTGTGGCATCCGTCTAGAACAGGCTGCTTCAGAGAGTGACAAGCCAGTGCTTTAAATGGGCCGGTACTCACCGATACTGAGTACCGGCACTTCTCTTTAGCCAGAGAGAGTACCAGAGTACCGGTATCCTGATCAGTGGCATGGCAGGCTCAGGTTAGGCATTTTCGGCAGGCAGCCGCGGGCCGTGGAGGAAGTTACGGTGGGGCAGGGAGGCGGGGAGGGGGAGGGGCAGGGTGGAGGGTGCTAAAAACAGGCATATGGATCATTGCAGGTAAGTACACAATTTAATTAATAAAACGAAATTCGTAGCGCGCACAGCATTGCATTTTGCCATGCAGTGCGCGCTACGAATTTCGTTTTCTTAATTAAATTGTGTACTTACCTGCAATGATCCATATGCCTGTTTTTAGCACCCTCCACCCCGCCCCTCCCCCTCCCGGCCTCCCTGCCCCACCGTAACTCCCTCCACGGCCCGCGGCTGACGGCAGGGCAGGGCTCTCGAGGAGCTTGTAAGTCACTGTGACCCTCAGTAGCCTTTTGAAGAGGCGCTGCTGAAGATTCCAGCAGCGTCCATTTGAACATTTCCAGACTGCAGGGTGTTGAGAGGGCTCACGTCAGGCTGTGATTAACAGGACAGGGTCTAGACAGACCCTGCACTGTTGATCAGATGCGCAAAGACCATTCGGCTGAAAGTGATTTCACCCCCAACCCTCCCCCCCTCTCCATTAGGTGAGTGAAATGGGCTGGAACTGCCAGACAGTCATCCAGTCCCATTTAGTGCACTAGCCCTACTAAAGCATGTGGCAGCCCAATACAATACTCGACCTTCATCAAAGACGCTTTATGTTTAGCACAGGAGCTGCTTAACTTTGTGTGACCTGCAAACACTAATTGCTGCATTTACAAGATAACGAACTGACCAGGGTACTGGGACAATGGGTGTGAATTTAGCCCTGCCCATAAGGCAATGCACAGTAGGGAACGTTGGAACACTCCAGGAATTAGATCCCATGACAACTGGTCATGCATTTGGTTGGGGGAATGAGGAAAGGAACATGGACGAGGGTGGGAGGAATGTAAAGTGAGGTGACAGGTGAAGTTAGGATTGCCACTTTTTGAGAAAGAAATGCCAGATTTTTGCTGAGTTCTGAAATCATTAATGGACATAAAAATGGCATTTTAACACAAATTTGTGTACTTTACTTTAAAAAATCTGGAGCATTTCTTCTTAACGTGTCTTTGGATCATATATACATGTATGTAGGGACCAGTGACAAAATGTAAGAGACTTGTGGAGATAGTAAGCAAGAGGTGAGAGTAGGAGAGGCAGAACCAGTGAGAGAAGGATAGAGGCTGGGTAAACATGAGAGGCAAGTGGAGAGGACATTTGGATGTAAAGGCACGGAACCAGCCAGAGACATGAAGAGCCTGGTCGGAGGGAAAATGCCAGTGTCAGTGCTTTAAATGGACAAGTACTCACAGGTACATAAACACATTTAATGTGTTTTGATATGTGCTGCAACTGGTACAGAAGCCAATATGTACCATCAGATTGTGCCCCGCCCCTAGCTCCACCCACTTGCCACACCTCTATCTTATTTTAATGAGTACCTGCACTTATTTTTCCCATTTAAAGCACTGGACAGGACGGTTCCTCTGCCGTCGCCCCACTGCTCTCAGAGCAGAAAAAACAAATAATAATAACCTTGTTATTATCATTTTATTTTTCTGCGCTAAAGTGCAGAGTTAGCGTGGGGCAGGGCTGGTGGTGCAGGGGGAGGAGTGGTGTGCACACACTAAGGGCGCACTATTCCTTGTCCGGCCGTCTTGGGCCAGCCAAACAGTCATGCACACTTTGCATATTCCTCACCAGGCTGTAACACACAGCCTGGTGAGGAACATGCTCAGGCTCCCATTCGCCGACTGAGTGCCGAACCACGGCGCTCAGACCAATCACAATGCTATCAATGAGTTTATTTTTGGTTGACATATTTGCTACTGCCCATAACTTAAAACGCAAACTCGGTTGCTTTCCATTCTTGTCATCACTTATTATTTTCTTTTGACAAGGGAGTGAAGAGATGCTTGTGTCATGTTATCATAAATCACATATGCTGTTAAAGTGGAAACACCGCACTTTAAGAAAGACATCGTTTACTAAATAACATAACTTCACCTGAATCCAATATATGCACAGAAACTATAGCAACAATCTCAATGTCATGTATCAAGCGCCGCAGCCCAGGAGTCAACAATTCGGTCTCTCAAATGGCTGAGCACTCCATATAACCCGAGGGGTCAGACTAAACTGTAAATTCTTAAGCATAATTAGCTCAAATAGCAACCATTAGCATCACCTGCTTAGCTTCTCACTTTCTTAGGACAAAAAAGCATTATTTTATTAAACAATGCTCGTGACTTTGTTCCCACATTCCACATCGCTCATACAAATGCAGTTTGAGTCGCTAACAAACACCTTTGCATCCTTCACGGTGCACAGGCTGGCACTGTTATAATACAGTTAATAAATTAAATTATACTCAACTCATTCTGATACATTTTATCTGGTAGAAAAACTACACAACAAAAACCTGTCAAATAAACACTCCACTGCAAACAAAAACTCATGAATAAAACCATTAATATTTACAAGGCCAATAGCTGTAAGTTTCACAAATCTGAGACCTATTGCATTGCAAATGCTTGTTAAGCTCATTGCGTCCTGCCCTCTGGGCTCTTCAGGGCCTACCTAAGGGATGGCCGTGTATTAAAATGGAAGGTTTGGGCATGAAAATACGGTTTATTTTGCCAGGTCGACATGGCAGTTTAAAAATGACACACACAGGCTGCAGTGGCAGGTTTTGCTACTTAAGTGGATGGCACAATCATTGCTGCAGGCCCACTGGTAGCATTTAATTTGCAGCCCCTGGGCACAGGTTATGCAGTACTTAATTTGTAAAATAATAAGTGCAGGTGCCCAAATTGTTTCGTAGGAGGCCCACTCCTACTTCCCTAGCTCTACCCACATCTTCCACTGGCTCCTTCAACTGCCAACATTGGCTCCAGTGATATGTACCCTATAGTGTGGCTAACATTATTAATATTGATGGAGCAAAATAGGCTAATAAGGCTAATATGTCAAAGACAAGAGAGGCTGGTGTGCAGCGCATATCCTGAATTTTCATATTTTAACGTGCCTCAGATGTGGAAATGAACAAAAAGACGGCTTGCTCAGTGAAATCAAGTATTTGCCTATGATCACACGATTTGGATAAGCATGGAAGCCAGGATTGACCCCAGATTCTCCACTTTCACACTCTGCAATTCACCCATAATGATAATATTGTATTTATTTCTAACATCAGAGGTTAACACTTTGGGGCATATTTACAAGGAGACGACAGAGCGCCGAGTTTCAGCAAACTTTGAAGCACCACGCTCCGCCATTTCCAAAATGCAGGGATGTGTTGTATTTACAATATTATTCCGCACCCCTATTTTTTCCCTAGCGTGGTGCTAAAAATAGCTGTCTAGGGGCAACGCAGACAGCCTTGCACCATAGTGCAAGGGCACCTGTGTTGCAGGGAATGTTTGTTTTTGTGCAGGAAGGTGTCTCTTCTGCACATAAACAATCAATAATGACAATTTGCTACTCTGCAGCACACATAAAATTAGCAAATCACCATTATTAAATGATTGTTTATGTGCAGGATGGGACACCTTCCTGCACATAAACAATCATTAATAGCATTTTGCTCTTTTTATGCGAGCTGTAGAATGCAGCACACACAGAAAAAGCAAAAACGAGGAGAAATTAAAGTATTTCTCCTTGTTGCGCCATTCTAAGGCCTGTTATTGCATGCCATTAGTTTTTGGTGTGCCTCAGATTAATACCTGCTTATAAATCTGAGGCAGCATCAAAAAGGTATGGGTGTTACGGTAGAACACCCATTGAACGCTGCTTTTACGTAGTTAACTGCGTGAAAGGGTAGCATATTTGCAAAGCAATGTTTATAACGTCACATTGTAAATATGGTCAGGACAGTATGCCACCGGAACATCAGTAAAAGTGAAGTTCTGGTGGTGCAACCCCCTTGTAAATATTCCCCTTTGTCCTTAATTCATGGGGCATGAGTTTAGTGCTGGGGTGACAAGTAGAATCCACATTTTTATTATTTACTGTTTTACATGGTGCAAACCCTCACTGTGGACAGACACAGGAGCACTTCATAACACACAGACTACTTTACACTTTTTTCCAGACACATCCAGATATTCCAGAATTCAAAGGGTACTGCTGAGCACAGGGATTTGAATCTGCTTCACTATGTCTCTTGTCTCTCCCTTGCCTTTATCTCCCATGCAAGCTCATCTCATTTTGTACTATAGGCTCCAAGAGGACCTCAAGCTTTCATCGACTCACTCACAAACAACTATAAGTGGCAATGGCCCAGTGCCGACCGCGGTCTCGATCTCTGCCTAAAAGCTGGGATTGACCCCCAGAATGATTCTCAGGTTTTGCACAGATTAATTCAGCCCCACCAGTGTTACTTGGATCCCTTATCAGCCTTAGAACCCTTTCAGCTTGATTTGTTCCTGCTGAACCAAAGATACCACAGAATTTTCCACTTCATTAATGGAACCTCCACTTTGGTGCAATTCATCCCGCTTGACTACGGCAACCCTAGCACACTCTGCGCCTGATCGCCCAGCCCCAGCATTGCAAGGATCGCTTTCCATCATCCCTGGCCACACTTGGTCTCCATCAAGCCCCAGCACCCTGTAGTGCTCTTCCCAGGTCATCACGATTATCCTCGCCAACCAGCAAGCACTGTTATGATGGTCTGAACTCTATACAGGTCAACTTTTGCCGTCTGATTTTTTTGGCGCCTTCGTCGTGGTCCCCAAAAATCACTTTTGTTCATAATGTATCAATTGTATGGGTACCAATAAGAGTTCACTGTATATATAATTGTTTTTTCTGCACCTTTTTCCCCGCTGCAAATACACCTTCACTTGTCACTAGCGCCGGTCACCATCCTCACGAGCACTTGTGCACAGTCTAGTACAGGTTACATAACATTTAATGTAACATAGTGCTTTTGACTGCACCAAACGCGGAGCAGCGGGGACGTTGGGAGAAGCCCGATTACCAGCGGCGAAAGCTGCCTTAACATTAACCGACACTGTGGTTAATAGCTGAAGAACATACCATCAACGAACCAAAGTCCCCAAACGGAAACCCCTTTGAGGGTTGGAATTATCACCTCAAGGAAGAAAAAGGAACACTCGCGGAAAATAGCCTTGAAAAAGTCAAGGGTTACATTCCCTATTGACGAAACACGTGTTGGCTGTAACATCTACTGAAATAAAGCAACACCTGCGGAACACCCTGAATTACGAGGACCTCAATTCTTGAATATTGCATGACTAATGTATGATTGAAATACACATGTACAAATCAATGTGAAATACTGTAACGAGTGCTAAGGAGCGTTCAAATAGTGCTTTTGTGTTTGTTTTTGATCTTGCAACCAAATATATGAAAAATAAATGTTTCCATTTAATGTTTCCTGGTTTCTTGTCTCCCTTCCCCTCTCACCCCCTTCGTTGCAATACGTTGTGCATTTTTATAATTGTCTACTAAATAATACCTGTTGAGACATTGTTGTATGCTATATACTATCCACCCGGTTCGCAACTGGGTTTATGGGTATCCCCCTGTTGTTTGTTACTGCATAATAATTCGATGGTCATACCTTTCTGACATCAAGGGATAACGCTTTGTCCTTAAGTCATGGGGAATGAGATTAGATAAGGCGTGACAAGTAGAATTTACATATAATTTTTTGCAGTTTTACATGGAGCAAGACCTCCTAACTGATGACGGACTAGCACGCTACAACAGACACAGACTACCTTACACTGCTTTCCTAAGCTGCTAAGCACATCCAGAGTGCAGAAAGGGCCTAGTGCTGACAATGGTTTCTGTCTTTGCCTATGCTCACATGGTTAGGTCTAGCAGGGAACTGGGATTGACCCCCAGATTCTCCTGTTTTGTACTGTGCAATTCAGTCAAAATGATTAGACCGACATCCAGATTTGCCGGGTCCCATGATTCACAGGGTGCTGAGTGCAATGATTCGATCCTGAGCTGGTTTTCCATGTCTCAGGAACACACACGACAAGAAGCAACAAAGGCCTAGCGTCGCCAATGGTTACCTTCTCTTACCTGCTCCGCGGTGAGTGATTCATTAATCTGTGCAGGCCAGGAGGGTGTCCACCACTCATCTTAACATACCATACCAGCGGCTGTTGCTCAGCTGCTCCCCGTAATGTTGCCCTTGCCAAACTCATGGAACGCCAATGTAGCAGTTAGGGTGCTGGCAGTTAAGTGTAGTGCAACCTGTGCAGCACACCAATAGGCAGAATGGTCTGCCTGCAGTTGGTGATGGGCGACGACCACACCAACGAGGATGGATTATTGGGCAAACAATTTTAGATTTAGGCAGCAAGACGGGCAAAATGTAAATATGCACTTTTCATTCGTCCTTACTGAAAACTTCGCCCTGCACCTGTTCTGTTGAAGCCTGCCTCCCTCGCCCTAGTTTAGCCACAATTATCCATTCATAATGAGTAAAATTAATTAATGATGTTGGCCTTCATGACAGGCATCCGTGATGACATCACTAACATGATGATGCACATTGGTCATGACTGGACCTCGATGGGCCAGCCTGTGAAGACATGCCAGCAGCCACTCTAAGGACAAGTACATTTATTTAAAAAAATATCGGGCCCATGGGAGAAATATGTTATAGCACTGGCCCTGTGAAATAAGTGCCGGTGCTGAGCAACATAAACCACTGCCACAATGTAAGCCCTGAGATAATGCCACTTTACTATGGACCTACCAGTAAATTGAATATGCCAATTGGATATAAGCAAGGCCACTGGAATTATGTCGCTGGGGCGGGGTGGGGGGTGGAATTATGCTGCAAGAAAAGGCAATTATGCAGCAAGAAGAGGAAAATTATGTAATTTTTTGATAGTATTACCCCATTATTTTGTACTTTGTACACTTTTTAACACTGTCTGGGTATTGTGTGTACCTTGTTAGTACCAGTTTAACATTCAAATATAGCAATAAACAACAGAAAGGTGACCATTGCAAAAGGCCTTCCATGTCCTGTCAACATGTGTCACTGCTTCTTTAGTAACGTTTGACCCGTTTGAGCTAGAAACACAATTTCTTTTTTTGTTAAAGTCTGCAGATAATGCAGCAGATGATGTTTTATGTGGCAAATGCGGCAAATCTATAATTATGCAAAAATCGCCGCTGCCTCACTATCGCATAATCCCAGTGACACTGGATATAAGTCAATTCTAACATGTTTTAAAGAGAGAGCACAAGCACTTTAGAACTGGTTGAGTGCACAGAGTCCTAAGCCCAACAAAAACAGCAAAAACGAATTCAGCAAAAATAGGAGAAGTGAAGGCAAAAACTTTGGGGGTGACCATGCAAAGAAGCCCAAGTTCAACATAGAGGCTTTCCAAACTGAAAAAAACCTTTTTACATTAATGCTAGCACCCCTGCCTGAAGCACTCTGGTGATCACTGCTGGCAGTTATACCTGGAGTGGCCTCTAATGTATTCTTGTCTGAAGTGGTCACTGTTAGAACCCCAATAATATTAGTATCTTGGGATGCTTTTCATTGAACATGAGTAGCTATTTTTACAGAAAAAGTTGGAGAGCCCTGATTTAGACTATACCAGATGTTTGCACCAGTTGGCCAAAAGGGTCGCTGCCCCAGACCTGTGTCCACCACATGCCTTGTCATTGTGGACACTGTGCCCAATTCTGAGAAGACCTAAAATATTCTGAGTATTGTGGTATTGGTTTGCTTCCATTGACTTTCTTAGTCTAACACGTCATTGCTATTATTTGCAGCTGTAAAGTCTAAGACGGGAAACCATGCCCTTAATGACTTTGAGTCTTCTGCAAGGCATACCAGCACAAGAAGAAGGCAAGCCTAGCTAGGCTCAAGCCAGTCCTGGCTCCAATGTCTGTCTCTGGTCCACACTTATCCTATGGAGACTGGTGAACCAAAATAGATGCCACCCAAGCATCCCAGGCACTGACCCTTTCCATCCCTAACGCTGCTTTAAGAGAGAAAAAGCAATAGGAGCAAGACTGCTGCAAGCATGGCATATAAATAGGTGCTATTTCGTGAGATAGAGAAAATAAGAAATCTCTAGGCATTCTCAAAGTTCTGTAACCAGAGAGCAATCCCACATTAATGAGGTTGGAAGGCCCTTTTGTTTTTGCTAATCAATGTAATTGCTTTGATGTCGTCATCCTCTCCCTCTTTACTGTTTTTTAACATTCGAGAAGGCAGTTATACTAACATTAAAAAAGTTCCCTGCCTTCCTGTGCAGTTAACTTTGTACTTTTTCCAAAAGACATTTTGAGGTCTATACGTACCTCATGTCAGATTTTTATTTTTTTTAAACTTTTTCTTGATTTAAGTAACATGGAGGATACAGGTGTAATTACATTGCATTATGATTTATAATGTTCATATTCAGAGACATTCAACAATTCAGATCAGCTTGATCAGTTACTGATATCATATGGTAACTTTTTCTTGGTCATATAGTGTACATCAGAAGTCCAATTCCTGTATACCCTGTAAGTCCCTGCGAAGGGCATGGGAAGAAGCCAGAAATAAGGGAGGGGGCAGGAGGAAGGAGCGGAAAGGGTAGGGGGGAAAGGGATGCTGGCCTCCAAGGTAGGTTGATCACTAGAAGCACACTAGCCAACATTCGATCTGTCTGTGAGCGGGTGGTGTCTTTCCTACAGTATTCATCTATTGTGACAGGGGGGTTTCGTTGGATTCCTGTGAGTGAGATCTAAGATATTCCTGCAGCGGCGCCCTAGTGTCCTTAGGGTGGGTTTGTACAGGCAATAGTTCCCAGTACTCAGTCAGTTGACCTTGATATAACGTTGCATCCTCCAGCCAATCAGCAGCATTGGGGAGCACACCGTCTGCCCCAACACATTGGTATCTGTCTTTTGGCATGCAGCAGGAGCAGGGCTGCGTGTCTCCTGTATGGCGCCGGCGCAGATCGCACATATCCCAACAGCGCTGTCAGGAGGGAGCGCTCCAACTCATACTCTAGCATTTCGTCCAACACCCCAAATATGTTTTCCCAATAGCAAGCAACCTCTGGGCAAGCCCAGGCTAGATGCATAAAATCTGCGTCTGAGGCTCAGCACCGCCCTTATATAGCATCCTCAATCAAGCCAGCTCTAAACAGTCACACGGAAGATTTGTAGATTCAGCGGATACATTTGAAGTGAATCAGCCTCAGCCTGTAGTTAGGGGATAGTTCTCTTGCTTGTGCGAAACAGTATACCCACTGCTCATTGGACATGGGGGTTCCCAGTATCTCCTCCCAACCTTTACGAGCTGCTGGTATACATGCCGGTGCTGCACGCTGCATGCCTGTGTACAGACGAGTTATGAGTTTACGGGGTGATGAGTTATTTAAAAAGTCCTCAAGGACATGAAACATGGGGGGGTGCCGCGGGAAATTAGGTATATCTCGTTTGCATAGCCGCGCTGACCTGAAAATATGTAATTATGTCAAGTAATCCGCCGTCTGTGCCCGCTAATATGCTGTCAAGCGATGCAAATTCCCCATCAGGGAACACATCGCACATTGTGTGGAGATGGAGCCGGCTCAGTCTTTGACATGCTCCCGCGCCCTCCAAGAACGGTAAATCCGGGTGCCATGGCAAAGGCACAGATGGGGCATACATCTCCTCCAGATGTACCCTGCGATGCAGCTCTCGCCACACCCACACCATGCAGCCAACAGTGTCCACCGCAGGCGGCGTGGTCTGGGAAGTGCCTTGTATAGAGTCATGTGAAGTGGTGTTGGGGCCACCTGGTCATGCTCATGTGCTATGTGTTCCCTGAATTGGGTTGGGAAGATCCAGTGAAAACTGAATTGGGCTTGGACACAGTTATAATAGAGCTCCATGTCTGGGGCTCCGAGCCCTCCTTGTTCGAATGGCTATGTTAAGATCTCCCACGATACTCTGGGTTGTTTGCCCGCCCTGGTGAGTGATATCAGGTTTGAGCGCAATCGGCATTTGAATGCAGTGGTGAGAGGGAGCGGGAGATTGGTGAAGACAATACAGAAGCTTGGGAGAACAATGATTTTAGCTATTGACAAGCATGCCGCGAGGGATAGCGGCAGGGAAATCCATTGCTCCACCCGACTCTCAAGCCATTCCATAAGTTTCCCACAGTTGCATTGCCACAATTGCTCGTTATTATGATGGAGCCAGATTCCCAGGTACTTCACCGGGCACTCGACCCATCCTATGGGGTATTCCGACTAAAACCTTTCTGTGGCAGGCGTAATTTGGAAAATGGTTGGTTTCCCACAATTGATAGTTACTCCTGATAAACCACCAAATCGCGTGACATTCCTAATTAGGGGGTCTAGCCTTTCCGCCAGGCGTTTAACGTATACAATCATGTCATCTGCATACAAACATACCAGCACAACTCTAGGAATGAATGCCAGGCCTCGATGTGCGTGGTGCTGTCTCAGTCGGGTAGCCAGCGGTTCCATGGTGATGGCAAAAAGAAGGGGCGACAGCGGGGCAACCTTGTCTGGTGCCCCGAGACACTGGTAAGGGGGAGAGATTATGCAGTTTATTCTGAACCGTGCCGTCGGTAAAGAGTACAGGAGGGTGATCAGTTTCAAGAATTTAGGACTAATTCCCAAACGGGCCAACAAGGCAAATATATACAGCAATTCCAAGGTGTAGAATGCCTTGGTGGCATTGAGGAAAACTGCCGCCGTTGGGATTGAGGGGTCTATCTCTTGCATAGAAGTTGCGCAGGACGTGGCTTTGCCAGGGACAAAGCCACACTGGTCAGGTCTCAGCACCAGAGGCAGAAGGGGGAACAACCGCGTTGCAATAAGTTTAGCCAGGATTTTGTTATCTAGATTTATCATCGACAGCAGTCTGTAGGAGTCGCACAGTTGAGGGTCTTACTCAGTTTTTAAAATAGTGATGATAAGTGTCTCCTGTAGCATAGGGGGCACCCCTCTTTCGAGGGATTTGTCATTCATATTTATAAGATGTGGCACTAATAATGGAGTGAAATTTCTATAACAAGCAGCCGTGAGGCCGTCCAGTCCAGGGGCCTTGTCTCTATTCAAAAGCCCTGATGACCTTAACTACCTCCTCTACCGAGAAGGATTCATCCAGATAGTTGCGGTGGCCACCATCCAGCCGGAGCAGATGAATAGAGTCAAAGAAGGAGGACAAATCAAGGTTAGGCAATGTCTGCCTGGCTTCGTACAAAGAGGAGTAGAAAGACATAATTTCTGCCGACACAGCAGCCTGATCGATCCCCGTCTCATTGTCTGTTCTGCTAATTGGCTAATATAGTCACTGGCCCACGGCTTCTTGAGGAGGACAGCTAGCGTTTCCCAGCCTGGTCTCATTCTCTGTATTGCCTAGCACAGCTTTCTTTCGCCAGGTAGTGAGTCTCTCATATGGCAGATTCCTCGAATTTAGCTACTTTGTCCCTAATTGCTCCCAACGTCTCGTTTGTTGTATTAGTGAAGAATTATTTTTCAGGTCCTTCTTATCTCATCCTCAAGGTGCTGGAGCTCACCTCGGGTTGACCTCAGGATTCTCGCCTGTTTGGCAATGCACTTCCCCCTAATCATAGACCTGAATGCCTCCCAGATTATGGAAGGGAATCTAAAGTGCCATCATTCTGCACGAAGAATTCTAGTATCGCGGGTTGAATTGCCTCCAGAAACACCTGGTCGCACAGAGCGCCTGAGGGGACTTGCCAACTGAATGCCCTGCTAGTGGCCCCCGGCCACACAAACCTGAGTAGTACAGGGGAGTGGTTGAACAGAGTCGGAAACTTCAGAGATCCCTGTTAGGATATCCTTTGAAATTAGCCAAAAGTCTATCCTAGGCCGGCCGAGGAAACGCAGGTGCCTTGCTCCTTATCGGCGTGTCGGTGGCGCCAAACATCAACCAATTCATAGTCCTCAATTATGGTTTGTAGCCCTCATATCAGATTTAATTTAAAATGTGATACTTATACACCTGAAAAAACTGAGCACAAAGCATTGTCATGTGGTGTTAAAGAGTAGGAGAAGGGAATACATAGTCATCCAATGGTTGAAATGCACAACGTTTCTCCAGGAAACCTGGGTTTAAATCCCAGATTCCTCACTTAAACAAATGCCTTTACTTTGCAGTGTTCCGTAGTGTCAAATCTGAAAACACCTTGAAGGGAATCAATTTAGGATGTGCGCTATATAAAATCCTCAATTGTGTTTGGTTTAGGCAATAGCATTGCTGCGTATACAGTAACACCATTGTCTTGATATATAGTGCACAAGACACATTGACTCCTCTTGGTTTACTCATGGCAGTGCTGTCAGTAGATTGAGGTGGAGAAAATTCATGCAAAACAAATTTTACTTTTAGCATATGTCAATGCACTAACATATTAATGTGAAATTCAAACCTATTTATAAATATTGTACATGATATTATTTTATGTAAAATATTTGTATTGCTTACCTCCTGAATTGGCTCTTAAAGCTAAGCCAGACTCCTGACCCAGCTCTGTTGATGTAAGTTCATGCATGCCTACCTCTACTTCACCCTAACACTATCCAATCCAGTGACACTGTGATGGGTACAATCCTATAGGGTCTGACACTGAACATACCAGAGTCTTGTCACCTTCACCACTAGACTACCAGGTAGGCATCTAGATGGTCTTGCTCAATAGGGGAAGGAGCCAGCCATGCCACAACTTACACCACTAGATAACAAAGTTGCTAACAGAATAAACCAGCCACAGAGAAGCTGATGGCTGACATTCTCTGACTTAGCTTACGCCACTGAAATATCAGGCCACCAATGGAGAACCCTGAATGTTTGGAGATGCATATAAAATCCTACAATAAGCATTACACATAGATACTTCCAAGGGGGATCGCCCGTTCTCTAGTTAGACCCAAGTTGTTTTGTTTGGAGTTGAAAATAAGGTATTGCAGTATCATGACACCACCTGGGCACTAGGTGATTTTTCCATAAAAAAGATCAACTGCCCCAATGAACACTTGAATCATTTGCTGCATCTGATGAGGAGTGGAATCATTCTCTTTTTTGTTGATCTTCAACCCGAACAGTCAAATAAGCAGTGGCTAGCGCTCCCTCGCATCCCCTGCTCACTTATGCAGACTAAAGGTGTAGGAGTCAAACGCCTTGTCTGAAGACCAGACAACAGTAAGGGGTGGGCAGAATCAGGTTACGTCCATGGCTGAGACACAGGCCATTGACTGTCTCCCGCTCCCTTGGAAAATAAGTGGTATAAGGTTGTGGACTGCAGGGTGTCTGGTGTGCTCGCTGGAGTGAGCCCACTGAGACTTGTGGTGTCTAGTCTGAAGTGATTGTTAAGATTCCTGAAGATTACAGAAAGAGTCTAAAGGTTAGGCAGATGATAAGGACAGAAGAAACATTGGTGTGTTTAGCGCGTTAGGTGCTTGGTGCTCATGAGCTTTAGTGGGGTTAATAATTTCGGTACTAAAGAGCATGAAATGAAGGTCTTGAGAACCTGGTGAAACTGATTTTATAAAGGTAATTTTTGTAGAATTGAGGAAAACACTTCACATCTTAACCAGTCTTCAAATTTGAACATATACAGCAGAACGTGTAAACACTTGATGGCTAGATGACATAGCATGAGATGAAACCATTTCCTTGGCATGGTCTTTGGGGCAGCGCCTGAGTATTTGGAGTCAATTCTGAGCCCACTGACAAAAAGGAAGGCACCTACAGGATATACAAGAGGAACCACCAATGGAGGTGTGTACTCAACTTGCAGGTAGAAGATGAGGTGAGAAATCGAGAGGGTTCCCTGAAGAAGTGGTGAGACATCAACTCTGGGAAAAGAAGTATCCCAGATGAGACACAGAAGAGAGTCCTGCCACATACCATACGATTATTGTGTTTTTGGGTGAGGCGGATCTTGCCAGATGCAAGACCTCTAATAGAGGGGAATTGATGCTTCTGAACACCCAGATGGAATACATTACTGGAAAATATATCCCTGTGTACTCATGTGGGTTGGGGAAGCTAAATAGTATAGTAAGTTGTGTGGAAACACCCTAAGGGCTGTACAATGGAACCACACATGCAATTACCAAGCATGCCTTTACAAAGCCACCAATACAACACATGCATCATTACCACGCATACATTTACAACAAATATTTTTACATCGCTTCTGCCTTTACCACACATACCTTTACCATGCACATTTTTTTAGTGAAGGCATGGTTGGTAAAGGCATATGCATGGTACAAATGTAATAGGCAAGTATAATCTGCATAGATATATTCCACCAGATAGCAGCCCCTCATATAGGAGCCACAGCGAGCCCACCAGCTGGTTAGTAGCATTCAATTCTTTATTCAGCAGAGGATTACAGCATAACGGGTTTCAACACACTTGAAATCTTAATCATATGCAGCATATGGTCTAGTCATCTGTTCTCCTTTTAAAACCACAACAAACACTGAAGATGGACAATGAATGCTTTTAGTCAAATTGTTAGTTTTTTTTACTAGAGTAGTTAATTGTTTCAAGTGCCATGGTCACTAGTATGATCATTCAACATCTTTCAAATAAAAGGTGTTTCCAAAGTTGATTCTCACTTGTGGTTAATTTCACGTTTTAGATATCGGAACACAGTACCCATAATACATTGCGACTGTCAAATGCATTCATGAAATGTGCATCTTGGATTTTGTCATCGGTGTTGATAGAGCGCGGGCTCACCTACTCAGGATTTTACCATACTCACCTGGGCCCATAAAACATACACACTTTGAACAGGTAAACCTACGCTTTAATCAGATTGTTTAACCATTTAGGACCTATATCATTTGACTTACCAATCCTAGTCACCGGTACCTAGAGTCCTAAGGAATCAAGGGTGTTAGCATAATAGGCAGTAAATGATCATTGACATTCAAAAAATAACCACAGACTCGGGAAAGGTTTAAACACTTTATGTAATTCCTTAAAAGTCAGAATCTATACCAACTCAATCAAAGCTCTTTCAATTAGGAAGAATATAATCAAAGCAAGATGATGTGAGAATATTTTAAGACTTTCTTTAGGCATTAAAATATAGGAAGGGTAAGAAAAGGGAAACAGTACAATGACATACCTACACTATTTCATATTTACCTAGAATGGTGTGAAGACCAACCCTGGCCACGGGCTGGGATAAAGAACAGGACTTCTAGTAGTTCAGATGCCAGTAAAACAGCACAGGTGTAGATCAGGACCAGTGATGACCAAATTAGAATGGATTCAGGTTGGAAACAGGTACCATAGTAACAAAAAGAGGAGTATCACCACAGTGAATCATTGATTCTGGATGGGATATGTGTTTGAAAAAAGGAATTTTTTTTCTTTTGTAAAAAACCCCCTCACTCACCAGCCTGGTGGTGACATGCTTCATCATTGGGGTCCACCCTGATGACTGAGTGCCATCAGGGTGTGCTGCGACACCTGGACTACAGTGGAGCTGGTTGTTGTGAGTGATAAGTGTAAAAAAAATGTAAAAAATTGTCCTGGTATAACTTAATGGAAAAAAACTTTATTCGTAAGCTACTGGACAATATTAAAAGAGGTGTAAAGATACTAAAAGGGTAATTAAGACCAAGAGTATCTGTAGGAAGGGTAAGAAAAGGGAAACAGTACAATGACATACCCACACTATTTCATATTTACCTAGAATGGTGTGAAGACCAATCTTGGCCACGGGCTGGGATAAAGAACAGTACTTCTAGTAGTTCAGATGCCAGTAAAACAGCACAGGTGTAGATCAGGACCAGTGATGACCAAATTAGGATGCATTCAGGTTGGAAACAGGTACCCTCAGCTAAGTGCAACGCCAGCGCCACACCCCTCACTGTGGCTAACAGTTGGACCCTGACTGGTTAGGGAAACTCCTTCCCCGGAAACCCCGATTGGGTAATCAAACTCCTTCCCGGAACCCCGATTGGGTTATCGATTCTTCTGACAGAGTGCTCCGCCAGCACCTCTGCTCTCGATCGCCAATTGAGTGCGTTGGGTCAGTGACAGGTCAGCTATTCGGACAAGTCGGACAATCTAACTAGCTGAGCCTACCTTAGATATACCATTTTCCAGGCAGTGTACCATCCCCTGATGTTGCAAGTTGTATATTCCCTCAATTTGATTGGTCAAAAGACGAGGAGGTCATCACACCGTACCAGTTATGAGGTCACTTGATTCAATAATGCAAATTAATGTTCCCTCACAAAATTTTATTTTCCCATGCACTTTTATTCTACCCGACAATGGATGTTCTAATAGTAAATACTATGTTAAACAATTTAACAAATTGTCTTCCTCTTGGAGGTGCATAAGCTTGGGTTCCCAGGTGCATCTTCAGGCAAGAGGGTCACTGGCACGAGTTCAATGTCATGACTCGAGGATTCTTGGACTCTTGTGCGCAGACTCAAGTTTTTCAAAATGGAGTGCACCAAGATTGCATCAGGCCCAAATACGAGCTAATAGCAAAGTAGAAGAGAAACAGTTTTAGAACAAAAGATAAATGAATGCACAGTATACCACTTATCTCTACTCTATTCCCATTAGTTTATTTTAACTACAGCATTTAGGAATTAAGCAGAATGAACAATTTTGTAAAAGCAGCAATGCAAGCATTAGCACATGAAAACGTAGAACAGCCATCTTTAGTTCTAGTGCACAGAAGCAAAGTTTTCCTTCCAAGCAAAGAATATGTCACGTGAGTGTGACAGACGCATGCGCAGAAAAGTTCCCGCGTTGCGACGGCCATTTTATGACACACAAGTTACGGATAGTAGAAAGCACATTGAAAAGCTTCCCCTAGATACTAGAAATGTCATGTGGTGTATTGTTAATAAGACAAAACATGTATATTAGTGTATTACAGTTTATTTCGAGAGGGCTGAGTACAAGCAAGTCCCTTTACAGGCGAAACCTTGCTCCATCAGTGTTTCACTTCTTACACAGTATTGCCTGTTACAACTGTCTTAGCCTGATTGCCTGAAAGACATACATTTCATGTATGGCCAGATAAAGTATAATCCACAAAATACAACATGGATTACCTTTGTAGGTCAACATGTCAAATGTCTGAAAAATATTTTAAACGGTTTCAAACCACCTCCCAGCAAAGGTTACTCTTTTTCTCAGCTCCCAGCATGTGTAGAGTTCACTTCCTCCTCAAATCCTGGCTAACACAAATATGTTTATAAATCCAACTTGTATCGAATAGACCTCCTGTTTACTTCACAGTGGCCCCATTCTTCACTCATTGACATTTGTCACCGTTTTGTAGCCGGCGGGCAGTCCACTCCATAAACATCCAAAAGAGAATGATGCTAAGGATGCCCTGCCAAGCAGACTGAGGCTCGTACGTGGGCGTCACCGCTTACTTTATTAAACCAGGAGCCACAGCACAGTGTTGTAAACCTCACAACAAAAAAGAAAAAAGGAAGAAGAAAAAAATAACAGGGAAAGAAATGAACATTGGTGTCCTGCAGCCTGGACACCGATCAGCAAGCCTGTTTTTTATTGCCTCGTGCTTGGGTGAAGCCAGACCAAGCCCTCCCACTTATTTTATTTTGCCTAAGGACATTTAAGACATTTCATGTGATGTGGTCCCTCCACATGCCATTCTTCATTTGATGGTTTCATATCACTTAATCTTTTACAAGTAACTATGCAAAGTAACTCGGCAGCACAACAAGTTTCTTGAAAGGCCACCAGGTTTCTCACCAGGGGTTTTGGTGCACAACACTGCGTGTTCATCGTATGTTCAACACAGAGCGGGGAGTCAAAACTCAGTTGAGGGTCGCTGGGGAGAGCTGAGCCAGATTTAAAGAAAAGGAAATGTCTAAACCTCAGAAAATTGGCTTATGTTTCATAGTAGGAGACTACGGAAAATATGCGAAGTCACTCTAAAGCTCCAGGCACCACAGTCAGTCTTGATACA
This sequence comes from Lissotriton helveticus, assembly GCF_964261635.1. NCBI lineage: Eukaryota > Metazoa > Chordata > Amphibia > Caudata > Salamandridae > Lissotriton > Lissotriton helveticus. The sequence continues at coordinate 1,010,723,679 of NC_136071.1, read as the reverse complement.
ACAGTTTTGGGGCAAAGGGTTAAAAAACACGTGGGACAGGCCACCGCCCGGGCTAACTGCATGGCTTCCCTCCGTAAAGATCTGGTAATGCCTTTTAACTCAGAAAATCATGACCTGGAAGGGGAGGCAAACACTGCAGAACAATCCCAGGATGAGGATATTGAGGAGATTAAAAATCAGTCATGCCTCAACCGTAAACAATGCTGCAATTGGAGCAATCTCTCCTAAGCAGCTGTTGAATGGAAAGTCTTTGATCTCTGGGGGGATCTCTATGGACTCCATCATGGGACATGAGGCCTGTCTTCTGAAAACTAAAAAGATCCTATGGTTGGTAAATCTAAATCTGATATGACATCAGAGGTAGAAGTGTTAAAGAACTTTCAGTTTGTCGCCCCACTCCCTTCGCCTCCAACGCTGGCTGCTTCTTCTGGTAGCGCTCCTGATATATAGAAGTCATCAGTTCCTGTCACACAGAAGTTGTCAACTTTGCCTCAAACCTCTGAACAGGCTGACTCGGGTGGCGAAAAAGCTCACATCGTGTCATTTCCATATCCCCCAAATTAATGCACGCCGCAGGGGGGCACATCACTGATTATGGAATGGGATGCAAAAAGCATTCTTAATCTTATTCTTGAAGAGATTGGGATCTTAAAACCTTCCAAACCACAGAAATAGCTGCTTTGCATGCCATACACTCCAAAGTCGAGGACACCATGGCCCAGATCTCTGAGAGACTGAAAGAAGCAGAGACCAGGATCTCACAGCTTGAGAACCAAGTTACTTGGATGCAGCAAAAAGTGGACATGAAGCAAACATCTATGGTAGAGAATAAACTCGAGGAGTTGGAAAATCATTTTCAACGTGCTAATTTTCGCATTGTGGGGGTCCCAGAAGGAAGGGAAGGTCAACATGTGCTTCAATGGGTGGACTCATTTATAAAAATGCACGTTCTTACTGAATTCTCTGGGGACCTGACATTAACGAGAGCCCACTGTGTGCCGGCACACCAGTACCCCAAGGTCAAAATTTACATGCACAATACTTGTAAACTTTTGTGATTACCCCATTAAATAGCAAGTTTTAACCAAGGCAATTCATCAGAGACAGTTTACTGCACCAGTTGTCCCTCTGTGTCTCATATTCCCTGATATGTCAGCCTCGACAACCAGGTAAGAATTTGTCAAAATGCTTTAGTTGTTTAAAGCTCAGGGCGCTCAGGCAACGATTGTGCAGCAATCCAAAGTGAAGATTCTGGTAAAAGGGCAATTTCATCTATTCTGCGATGTTTCTGAGGCACAGAAGTTATTTCAACGGATCTCTGATAAGTCTTAAGACGTTTTTAGGTGCTACTGTGAGGTTCTATAATTATATGCAATAGTTACTCCTAGCCTGGAGGAGTCAAGATTTTTTCAATTTTTTTCCTATCTTTCCTTTTGATTCTCCTGAGTGAATGTCCTTGGGCCCTCGTGGCATGGGGGAGCGGGAGAGGCGTCTCATTTGCCACGGCTCAGGATGGGGGGCGGTAGGGTGTGTGTGGCTGGTGGGATATTTAGGTGATTGGTGGTGGTTAGGGAGGTTGGGGGAGATATGGTTGTGGTTGGGGATAAAAGGGTTGCTTAAAAGAGATCCTAATCTGCAATGGATGGTCACATGCACCAAATTTAGATATCTAGAATGTTAACATTACCAGAAGGGAGACGTCACTGCCAAGCTTACTTTGAGGTGGCTCCTCTGCTGGTTATTTTTAAAGGGTATATTTGAGGTAAAGACCAGATATACAGTCCCAGTAACTCCGACTGGAAATGCAGGATTATGATCACTAAAACTACAGATGTTTGTATTTGTCTGGTAGTACAGGTTTGCATATTTCCTCCTCAAAGTAGACCACTGGTCGTAGTGGCATCATCTGGGATAGGGCATATCATTTGGTTCCTAGGCCCACTAAGTGCTTTATGCACTTTTGGGGTCCCTTGCCCATTCTAATAGTCTCAGTAGGAAAAGAAAGTCAAGATAATGATGAACAACAGCTTGAAGTTTGTTTACCTAAATGTTAATGGCCTCAACAATAAGAAAAACGTCATGCAATTGAAACTTGGATCACAGCGGAGAATCCATCTGTGATTTTACTCCAGGAAACACATATTCCAGCAAGAAAATTGTCTGAGTTTTAAATGTTGAAACCCTGGGCAGGCTATAGAGGCTTTAGCAACAGTCCTGTGCACACGTACAAAATAAAACAATACAGTGTATGCGTAATCCAAACACATTTAGGACAATATTCGAAGTAGGTTTTTGGTTCCTTTAATATGTCACAGCATAAAAAACAGCCAGCCGACACGTGTTTTGTCAGAGAAATAGTGGTCTCTGACTCTTCAGGGCTAAAGTCAAGGTTGGCGGTATGTAGAATCCCTGAACCGGTGATATTTCCAACCCAGTCGGGTTCAGAAAGAAGGTACTGGTCTAGTGTATTATCTTTAAACTAACGCTGTACGTTGATGCTACAGATTGTGTAGACAGGATGACGGTGATACTTCCAAAACCGACATTCACACCGGAGAGGTGGCGTTGGATAAAATGTACGGGAAACTTTAGTAAGTATTGCGACTCTCTACCGCCAATACAAGGTCGAATAGATTGAATACCGCCAAGACGCGAGGACGATTCTGCTAAAGAAGACATAGAGAGACACACACACGTGTAGTTGGGGACCAGCATTGACCTTATTGCGGTCTCATGCGTATACTTGCTGTGGGGATGATCGTTCCCTTTTGACCTTGTATTGGTTATCGGTTGAAGTAGCTTATACCGCCTGTGATAAATGCAGCTGGTGGTGTTGGGAGAGCTGCATGGTATGGGCTAGGCGTTGCACATTTGTATGTCTCTATGGCCCAGGAGAAGAGAATGTCACACCCTATGAAGAGCTATTTTAATCATTATTACAAATTCCAGGTGAAGTGTTGGGGGTGATTATAATTTTTTGCAGAATCTAAGAATTGGCTCTTCAGTAAATCTAAAGAGGCAGTTAAAACCTAAAACCTTGAAGGTGTTACAAAATTATCAAAAAACACTGAGATTGATTGATCCATGGAGGGCCGCCTTCCTTACAAAGATTGCATAACCCGTCTTTCTGGACGATTTCGTAGCTCTTCCTGTATAGATTGTTTACTACTTTCAAAGGCTCTGATATTTAAATATCAACAGATTTTACCTAATGGTTTTTCAGATCAAGCAATGGTTATCCTAGAGATAAAGGTGGGGTAAACATCAAAACCCTAGATATTGGGTTTTCAATAAACTATACCTACAGGAGGATGGGTGAGTTCAGACCTGTAAAATCAAGATAAAGGAATTCTTGTTAAGGAATCACGGGTATGCTTCCTCCAGTACAGTATGGGACTCCTTAAAAGTATATATCAGAGGGCTGGAAATAGGTAAGGATGCGGAGAACATTAAAAAGGCTAAAATACAAAAGCAAACTTTAGAAAGAAATGTTCAGCATATTTACGAAAAAAATTAAGAAATTCGTCTAAGTCTAATAACAGAGAACTAGATAAGGCTAAACAGTCATTAACCCCTTCCATGCTCATGACGAGCTCAGCTCGTCATGCAGTACACTGCTTGTGTGCTCATGACGAGCTGAGCTCGTCATGAACAATGGGAAACAAGGATATGCAGCACAGAGGATGAATTGCTGTAGCATTGATGTGGTTAAGTGAGGTGTATTATACAAAATGTAAAGTTTTAAATTGCACCTACATGCAACAGGTTTACCAAGAGGACAATTTCACTGGGAGGTTTTTAGCCTGGCAGGCACATGAACAAGTTGCCAATAATTAGATAGAGGCTCTGAAGTGTCCGGTTTCCAGAACCAGGTGTAAGTAACCAGAGAAAATGAGGGACATCAGGGTGGGTCATTATAAGTGGATCTATACCCAAAACTAACTGGCCGATAAATATTTCCTTTGAATGTTTCTAGCAGATCACTATATTCCCATGCTTTCTTAGGAGGAGGGGCATAATATCACTAGACCCTTCTCCAATGAAGAGGTGGTTGAGGCAATCAAGAATCTTCCAAACTGCATAGCCTGTGAGCCAGATGGTTTTGCGGCAGAATTTTTTTATTATAGCTGTTTTAGTTCAGAGGTCTCCAACTGGTTGATCGTGAGCTACCGGTAGCTCGCCGAGGCCCTGTGAGTAGCTCATGCCACCTACATTTCAATTTAGTAGTCCTTTAGTCCTGTGACAGCTCTCATTGACACGGATTAAAGGATGCGCCACACCAGTTCTTGTTACATATTCAGCTTGAAGCACTCAATAGTGCATCTGAATGACGGTATTGAGTCTCCCGAATAACTGAGAGTCGTCTGTGTAGGTCAAAAAGGAAGCCAGTTGCTCTCGGTCAGCCTATCTGAGGGATTATCATAGAAAACCTTAATCCCTGGGCTGACAATAATACATTACTTAAGGCCCTTATCTCTTCTCTAGCCCTCCCTTCATGTACTTTAAAACCAAAGCGGCTAACGGTTTCTTTGCCCAACTTTAGTTAAAGCAGTGCACTATTATTAGTTATAAATAACTGTCGGCATGGGCGGACTACGTCGCCTCAGTAGTGGTTTGGGTGCCTAGAGGTTATTTATAGTCCAAACTCCAAAGGCACACAGACTTGTCCAGTGTGACTTTCTGTCCAAAGACTGGGGTGCACGTTAGTGTCTTCTGCGCCTGCCATCATTTCGGTGTTCAAGATATTAAGTCCTCCAATTACGTTGCAAGGAGTGCAGGCCACAACATGTATACAACTCTGATGGTATCTACAAAGACAGGAGGGGGCAGGTCATGTAATTGATGTGTGGCCGCATTACTTTAAACACAATGGCCGACTTGTTCTATAACTGAAAGACGAGTCACCTCATGAAAGGAGCGTTACGCCTTATATTTTAATGCCAATTTTTTTATGGGAAAGGATAATAAGTGGTGGCCTTGTGTGCTCACAAAGTATGCAGAGTAGGCTGTTTGGGTTTTTCTAGGCTCCGTTGCCCGCCCTCACCCAAACCAGCTGCTCAGATTGGCTTTGAGCTTAGCAGAGGCGGGGGGGGGGGGGGGGGCGAAGAGGGTGACGTTCCTCTTCTATATGCACATCTTGTCTCTGCACCCCTTGCCTTTCCCACCCTGGCACCACGCTTTACATTGTGCACTACGAGTGTAGGTGAAGAGCACGTTTGAAGGTTGATCAAGTAGTGTAGAACTACCGGGGCCAGCGCCACCTGCCTTATCAGCCTGCCACCTTTATATTTGATCGGATAAGCCGGTAAGAAGAGGGTTATATCACACAGCTGACATTGGATAAAACTATATTTTTTGAACATGAACTTTTCCCAACATATGATGCTCTGCCAACACTGTCATGAGCAAGCAAAGTATGTCTGTTTGTAATGTGCACTTTGTATATGGCCACAATTGTTAAATGTGCAACATTATAGACTATTAAATCATATGTACATGGTGGGAGGGACGCCATTTAATAGGACCACACTTAAGAGGCTAGTGGGGTGGGAATGGCCTACGGGTGAACCAGGCCCCGCCCGAAGGGCTTGCCTGACATATCAGTACATTGGTTGTTTTTTGGCTGTTTGTGGTACAATTTTATTGGCTGGTAGGCTGTGCCAATGCTTGTCTGTGGTTTTTTGGCTATTTGTGAGCCGATTTTATTGGGTGGTTGGCTGGTTTCTATTGTTCATTTCTCTGATATTACCACACAAACATTGCCTGGTGCAAATACAAGTAGAGTCTCCCATACCTTGCAAAACACCTCCTATACAAAATGTGTTTACATTACACATTTAAAATTTAATTTGCAAATGTGGCCCACTTTTTTAGCTATTGGATTTGTTAAGGGGGCTGCTTCTTATTTTGTGCCTGGGCCTCTTTTCTGTCCCTTTCCGACTCTATAGGCAAGCATTGGCCTCGACTTTCATGGCTTGTGCTTTAGTCTGTTGTCCCACTGTTGTATCTGATGTACGTCCCTCATGTCAGTAATGTTGCATGTCGTGGCCCTTCATTTCCACCTATTGGCTAGGAGCCAAGGCTTACACATCCAGCCCTGTACCAATAGTCTTACTCCCTATGGGATACATGGAATCTGTAATCATGGTAGTCTACCTTCAGCGAGGGTGTTGGCATGCCAGCTTGCCTGGCCATGTTCTTTAGGCTTGGAGAATATACTTTTCTGGGGAAAAGTCCATCATCTTTAAAATGGCTGCACTTGACATCTTGTATTGTCTGATTCAGGTTACTAGTAGGGGTGTGTAAAATTCACATAATTTCCTCTCTCGCAATTAGGTTGAATTTCTAAAAATCACCCAAAATGCAAATATGCCATTTAGCACTATGCCTTATTCGGGGACATATTTAACAAACTTTCAAAGAGTGAAGCAAGCTGCCTTGCTGCACTAAGGGAAAGTCAGGAATGCGCTGTGTTTAACATTATATGGTGCGTTCCTATCCTTTTGTTGCACTGGCCAACACAGGCACTCCTGTGCCGAGGTGCAAAGGTGCCTGTATTGAAAACAGAATTGCTTTTCTGCAGGAAGGGGCATTTTTCTGCACAAAAACAATCCTCTGAGGCATGTTTCTCTTTCTATGTGTGCTGCAGAATGCAGCACACATAGAAAGAGGAAAGAAAGAGGAGCAATACAGGTATTTCTCCTTGTTAACCCTCACCTGGGGAGGCGTAGCATTTAGGCGCATTCCCAGGTCTACCACTATCTGAGAATGCACCAAAATCTATGGGTAGATGTGTGGTAGCCCTTATGGTCCACTCATGGAATGCCTCCCTGGGGCACAGTAACACAACAGTGAATTGAGCTGCCTTGCCTCCATATCTATGAGGCTATTCAAAGCCACACAGTGGCTTTGCGTGGCCTCATCGATATGATTTTTCTAGTTTGCGCAGCCGAGCGTCACAGAAAGTGATGCTCCAGTAGTGCAAGGGGGGTCATAAATATGCCCCTAAAGGTGCATTGTAGCAGTATGCGTGTTCTCGCCTCCTTGTTACCGGTGTACAGTCTTCTACTCAGCACACCCTTACCTATGATCAGTGCACCAGTTCATTGGTCAAGCAGCATGATGTTGTTGATGCTCAGCAGCAATGTATTTATCGTAGTTGACAACCAGTTTTATGTGCCCTAGACTTCTACTGAGGTCAGATAGATGCTGCTATTTATTAAAAAAAATTAAAAAAATTAAAATGAAACACTGCTTCATGAACATCTGATTATATTTTTGCTTTGAGAGGTATTTTCAGAAGTGATCTTATTTCTTAAATTTCATGGACTCTCTCCTTCGCTGATGACAAGAAAGGAAAGTCACTTATCATGTGTGCATCATATATGTGACCTAGGTTGGTATTATTACGCACAGAGATTTATAGTCACACAGGAGAGATTTTGTACAGTGCACACTCTGAACCTATGCATTTCAAGGTGCTGTCATGTGTGATAATGAAGAAATGGGAGGTATTGTGTTCAGTATTATTAGAGCATACTAACCCAATGTGTGGGCCTGAAGCACTAACCTACATGTTCCAGCAAGCTGTGCCATGTAGGGTGTATGGTTGAAGGTGTTGTCTTTGGTTTGTAATCCTATTTTGAAAGTTTTTCCATGACTTGTCTGATGAAGAGCAAGGTGCGTCTATTCATTATCAGATAACATAATAAACGTTATCATGTTATTGCACACACCGCATAGCAGTGTGGTGAATGATGAGGTGTTAGACAGATGTGCAGTTACAGTTTATGAATTTTCAGTCTGGTGACAGCTTTGAACATCTCTATAGGTCCCACTACCATTTCTGTTGATTGTAGTAGTCTACTAGCAGCCTTATCTGGTTACTACCGAGGTCAGATCACACAGTTTGCTGAAGGGGGTAGTTGGGATTGGTCCCAGGTTTTCCGGTTTCATGTCGTAAAGTTCACCCACTGGGTATTCCTTCTCCCTAGGGATGGCATGGCCACTTATAGTGCTTCATTGAGTGAGTTGTGGCCTGTGGCCTACCGATGAGGAAGATTAGATGCGAGCAGGGCACCGGGGCAGTTTAGAGCAGCAGTGCTCAACGACCCGGCTTTTCGCAACAGAACCAGTCAAAGAACTGTTCATCATTATATTGAGACATTTTCGCTCCCAAGTATTTTGGGATAATCAGATAACATTATTCCGTACCTCTGTCAGCTGTGTGCAATAAATGGATGGAGTATGCATATGGCATAGGTCACACCTCACCCAATAAATTATTGTTTGGGTTAAATCTCAGTTAGGACATCCAGGCCATCTTCTTGTATATTGTAATTGTTGCTTTCACGTTGTATATTAAAAAAAAGAGCATGAACTTCTTTGAATGATTTTTTTGAATTTTTAGTGTGTGAACTTTATGACTCAAAAGTGCAGGTAAAGGCATGTATTAAAGAGGTTGATCCCAAGAGTTAGGAAGATGAATATTTTGATCCCAAGAGAAAGGAAGATGAATATTCTTTAGGAAGGTGATATTGGTTTGAAATGTGGGTGATCCCACTCGCCATATGCCTTGGGTCACAGGGTTGTCACCAAATCTGCAGCTGTCATGGAATATCATTATCTGGAGTAGCTTTGAAAGATTGTCCTAATTTAAAAAAATCTAATTTTTGCTGCAAATCTAGGATTTGCAAAACTTTCACTTTTTGGAATTGGGTGCTTGGTGTGGTACAGATTTTAGTCCTCTTCCCATTTACAGAAGTCGACTAAAGACCACGCAACCCAAAAACTATGCTTTGGTCATATTGAATCAAAATATTATTATTATAGGTTATTTGTAAAAAGCAGTCCTCCTGTGTTCATAATTAAACATAGCTAAGGTGAGTTAGTTATCTCACTTTCCAAAGGTTCTGTTTAATTTACCAGCATGGCTGCTAATCACAAATGGCCGCAATACAATATTATTAAAGGTGCTCACATGGTATTCTTGCCTGTTATGGATTGGATGTTGACTTCATCAACATTTTTACTCTTGCTTACAGCTGATAGAGCGCGCAGATCACCCGACTATATTTTTACCATACTCACCTGGGCCCATATACAATAAACATATAATTTAATCAGGTAACCTTTGCTCTACTACCAGATATTTTCCCTATTAGGTCTTGTACCATTAACTTACCAACCCTTGTTGCTGGTACCTGTAAACCTATTGGATCAGGGAGTTAGTTTGAAAATAGGCAGCAAAAATGAACACTGCACTCATATAATAACCACAGACTCGGGAACGTTTTTTAACTCTTTATCTAGGTTTCTTAAATGGTCATGATCCAAAGATTAAACACCAAAAGACTTTCAATTATGAAGATCAGAATCAAAATGTAACTATGCAAAAGATATTAAACTAATTTCAATCATTTAGCAATAGGGAGGGTAAAGAAAAGGAACATGAAATACGATCAAAATGTTTAGGCATTTAACAAAAGGGAGGGTAAAAAGGGAACATGTCAAAATTTAACAGTAGTAAGGCTAAATAGAAGGAACATGATATGCAAACATGCAGCAATTAAAACATGTAGCGATTAGGAAGGGTAAGAGAGGGAACAAATCAATGACGAACCCACATAGATTTTATATTTACCTAGAATGGTGTGAAGAACTAACCCTGACCACAGGTCAGTTCAAAGGATAGAACCCCGAAAGTTGCAGTTGCCAGTAGGCTAGCAGGTGCGGATCAGAATCAGGACAGGTAAAGCCAAATTGGATCAGGACAGGACCACCAAAGGTTGAGACTCTGGTGCGCAGGCTCAAAGGTTTCAATATGGAGTTCAGCGACAGGCATCAGGCCCAAATTGATTTACATGCAAGAATAGATCAGAAACAGTTTGAGAACACAGAATAAAAGAATGCACTGTATACCACTTATCTCTACTCTATTCCCATTAATTTATATTTAACTATTGCGTTAAGGTTAAGCAGAATGAACAGCTTAGCAAAAGCAGCAGTGCAAGCTTCATGCATGCTGTAACACAGATCAGCCATTTTAATTCTAGTGCGCAGAAGCGAAAGTTTCCCCCCAAAGCAAAGAGTACGTCATGTCAAGTGAGTATGACAGATGCATGCGCAGTAGAAAATCCCGTGTAGCAGCAGCCATTTTAATGCAAGCAGATTATAGTTAGTAAAAGCACATATGCAAGCTTTCCTCGGATGTTGTGTAATGCGATATTAATAATACAAACATGTTGGTTAGTTTATTAACGTTTGTCGAGAGGACTGAATACAAGCAAGTCGCATTACATGCGAATCCTTGCTCCATCACAGCCTTAACAACTAATCATGAGTGATGGGCCATGTCCCTCCAAAAGGCCAAAGAGTAAGACATACTGCATGTTCAGAGACATTTTTCAACAAAGCACATGCATTTTGAGAGAAAGTTCCCTAAAGGAAGCATCCTGAGGTCACCAAAAGTAAAGAAACTGAAATCTGTATTGCAGACACAGCCATCTTTTTTTACAAAGCTAACAAAGAAAGCCACTGCAGCAGCTGAAGCATCCTTCAAAATTACTCATCACTCGATCAAGCACAAAGCAACGTTTTCAGATGGAGCGATTGTGAAGGAGGCAATTCTTCTAATGGCTGAGTCCTTGTTTAAAGACTTTAAAATAGCCCTGAAACTATGTCTGCAATTTCAGATGTGCAGTTAGGGTCGACAAATATAGCAAGAAAGGTATCTGCATTATCAGCCAACATGATAGAGCAGTTAGAGCGAATTTAAGGATATGTAAATATTTTTCTCTTCAGTGTGATGAATCTGTTGATGCAAGCGGTATTGTTCAATTGGTAATGTTCGTTAGAATATTTTTGTGAAGATTTCACTGACAAAGAGGAATTTTTTGACTCTGTTGCCTTTGAAAACCACGACTAGCTGAAATGACATCCACAATGAGGTGAAGAATTATTTTGTGAAACAAAATGCCCACTTGAAAAAGTTAGTGACAATAACAACTGTTGGCATACCCGCAATGATAGGGCATCCTTATGGTTTCATTGGCAAATGTAAAGTAGACCCAGATTTTCCTCCGTTAATAAACTACCTTTGCATTATACATAAATAAGCACTATGTGCCAAGGTAATTGAGTTTGATCATGTGATGACTCCTCTTGTTAAAATTATTAATTCAAATTGTGCAAATGCCAAGCACCACCGAACCTTCAAATTATTCCTTGAAGAACTATCAGCCGAGTATGGTGACCTTTTACTACATACTCAGATCCTATGGTTTAGCAGGGCAAAAATACTGCGTAGATTCCTTTTGCTATTGCCAGTAGTCAAAGCTTTCATGGAGTCTAGAAATTAAGATACCACACATATCAAACACTGAGTGTTTGCTCGATTTAGCATTTTTGACAGATGTGACAGAAAAATTAAATGTATTGAACTGCGAGTTGCAAGGAAAAAACAAGACAATCACCAACATGATTAGTTTTTTTAAAACAATCAAATCAAAACTCAACCTTTTCCTACAGCATTTACAGAAAAGAAAGATGCTGCACTTTCCCTCTGTGCTCCAAATCCTTTCCGAAAACAAAGCTGAGGCTCAGCTCCTGAACATAGATAACTACAGCAGCCTCCTTATGAGGCTTAATCAAGTGTTCAGTGACAGATTTAGTGATTTTGAAGAACTGGAGCCCTGTTTGATGTTTACTGCGAACCCATTCATGGAAGTGGATGTTTGTGACAATTCTGAGAAAATTGTGTGTTTCTTAACCTTTGTTCCGACAGCATGGAAATGGAGATTGTCACACTTTAAAATGACATTCAATTGAAAGCAAGGCAATCTGATATTAATTTCCGGAGTCTTGCGGATGCTGAAAAGTATATGAACATTGACACAGCTGCATTGAAACTTTTTTCTATGTTTGGCTCTACCTATCTTTGTGAATCAGCATTTTGTAATGTGAACTTTGTAAAATCTAAGTTCCGCACAAGTCTGCCTGACGACCATTTAAATGACTCCATAAGAGTTGCCCTCTCAAGCTATACCCCAGATTACAAAGGCGTAGTAGACACCTTGTATTGTGAAGTCTCTCACTGACATGATTTGCAATCAATACTTGTTCAGTGACAGTTCCTGGTGAAATCCCAAATCTAGGTATCTTTTTCATTACTGACACCAAGATTAAAGTTGGAGCAGAGAAGAATCTTCAGCATTTTACATTTTTTTTATTAAATGAACAAAAACAAAGGAATGTGTACTGCAGGCCTGCTTTATTAACACCAAGAAAAAGAAGCTGGGGAGAAGAATCTTCAGCAATTTTCCAAATTTGTATTTGCTGCACAAGAACAAAGCAGTGTTTAATTGAGGCCTGATTTATTGACATCAATAAAAAGGATAGCTTTACATAAGAATCTTCCGCATCTTTCAAAGTTTCTTTTATTAGTTAAACAAGAACAAAGCAATGTGTACCGCAGGCAGGGGTTTCAGACAACAAGAAAAAAGTAGTTGGAGAGAAGAATCTTCAGCACCTTTCCAAATTTTGCTTTCCTGCACAAGATAAGAACAAAGCAGTGTTTACCGGAGGCCTGGTTTATTGACATTAAGAAAAGAAGATAGCTATAGAGAAGAATCTTCGGCATCTTTCAAAGTTTTTTTATCAGTTGAATAAGAACAAAGCAATGTGGGATTCTTCCAGAGTGGGAGAGTATGGTGGCCGGCTAGCGGCAAATCGCTGGAGCGAGCTCCACTGAATGTTGAACCTTAATGAACGAGAGCTGAGGTGCTCTGAACTGGGACAAAAAGGTTAAATGAAGAGAGAGAGAGTTCAAATATATATTTCTTTACCATCTGAATAGCGGGCACGGTGTTGCTGAAGTTGCTGTGGTCTAGCCACGGCATTTGCGGTGGGCTCTGGGGAAAAGGAGCGTCGCTGGGCTTGAGCTGAGCTCGATCTCCGAAGAGGTCGAAGAGCAGCGGTGAGAATCTCCTTCCAGGGCAGTGGAGGACGAGAGAGCAACAGAAGCAGAGGAGAAAGCGAGGGTGGTCGAGAATCAGGATGCTCTTGGTGCACCGACAAAAGGTGAAGGAACCGCTGGGTGGAGTAGCTCGCCAGGGGGTAAGTGTGTCTGCGGAAAAAAGTGGCCCAAGAGCCAGTGCTGAGCGGGAAGCGCCCAGGGGGCGAGCAGAGGGAAAAATCCACTTAAGGTATACACTGAGGAGTACAAGCAAATGGGCTCTCCTCTCTGAACTATACTTAACATATGAGGGAAGGACAGAGGGCAGTAATGAAGAGGGTAGGGTAGATATTCAAGGTCCTACTGTCCCGACTATCCAGAGGAAATGAGCTTCTGGTAGAAAGGATAATTCTGAGAGAGGGGGGTTGTAAAAAGTACAATAAAGTAAATTGGGTGCCGCTCGCAGCCGTCGGAGGTATCAAACGGAGCCATTACCAAGGAGGTGAACTTTTTCCTTGTGAGACAGCAGGGATTGCCACATTTGCCGGGGGAAAAGCAGAGGAGTGACTAGGACTGACCAGCGGGCGCGGGACTGCGAGTCCCAGCAGGCGGAGCGCCGAAGGCAACTGGCGCACCTGCGACTCTTCCCGCCCCCCCCGTGCTCAGTACATAGGACAGCTTGTACACGCGCACGTGGGACTTGCGCGGGTCGGAGCACGGGGCGAAGCCCGGGCAAAGGGCGGGCCATTTGAGGCCGTTCGAGGACGGAAGAGACCGGACCGGGCCACCTCCCTTTTAACTACCTACCTGGAATTGATTGACTCTTACCGTGACCAACGATGACAACGATGGAAACAAGGAGCAAAAGCACGCAGGCGGTAACAGTAGCCACAAAAGGTACTCTGGACAATTATTTTGTAAAAGCGGGGTCATTATTGATCGATGAAATTACTATTCTTGAAAGGCGCATTTCCCAAGAAATTGACTTGGTGAGAAGGTCCTCTATGGGCCCCCTCGCACACGCCAAGAGCCCAACCAATAGACCCAATTGTACTGAGCTAATTGGCATTAGCAACGGGGTAACTAGTGACAGCGAGCACGCTGTGAATTTAGATTTGTCCATCTCTAGCTCCCACACTAGTGTAAAGGAAGTAAGTGACCTTGATGACATGAGTTTGCTGAATCTCGCACCAGTCCAACCAGTCCAAACCCACCCAGCTCAAATCTCCACTTCTGATCACGTTTTAGACGTGGTAACTACCAACGATAGAGTAACATTGCAGGGGTTAAGAGAAGGAGCGGTCCCCAAAGTGAAAAATAGGGCACAAAAAAGAGGTGGGAGGAAGACAAAAACCCCAAAGAACAATCCCACCCCGAAGATAAACAGTCACGGACCAAGCATAATGGGGATCACGCTTATTGAGGGAGCCGAGGCCACACTACCAGAGCCTCACACTGCAGCGTCTCTGGAACATACCAGCACTAACTCCCATGACACCTCGGGCGAAGACATTACTCTGGCCGACATAGGATCACTCCTAAGAACCTTATTATGTCCTTTAGAAGCACGGCTAATTAAAATGGAAGCCAGGCTAGTGAATATAGAGAAATTTACGGCCCTACTAGCCGACAATCCCAAAACAGACAGTAAAATAGTTGACAAGGGTGACAGACCAGGGACAGAGACTAAGAACAAGAGGGGTGCCCCAGCTAACAGCAAGGCGGGGATAAGCGCAGGCCCCCCAGTACATCAGGACAAACCAACTGCCCCCTCAATTAAGATCATGCAACCTAGCACTAATACAGCTACTCCCAACCACATACAGGTACCCCCTCCCAAAACTATTTCTAACCAGTCTAAGGCTAACACTCCTGCCCCTAGCTTACCTCAAAAAGTACTACCACTGACAGATGAGACTCTAGGAAACATCAAAAAGCCAAGAGTAGTGAACTTACCGCCCGAGGCCAGCCAGTACACAGTAATCTTAGCGGGGGTGCCAGAGTTAAAAACCACTTTGATCGAATCCACCGCCTCTCTTAAGAACAAGGTGATGGACTGGTTATCTATGTACAGACCTCTACCGCAAGGTAGTACAAGTGATGTCCTTATGGTAAGAAGGGTCCCGTGGGTGGGCAGTACCAGAAAAACTATTAAAGGAGACTGCGTCCTGATCAGCTTCAGAGACCCTATGACCGTCTTCTACATCTGCGGTTGGCATCTCGAGGACCAGGGGACCAATATTCAGTCCCTACCTCTCTCCTTTTTTTATCCCCGGCTGACACATGCTTACGAGGAGGAGGGATGGGGGAGTTTCCCTGAGGCAGGTGGGAGAGGAGACTTCTACTATCCAAGTCGCCACCAACCAGTGTATTAGGCACCAAACCCCGAAGAAGAAGGATGGGAAATCTGTCACAGAGGGGGAGGCGGTTGGAGGAGAAGAGAGAGAGTTGATTATCGCCACCCCAGATCCCAACACCACACATATTTCCCCGTGTCCAATAGGTACAGTCACTTGGACATGGTGGATTGACAGTCCAGGTACAACTCGCACCCCAGGGAGGGCGTGGAGGCAGATTTCATTCCCCCTGGACCCACATTTGACCCAATGCTAGATCTGGGCCAGCCTGTCAAGAAAAATCAAATTAACGCAGACACCCCCCCCACAAATTCGGAGGTAGGGGAACCTAGGGGTGTTCGGTCTCCTAGGGGTGATCGGACTCCCGCGGTAACATCCTTGGACAATTTAAGTAGCACTGTTACGTCCCGAAAAGTGGTCCTGACTTCAAAGCCACCATCCATGAAGATAATTTCGTGGAATGTGGCTGGCTTGGGTAACAAGCTAGACCTACAGGAATGGACTGCTTTTGTGGATACCGGGGATGTATGTATGTTCCAGGAAACCTGGGCGAGGGAAGAATATTCCCGACTGGGTTACCTGGCATTTTCCACTCCCGCAAAGTGGGGGGAAGGGGCCGTCCCTTTGGCGGACTCACAACGTGGGTGGCGACCCATTTGGGCTGCCAGGAAGCACGTCTTCCCCTGGCTTCTGAGGACATATTAGTGGTTTTGCCAGAATGGCCGAACTCAGTCAGACTTGCCGTGATAAATGTATATTCAAGGCCGGTTAACGTAACACGCGAATCACCTACTATTGAGGAACTATCAGCTTACCTCAGTGAAATTCCTAGGGGCACCCCATTCCTGGTCGGTGGGGACCTGAATTCACATTTTGAGCCCCTAGCAGGCCTCTTGGATGGTTTTTCCATGGAAGAGGATGCAAGGTGGGCGGTTCCCTCCGCAGTGGCACCCCCTCCCAGAGCCTGGACACCTCTAGCCTTACAGATTACTGCCCTAACTCTCAAGCACGGAGTTAGAGCCTGTAACGGGCGTATTAAATCTGATATACCGAGCAGACATACCTACAACAGAGTGGGCAGGGAGTCGCGCTTGGACTACGTCCTTGTACAACTTTCTTCATGGTCGCATATCATCGACTTTAGGGTAACAGAAAGAGCTGATAGCGACCATAACGCTCTAGAACTAGACTATGCCCTCCCTGGCACGGAGGCTAGTGATCACACCACGGCGGTGACTAAGCCTGGGCTCCTCCTTGAAAACAACAGAAGGAGAATTAGGTGGGAAAATCTAGCTGCTAGCCGAGAGAAGCTTCCAAAGCTTTATGCTGGAATAATCCCGATTTTGGAAAAAGTGGGTAATTTAACTGATGAAATCCACAATGAGGATACCCACAAACTACTATATCTGGCTCACGAGGATCTCATTAGGACCATGGCGGATGATCTCTTCATTGAAGGTCAATGCAGAAGGGGCGGAGCACATTGCAAGTCTTCATGGTACAATGCAGCACGGCAAAAGGAGAACTCCTCTCATGCATTAAGGAGGGCAAAAGCAGAGCGGAGATACAGGCCAGTAGACGGGCATACAAGAAACTAGTTGCCCAGGCCAAGGTTGAATGGGAGCAGGGCAAGTGGGAGGAACTCTCCAGTTCCTTAGCCACCAGGGATTACCGTAAGTTCTGGCGAATTGTGAATGCGGGTTCTGGGCACTTACTTTCAGCAATTGAACCAAATATCGCAGCCGGGGCATGGCAGGCGCACTTCCAGTCGCTCTATACCTCGGATGCTGGGGCCACTTGTATTCCACCCCCAAGCACGCCTATCCACTGTAAGGGCGACTTGTTCACATTAAAGGAGGTGCGAGCCGCTATCGCGGGACTGGCATCAGGTAAGGCCCCTGGGTTAGACGGTCTCCCAGGTGACCTGTTTAAACAAGAGCCCGACATATGGGCCCCCTATCTCCTGACAATATTTAATGCTGTTTTTATGGGCATGGAGATCCCTAGCACTTGGCTGGGGGCAGAGGTGGTCCCTATATTCAAGAAGGGCTCGCCTCTGCTCCCAGCCAACTACAGGCCCATCAGCTTAATAGATGTGTCCCAGAAGCTTTTTGGCAGGCTTGTATTAGATCGCCTTCAGATCTGGCTAGAAGAAACTGACACCCTGAGTCCATACCAGGCGGGATTTAGAAAGGGGGTGTCCACAATAGACCAGATTTTCCGCCTAAACCTTATCTATTGGAGGACCGCACTAATCGAAGGGGGCAGCAAGTACACGGTTTTCGTGGACTTGCGAGCCGCCTTCGATTTGGTGCCCAGATCGAGACTGTGGAGTGTGCCCGCTGAGATGGGGGTTCCACCTGAAATCCTTGATATTCTACAGAGATTGCATCGGAACAACTTTGCACGCGTCAGGTGTGGAAGAAATGGTAAATTAACAGATAGATTCCCCGTTGACAGACGGGTGAGACAGGGCTGCGTGCTTGCACCGACCCTGTTCTGCCTCTTTGTCAACGGGGTAATCGCCCACCTGAACGGGATCGAAGACATCGATGCCCCCAAATTGGATGGCAGCAGGGTGCCCGCCATCATGTTTGCGGACGACACCCTGCTGCTGTCCAAAACTCCCATGGGGATTCAGCGAATTCTTGACTCTTTCTTGGTATTCTGTACGGAGAGGGGCTTAGAGATCAACGCTCTAAAAACTAAATATATGATCCTAAATCCCACCCCTAAGACACGTCCCAATCCACTGCTTGGTTCATCACGCTTAGAGAGGGTTTCCACATTTGAATATTTAGGTGTAACCCTAAATGAGAACATGACATGAGGGACACACCAGACCAAGGCAAACTTGAAATTGGTGCAGATCGTGGGAGGTATCACAAGGATGATGACCAAATCAACATATCGTCCACTGGGCCCAGTCATCCAGATCTTCAAAGCCCAGGCTCGGGGAGCTGTCACTTATGGGGCTGAACTTTGGGGTCACACTTCGGCCCAAAACATGATGACAACTGAAAATAAATTCATCAGACAATTGGTTGCACTTCCAGTAAGCACGCCGCTACTCCCCTTGAGACTGGACTTGGGACTTAGACCAATTACAGAGGAACTAGGTCTCAAACCTTTAATATTCTGGCGAAAGCTATGGAGCAGTCAGGAACTTATCAACTACAGGTCTGAGCTCAAGGAATTTTTAACCCAACCAAAAGCCACCCAGATTCCTTGGTTAAAATACATAAAAACATCATGCGAGAGTCTAGGGTTCACAGAATTATGGACTGATCCAGCAAACGCATCTACCAGGATACCACGCAAAGTTCTATCAAAAGCTTACTATGATCTAAAGCTTACTATTGCTCTAGACAGCAAGCGCGAGGGTTCTCTGACGAATCTGTTCATTCAAAGTAAAGACTCCTATTGCCGGGAAAGTGTATTGGATGGGATGACCCCTGTGCTAACCAGGAAGCTATTTCTCCAGTGGAGATACGGCACACTGCCCCTTAGGTCTTTCACTAGTTCCTGGACATCGCCACCAACCACCAAGCAATGCCCGGCATGTGCTCTCTCTGATGAAAAAGATCTACATGTGGTCTTATTTTGCAAGGTCTACCAAAGCATCAGAAAACACTGGCTCGTCCCCCTTCTCAAAAACTTTGGTTGCAGACAGTTCTCCCCCGCATACAGAATTTTAAAAACTGATGTCTCACCCCTGACTGTCTTTGCACTGGCGAAATACCTCACAGCTATGTGGTTTACTCGTACCCGCATCCTGAAGGCAGAGCTGGGCCCATAACAATCTTATTTTATTTTATTTTATTCATGTTTTTTTAGCCTCCTGCTGATGTACTACTTATATATTGCCAGCCGTATTTTATAACTAATGTTTTATAATGATTGTGATTATTTGTATATCTTTGATGGTCTAATTGATCGAAATAAAGATTGAAACTGAAATCGGAAGGTCAAAATCACCCCTTCACTCCAAGACTTATCTGACTCTTTGTTGCCAATCCTGACAAAGTTATTTGGTGAGATATTCGAAAAAGGGTTGACTATACCTATAACATGGAATGAAACTACAATCACACTAATCTAACACCTCAGAAATGTTCAAGGAAATGTGATCCATATAGACCAATATCACTTTTAAACTGTGATAATAAAATATTTGGTAAGATCTTGAGAGATTCAATGGAATAGATGGGGAAGATATTCATGAGGGCCTGAAAGGCTTTGTTAGGGGAAGGGCATAGCACAAATTAGCAAAAGGTGTAATTGACTCTATAGAACTTGCCACTGCATATAAGCCCCTTTGGCAGTAATAACCTTAGATGCTACGAAAACATTATATCGAGGAAACCTTGTGTTTCTATAAGCCATGATGAAACTTTATAATCTGTGAGGTAGATTCTGTAGGACACTAGACTCTATGTATCACTCTACTTGTGCCAAGGTCCTAGTAAATGGAAATTTGACATTTTCCTTCAGAATAACTAGAGGGACAAGACAGGGCTGCCCTTTGTCTCTGCTATTATTTAACTTACATATCGAACCATTTTCAAGAAAAATCAGAAAGGAAATGGGCATACTACCCTTCAGGTGTAATGACAGGGAAAAGAAAGTAGCCCTATATGTACACAATCCTATGATCTACACATCAAATCTACAGGACACATTGCCAATAATTGATAGGCTGACCTTAGACTTTGGTCAGGTATCTGGATAGGCTGTTAAAAGTGATGAAACAGAAATCATGGTTAGGAACATGAAGGAAGGAAATGAGTTGATCAAGAAGGAGATGAGCTGTTTAGGGATCAAAATAACAAAAGACATCATGAGACTCCCCATGGGGAATTTTCTAAAGGTAAAGAAAGAAGTATGTAATTTGATCTCGGGCTGGTCCCATTTACCATTTACTATATTTAGAAAGGCAAATTTGGTTAAAATGGTTAACCTGCCAAACCTAACTTTTTATTTAATGCCACACCACTACCATTTAGGATTGAGTGGTTAGGCAAACTACAAGGGAAGCTCACTAGCTTAATGTGGACCTCAAAGGAGCCATATATAGAATGGAAGAAATTACTGAGAAAAAAAGATAAAGGTGGCCTAGCTCGTCTAGACATGATACCATGCTTGGGCGTTCTTGTTGGAGAATGGGAAAATGTTATTAGATAACCCGGACAGTTTGGAAATAGACACAACGCTTAGAGTCATGTTGAAAGACACTTGGGGGTCATTCTGGTTTTGTGTACAAATTTGGCGATCCCAAATACTATTAAAAGGTGAGACTGAAAGTGCTACAATGTATTGCGTAAATGTGGTATCATATTAGGAAAACCACAAAACTCATCCTACTTCTGTATTTGTGCCCCTATTTGTGAGTCTCTGGGTTCTCCTGAATGGTCTAAGGATAAATTAGTACTTCTGTTAAAAGAGGCTGGCTTTCAAAGATGGGGCCATCTAGTCTAAGACGCTAGGTTGATAACATGGGAAGTACTATGTTAATTAACGGATAATAGTGTCTCAAAATTTTAATACCTTCAAATGCAAAGCTGGTTCCAGACTCTCAGTACAAAGATTGGTGGATTGAATGAGCCGGAAGAAAAACTGAATTAGGGTGTACCAAAGGTCACAGAAATATCAACATGGTTTTGGCTGATGAACGGCCTGGCAGATGGGGGCTTTACGTTGTCAGAAGAGCTGTGGAAAAATCACTTGCTGGAGCCCCAGCTGGATGGCTTATGGCAAGTATCATTGAGTCTGCTTTATAGTGTGGTTAAACCTGTCAATTTAAGAAGGAACCATATTTTCTCCCTCTATAGGGCCTATTGAACTCCACACAGGCTGTCAAAGTTGGGAAAAGGTGAAGTGGTAGCCTGCTCAAAATGTGAGTTAGAAAAAGCAGACGATGTGCATATGTTTGCGGAATTCCCAGAAGTGCAAATACTTTGGGAGGATGTGAGTAAGGATGTATCTGTCATCCTCTTGTCTTTTTGGGGATTTTAGAAATGCAAATAAAAGTTATTAGAGATCGGATGAAATTACTATTGTATTTGATTATGTTAGCTCGCAGGGAGATTTGCAGAAAATGCGTAAGTGATCACCCTCCTTTGTTTACGATTGGTTACAGTTCATAAAATTGGATGAGATGGTTGAGAAACTGAAAAAAGCGACATAAAAAATGTCACAGGATTTAGAAAATCATACGGAAAGGAAGCTAAAAGCTATGTTAGCTGATTCTAGGGCAGTTTCCGAGGAAGAAAGATTTTGGTCAGCAGGGGAGGCTACTCAATCTAAGGGAAAGGTGGCTAAATAGAGAAAGCACCCTTCTGAGGATGCTGTGCATACAAAAAAGCGTTAGTCTTCATTGGCAGATCATTGTGCCGGTGTGAGCCTGAGGCATGGTAGTGTTGAGGACAGACACGGGGGCAGATTTAAGGCCCCAAAAAGTAAACAAGTTGAAAAATATTGGTAAGAGTCAGCATCACAGTGTTGTGCAATGTGATGAGTCTTCAAGTAGTGCTGAGGTGGTGATTGGTTACTCCTCAGATTTTGATAAATCTGAAGGTGAGGAGGTCTATCAGGGGAAGGAGAGAAAGGAAAATTGAAAGATTCTGACGTGGAGGAATTTTTGGATCCAACAGGGGAATTATTATTCGATCCATTTCTGGTCAAGCACCCTCTCTCTCTAGTTTGGACGCCTTTGGAGCATGGCAGATTATATGCATGCATGGATCAGGAATAAATTCCTAAGCAAGTAAGAGTCAGGTTGAGATCAGAGTACCCTAGACCTACTTTAGAGGAAAAGGTTATGATGAACCCTGACTTGGATCTTAAGATTCTGGCATTCACCTGAAAAGCGGGACATGACCCTAGAAAGGGATTAGACAAAGGTCTACATATGTGCCAGGATAGGTTTCTGGATTTAGCAGGGCCATTGACTAAGTTTTTTGATTTAGTAGAGGAGGCTCATATGAATAAAGAGAATGTAGACACTGACGAGTTGCGTCAGTTTGTTCAACGGGTGGTTTGCCTTTTAGGCAACGCAAATACTGCTTTTTCAGTGGAGCGGAGAAAGAGAGCTCTGCTTAAAATTGATCCAAAGCTTGTTGATTTGGCCAACAATGAGGCAGGCAATCAGTGAAAGGTCTTTTTTTTGGAGACGACTTTCTAAAGTCAATGTCAAAATTTGGGGTGGTATATTCTTCTATTCAGAAGTCTCAGGGAGACATCAAGAGGGTCTTCAGTCACCGTGTTTTTGGATTGGCTGGGAGATCAAGGGGTCGATTTCCCGGCCGTGGACAGGAAATTACTAGATCTTCATTTTCCCAAGGATATGCCCTCACAAGGACAGGGAACATGGAAAAATTCCAGTTTTTATCCACAGAGACAATGCTTTAGGAGCCATGGAAGGCAGACTGATCGTCGGTTCAGATGAGCAGGTAAGGTCAGGCCTTACTGCTATCCCAGTAAGAATGGGCGGCAGACTTGCCCAATTTTACAGCAATTGATTACTGATAACAATAGATCCTTGGGTTTTAGAGATGGTGCAAGGTTATCGTATCGAGTTCATGGAAGAACCGTTTCAGACTTGGGTGCCAGGTTTACTTCAGTTCAGGCGATTCAAATAAGTCTTGTAGACAAGGAAGTATTGGAGCTCAGAGAGAAAGGAACGATCAAGGCATGTCCGGGACTAAAGGGTTTTGTGAGCAATTTTTTCTTAGTAGAGAAAAAAGACAAAGGGATGAGACCAATTATACATTTTAGGCATTGTATTGATTGAGTAGCATATCCCCATTTCAAGAGGGAAGAGATGCGTATGTTGAGAGATATCCTGCAAACAGGAGATTGGTTGACTTGCTTAGATTTAAAGGATGCTTATTTTACTGTACCAAATTTGGAAACAATATCAGAAGTATTTCATGTTCAGTTGTGAAACAATAGTTGAATTATATAACAGGAGAGAGCAGAGGAAGTAGAAAGATTAAGTAACTCAGAGAGAGACTGAGGAGAGCAATTAAGAAAGGGATTGTTGTAAAGGGGTGAGGGATACAAGGACTGAGAAGTTATTTGCAAGCAGGCTCAGTTTTTAGGAAATAGGAGATCATCGAGACGTCTCACATTTCTAGGACAGAAACAGTAGAAGGAAGTGGTCAACTCTGCTACAACTGAGTGAGATTTACATTTTGTATCTTAGGTGTAAGACTTTGGTTCTTAGAATGTTATCATCTTCAGGAGGAATACAGGTCTACAGGTAGTTGGATATCCAGGTAGTTGGAAAGGTAGTTCAAGGCTTTGAAAGAGACAGATGCCAGCCTCACTTTGATTCTTATTTTGTCTGTATAATATGTGCGTGATGTAAAGTGCTCTGAAATGCTACACTGGGATTAGTATTGCTATAAAAGAATTAAATAACAAATTAGGAAGTGTATTTTAATTGTTATTTGTTTAATTACTCATACAGACAGATGCATCTGAAATGGTTACAGTGCCTGCATATCTCTCATATAAAGGGCGTAAACAAAGTGAAAAACCTGCCGCCAAACCACATTTTCTCTTAATTACTTATGTAGTAATTTCAAGCTAAGTACCTTTGTTCCCCTCCATTGGATTGCCAGCTAGATGTAAGGCTCCAGACAGCTCCCAACCCGGATTAGATGCCAAAAGAAAGAGGGCTGCTGGTCCATGAAGTGAGACCTTTGTGTTGGGCCAAGCTGGAAGTGAAAATGAGAACCCTCTCATCCCTGCAGGTTGCTGCTCTGAATGAAAGCAGAGAACACGAGGACACTGCAGAATATGTCCTAGTGTCGACAAATTACACCAGAAGAACTCATCATATTTCACCAGGGTCCACTGGATCCAGTTTGCAGCTCAATAATAGCTGCTTTCATTTCCTGCAATCATTGTCGCAGGAGTGCTTCAAGCTTTGTCCACTGGATATTCACAAGTACTCCATACAGCAATGTATTGATATGGGAGGTGTTGTCAGTCCTTCAGCTTTCCTCTCAGGCTAAACAAGATGGGGGTCTCGTAGAGCACAACAAGCTGGAAGCCGGGTGGAGAATCTGTCTGGTGAGAATGCACCCCCAAGACTTTGAATAGCGTTAGAAAAGAGTCAGCCCGCTACAGAGTAAAAAGAGGGCCAGGGTGCCCATACTATTCCTACAATCTCAGTGAATGAGTGGACTAGATAACCCTTGAGGAAGTGGTCAAGGATGTTTTCAGAGACCACTTGGTCAGACAGGCGGTAGCAGGCCCAGAGGATACATCCAGCAATACCAAGGTACCTGCTTGGTCATAGGATGGCGAACCCTCCTACTTTGCTCGTATCCTGCAATCATGGCTCATGTGCTGCTGCCCGCACAGAGACGCTTTAGGATGCCCTTTGTCCTGCATTTTGGTTCTTGGACAATTTTAACCCTCTAAAAGTACATGTAACTTTCACGTAGGCATTTATGAGCTGTGAAAAAGGTACCTATCAGTGGCAGGGAGCGTGGAGGTGCAGTACAGTAAAAACCTTGCGCAATGCTGGTACAGGAGCACATGGACATATAGATTCAAATCCGCCCATCTGCTGATAAACCCCCTTGATTATGTTACTGACTACCATGGTGAGGAGCTGTCCTGGGAGTATGATCTTCATGTTTTTTTTCTTTCACTAAGCCAATTTAAAAGTGCTGATATCGTCAGGTAAGTGGACAGGGGCACAAGTAGAGTGTGATTGCCCAGGATCAAAACAGATTGTTTAAAAGTACGCCAGAGACTGCAGCACAGTGGCGTAGCAAGAAGGGGGGGGGAGGAGGGGGCGGGCCACCACTTGCAACCCTTGTTTTGGGAGGTGGCAACCTCTCCCCTTACCTGCAGATGTTGCAGAAATCAGCACCACCCTTCGACCCCCCTTGCCAGCCGAAAACCCCCAGCGGTCATCGCAGGAATCACCAGCATCCCCCTGCTCTTACATGCCGCCACTGGCGACAAACACAGGGATCGACAAGGGCACACTACTATTTGCTGCAACGGCTATACAGTTTACCACCATATTGCATTTTGGTGAATATGCCATGAGACTTTGCACTTCTTCTTTCTCCAGGTAATGTCCAGTCCATTTTTTTAAACCACACACTTACCAGCAGATTCTAAAGACTCCCAATCTTGCTAAAAGGGAACAGAGGAATAAATTAAAAACATGTTTGCCCAGCTGCACACAGGAAGGCTGGGATTAAAAACGTTGGGGCATATTAGCAAGGGCACTATAGCCGCTTTAGCGGGACTTTTCCCCGCTAAAGCGTTGATAATTGTATCGCCCTATTAGCAAGCTGTCGCTAACAGCAGTTAGCAACAGCTTTTAGGTGATAGCGACCAGTTTGGGACCCACTTTGCATGTCAGCGATATATATCGCTAATGACATGCAAAGTGGGCGTACCCAACCTGTTAGAAACTGAAAGCAGTCGCTAACACAGCTATCGCCTATTAGCAAGGCAGACTGTGCGATTACAAAAGTCACACTCAGCGCGATTTTCGCCAGAACCTAACGCCTGCTCAAACCATGACTTAACCTGTATATTCAAGGGGAGGTGGATATTCAGGTTAAGTCCCCTTTAGCGGTAATGCCTGAATATCGCTGGATTTCCAGCGATATTCACGCATTCAGCCTCTATCGCCGGATATTTTATTGCATTAGAGATAAACGTTGCTAATAACATGTTATCTCTCTGATAATATCCGGCGATAGACAGCGATAAAAGAAAATTTGCTTAGCGCATTTAGCGATAAATCTCGCTATTTGTTGTCGATATGCCCCCTTGTCTCCTACTTTATGTTTCCAACTAGTCCAATAGAACACTACTAGGGTGGGGGGAGGGGGCGGGCCACCACTTGCAACCCTTGTTTTGGGAGGTGGAAACCTCTCCCCTTACCTGCAGACGTTGCGGAAATCACCAGCACCCTTCGACCCCCTTTTCCAGCCCCAACCCCCAGCGGTCATCGCAGGAATCACCCGCATCCCCCCTGCTCTTACATGCCGCCACTGGCGGCAAACACAGGGACCGACACGGGGACACTACTATTTGCTGCAACGGCTATACAGTTTACCACCATATTGCATTTTGGTGAATATGCCATGAGACTTTGCACTTCTTCTTTCTCCAGGTAATATCCAGTCCATTATTTTAAACCACACACTTACCAGCAGATTCTAAATACTTCCAATCTTGCTAAAAGGGAACAGAGGAATAAATTAAAAAACATGATTGCCCAGCTGCACACAGGAAGGCTGAGATTAAAAACCTTGGGGCATATTAGCAAGGGCACTAGGGCCGCTTTAGCGGGACTTTTTCCCGCTAAAGCGGCAATAATTTTATCGCCCTATTAGCAAGCTGTCGCTAACAGCAGTTAGCGACAGCTTTTAGGTGATAGCGACCGGTTTGGGGCCCACTTTTCATGTCAGCGATTTTTATCGCTAATGACATGGAAAGTGGGCGTACCCAACCTGTTAGCAACTGAAAGCAGTTGCTAACACAGCTATCGCCTATTAGCAAGGCAGACTGTGCTAATGACATGGAAAGTGGGTGTACCCAACCTGTTAGCAACTGAAAGCAGTTGCTAACACAGCTATCGCCTATTAGTAAGGCAGACTGTGCAATTACAAAAGTCACGCTAAGTGCGATTTTTGCGAGAACCTAACGTCTGCTCAAACCATGACTTGACCTGTATATTGAATGGGAGGTGGATATTCAGGTTAAGTCCCCGTTAGCGTTAATGCCTGAATATCGCTGGATTTCCAGCGATATTCACACATTCAGCCGCTATCGCCGGATATTTTATTGCATTAGAGATAAACATTGCTAATAACATGTTATCTCTCTGATAATATTTGGCGATAGACAGCGATAAATGAAAATATGCTAAGCGCATTTAGCGATAAATATCTCTATTTGTTGCTAATATGCCCCCTTGTCTCCTACTTTATGTTTCCAACTAGTCCAATAGAACACAACTAGAGTGGCACGAATCCTAGCTCGTTGCTAAAACATACCTATTGGATGAGGTCCTGTGGCATTAGGTGGTTGGTGGGCTGAATGAGGGGCAGATGCTGATATTTACCATCTGTGTTTCAAAGCCAAAGACTATTCCATTACATTTGGATAACAGAGTTGTTCATTTGCTAATGTATCTCAAATGTTGCAATGACAAGCAGTCAAGTCTTACTCCAGGAGGTGATGAAGGGGATTGGAAATGAAAAACAGTATAAATAGCAATCACACTCTATAAAGTGAATCTCCAGCCGAGTTCTACCTTCTAGGATGGCCTGATTTAAAGAGGAGGCGATTAGAATGAAACCTCAAAATTGTGCTATGCCATTCATTCTTAGACCTCCCGCTGCTCAACAAACGTCTTCAGTTGTCTCTGCAAGCACAGTCTGTCTCCACGCGTGAAAGTGTCCTGCGAAGTGATAATGGAAGGTTGGCCACCAGAGCTAGTCCGCGCCACCAGTCCATAGTCCTGGCTTCTGTGAAATGTCCTGAGCCCGATCTATGGTTTAGCAGGCAGTAACAATGACTTCCTCAGCGGGACAAGCTTGCATGAGTTCATTCAGAGGGCAGAGCCTTCAGAAACAGCAACACTAAAGGCAGCACACATGCGCCACCTGCTGTTAGTGTTTTGTTATTGCGCTTGGGTGTTCCAGCCAAATCATGCCCAGACTCACCCGGTCAGCGCTCTTCTGCAAGGAACGGAGATTCGTCATTCTTGCGAGCCCCTGATGCATATCTAGTGCTGAGACCTCCTGTAAAGTTATGAGTGCAATATTCATTTATTCATTCAGATGCTGCCCGACCCCTCCCTGTACAGGCTGCAGTAGATCCACAGAAAATCTTACACGTTAGTAAAGCAGTACAAGGTCCATAACCTTTAGAAAACTGCTGAGAGCAGAAACCATGAGCTACTACATTGCAAACTAGAATATATAAAGTGTTTTCTTCCAAGATGGGACGGGCTTTAACCCCTTTCTTCTTTCTAGCCCTGTGATCATTCTCTCCTGTATGCTAACTCCTGCTCAGTTTGCCTCCACGGTACTCCTTTGCGACCTTTATGCCACCTCCTGTTTCCTCTGCGGTTCATAACTGTCTCCTCCGTGCCTTCATTTGACACTACTGGAAAGTCCTCTTCCTCTCTCGGTCCTCCCGTTTGCTTCCCTCTCATATTACTCCTCCTGCCTGTCACCCTCATATGTCTAATTCAAACTACCTCGCCTCAGTCCAAACTGAGGCGAGGTAGGTTGGTATGCCACCTCCATTGCCACTTGTGCTCTCTCCATGTGCCACCTTTATGCCCTAATTGCTTTCACCATGTCTGTTGCCACTGTTTTTCCTGTTTCCACCTCTATATCTCTACTAAAGCACCTCTTGACTACCCTATTCTACCTTCCACCCTTTCCTTCCTCTGTATCTTTCCACTGACACTCCTCTTCTGAGGTCTCCCACCCCGTAGCCAATCCCATAATACAAAATTTGAGATTCGTTGTTGTTGTGATCATTGCCTTTCACATTGCAGTCCCTTGTTCCTTGTCTGTTTCCTTGTGTCTAATACTGTTTACCCTATTACCTGTTCTTGTCTAGCTCACAGTGGTAATTGTTCTGTTCTTTGGTTTGCTTGAGATATTTTTCTGACATTTGTCTACCTTCCCTCTTGCTTCAGTGAAATCCTAGAGATTGTGAAAAATAAAAGCATCACACAAAGAACAAGTGAGCACCGCCGATTCAGCAGGAGAGTGGCCAGGGAGTGGTATGAGGACGGGAGTGCACTTTGCAGCACACTTTCGGACATAAATTACTAAAGCATGATGTAGTAGCGCACTGTCATTTACATACTGCATATTCAACAGGCATGTCATTTCACTTATAAAACTAGTAAGGAAATCGACTTTCAGTGAAAAGTTAGCATTTGTGCATCACCAAGTGAAGTGCCTTGATTTCACTTTGCAACAAGAACAATTAATGGACAGAATGCTGAACAAAGTCAAACACTCACCCCATTACAGAGATCAGGGCCTAAATCCATTGTTTTCTTTCTCATCATGCCATTCCGGTTTGGACCCTGCCATATGCAGCCATATGCAGATCATTCTTGACCCTGCTCCTCATGGGAACAGTCCAGCCCAAACTGCCAGGCCAGGTCGTCCCTGGACTGGAAACAAACATCCTAGGACCAGTTTCGGGGTATCACCCCTCATCAGTCAGGATAGCTTGACTCCAGTGGCATGGCGAGCACAGGACCCACATCTGGGCATACCGATCCCAATTAGGGCGACAAATCCAAAAAAACAATTGATATACAAAATGCTGAACCATGTTAAACATTCATCCCCAGTACTGAGATCTGGGCCTAAATCCATTGTTGTATTGCTCAACACGCCATTCCAATTTGGACTCAGCCATATGCAAATCAGTCTTAACCTTGCTCCCCATGGGAACAGTCCAGTTCGAACTACCAAGCTAGGCTTCCCCTGGACCGGAAACAAGCATCCTAGGACCGGGTTCGGGTATCACCTCTCATCAGCCAGGTTAGCTTGACTCCAGTGCCATGGAAAGCACAGGACACATGTCTGGGCATACCGTTCGACTTAGGGCGACAAATGCAAAAAGAGCAATTGATAGACGGAATGCTTAACAATTTTCCAAGACTCAACCCACTACAGAGATATGGGACTAAATCGATTGTTTTTTTGCTCACCACACCATTCCAGTTTGGACCCAGCCATATGCAAATCAGTCTTGTCACTGCTCTCAATGGGAACAGTCCAGCTCCAACTGAAAAGACAGGTCTTCCCTGGACCGGGAACAAGCATCGTAGGACTGGTAGTTACGGCTGGACTGTTGCCATGCCGAGCAGGGTCAAGCCTGATTATTTTTAGGAGGTGCTTTTTTATCTTTCATCTTTTTACCTAGATGGCATTAGGAGAATGTCACCCTTAACTTCACTGTGAGTTACAAAGGTTAAAGGTGACATGCTTGCCCAAAATGACATCTTCTGCCTCTTTGTTTGGACCTTGCTTCAGGTTTTGGAATCAGTGCAGTATTATATTGGTCATCATGCAATCTACAGGCTGTGTAAGTTATCAGGGTATACAACTGATTGCATTGTCACGGAGTATATTGTTCAAATCACGATTTTTTGTTCTTTAGTGTATCCTTTTCTTAGTGTAAATGTAAATGTAAATGTACAGGAATTTATATAGCGCAAATCACCAAGCGGTTTCTAAGCGCTTGCTTAGGGAACCCGTCCTGGTATTCCCCTGTGAGATAACCCCGGCAGGGTATCCGCAAGGTGAAAGCCAGGCATCCCACCGCGAGGGGCCGTTGTGGAGATTAAGCAAGCTATTGCCCAGAGTCGCAGAGTGTGAACCCATGAATCGAGTAGGCACCGGAGAGAGAATTGTCGAGTCCATGGACATTTTAGGACTCAAGACCCCGCCGAGCCGGGAATTGAACCCTGGTCCCAGGCTGACGTCTGCTTCCAGGTCTGCCTCCTCTAACCAGTGAGCCACACTTCTCCACAGTGTAAATGCGTTCTCTGTGAACATTTTGATACTGTTATTTATACAGTTACCAGGAGGTGACTCTCAAGTTCTTTTTGCAAGTTTACATTGTGTTTTTTCAATATTCCTTCCATTTTGTTGTTTATTTTCCCACTCTCATTCTTTACATCTTCCGCTGCCAAAGGCTGCATCGGTCTTGTGTCTATCAACAAACTCTTCTGGAGACATGGGCTAGAGAATATCAATACAATACAGTAACGAGACCTCAAACCTCGCTCATTGTGAGTAAGATTCACACATTTGGAGGGCAGTTTGATCTCTGACTCTCCACAAGTTAAGTGTCCCACCTGGTAATAAGAACGACAACTTGAACACTATATTCAACTTTTTCCAAAGCTCTGTTGTGTGTAGAATAGCTCTCAGGAGTTGAAAAGACTTCGGGAGGCATATCACCAAAATTGAAACCCACCAGAGTGGAGTGGTGTGGCTCACTGGTTAGAGGCGGCAGACCCGGAAGCAGAGAACGGCCTGGGACCAGGGTTCAATTCCCGACGTGGCAGGGTCGTGGACCAGGGTCAGTGGACTCGATAATTCTCGCCTCGGTGCCTACTCTAACCAGGGATCACAATCGGCAACTCTGGGCATTAGCTTGCCTCATCTCTACAACGGCCCCCCACATTTGCCGGGGATGCCTGGTTTCACCTTGGAGATACCCAGTAGGGACCATCTCACAGGGATAGCCAGGACAGGTTCCCCAGCGGTCTACAGCGCCACGACGCCTCAGGGCAGCAGTGTGCTTTACAAGACACATACATTTACCTACAGACTCTTTCGATTAAAGTAAGAAGCTGCTTTGGAAAAATCTGTGTGCTTGCCCACTACCTTTGAAAACTATACGTCTCGTTCAGCTAAACTTTACTGTTGTTTTATTCTTTTTATAGATATTATTGTTGCTTTTTATTTTTTCACCAGTCGTTTTCTGTGCCATCAATGATCGGCAAGTTTGTGTGGTGTCACTTCCTGTAATGTCACCAAATATGCTAATTAGTTCTACGAATTCTTAAAATGTCAGAGCTCTGTACAATACAACATGTCTGCCTGCATGAGTACTGCTAAGCAGTGAGCAAATCACTGCCTCAATGGAACACTCCAGGGCCCTCCCTTGATGGAGAAACAATGGGTGCTTAGAACACTTTTTGGGTAAAATAGACTATGGCGGATAAAATAGTTTCCTTACTCTGTGGTCTCCGCAGGCTATTTCATATGTATATTTCAATATTTCAATGAATGTATTTCTGTTCTAGTGCATACCTCATACCATCTTTTTATCAAATAACCGTCACCCCGCCCTATCCACGATAGGGATAGAGGTGCATGACTGCTGAAAGGTAGAGAGAGGACAAGCACTGTGTCTCTCAGCTGAGGTTTCACTCCTGGTGAAAGTGACCTGGGATTACCTGCATTTCATGCATAGTCCTAGTTTTTTAATTAATGGGTAATGTAAAAAATAATGGAGGCATACATTATCCTATGGTCCTGAGGCGGCCTTGTGCAACACAATTGACCCAGATTGAAACATCCGCATGAAGTTAATACGAAAATAATTATACGTAGCATCAGAATTATTTTTTACTAAGCTTGCTTGTCCGAAGAGTGGATTTATTTATTCTGTTGCCATACCTGAGATCCTTGAGATTACAGAACCAGTACTTCAATTGAGTTCATGTCTGTCGGTAATATGTAGTAGCAGCACCAGTATTAAAGTCTTCCTTTGTAAGACGTTCCTTATTTGTATAACAGACTAGAATT
The DNA here is from genome assembly GCF_964261635.1 of Lissotriton helveticus. Classification (NCBI taxonomy): domain Eukaryota; kingdom Metazoa; phylum Chordata; class Amphibia; order Caudata; family Salamandridae; genus Lissotriton; species Lissotriton helveticus. The sequence goes on along the minus strand of NC_136071.1, from coordinate 1,010,691,013 downwards.
TAGTAAAATTACACTTATCATTCATGCTAATATCGAATTATTGTAAATCTTCACATGCCAATCCAGAGTATTACTGTGGATTACATAAAGATTTCCTGCACAGTATTGCAAAATATTTGTCAATGTTGTTTTATGTGGCCCAACAATGAAATGTTTGCATATTTCAGTTTGACTTTTGCATAAGACCAAATATCCCATTTACCTGCTTATTGACCCTAGATCAAGTGCCAAGCATCTGGTTATTTTATCACATATATGGGAGTGTTGCTTTTAGGGGAGGTTCATTCCCATTGGACATGTTTTAGGTGAGAAGATTTATTTGAGCTAGAATTCTTTAAAAAAATCTTTCAATGGCTATCAAGCACTAAGAGTTAATTTAGTTACTCATTGTTATTGGTTCTTTCTGTTCTATGGAGAGAGAGAAGAGAGTGAGAGAGTGAGCAATATAAAGCTATCAAAGTGGTCTTTTTGTCATTTCTTAAAGTTAGCAATCTGCAAATGTACTAAGGCTCACTTTAAATAATTGTTGGAATTACAAGACTCTTTATCACATTGCGGTGTTTCTATATTGTTGTGTTTTTTTACTATGGCTATGTCGGTGTTCCATGATATTGATTGACAGAGCTACCAGGTGCAGGTATTATGTGTCTGCCATGTGTTCTAGCACTGATACTGATAACACTGATACTTCTTTCTTGTGCTCTATTCAGGTTTGACATGGGAAAAAACAATGCCCAGTCTCTTAAATTTAGGATGGTAGAAGATTTTTTTTCTTCTAGTCAGTATTGGCAATAGCATTATCATGAATGTACTTGACTCTGAGCTACTAATAGAGTGTTACCGTTTCTGGTCCTGAGGAAGACCCTGTTGCAAATCATTGTCTCAAAGGGGTTGAAACGTTGATAATCTTATGTGTTAAGGGTCTCAAAAGGCTTTGGGTCTTAAGTGGCACACTATGTAGCAAATTATTCTCTTTGCTCCTGGTTAGTTTTTACTTTAAAACCAAAAACACTTCAGTTTTATTCCTTTCACTGGTCACTTGTACTGCGTTATTTGTTCACTTGGAGCACCTCTGTATAAACTTACTTTTTAGATCAATTTTTCTGAAGGAACCACTGTTCCTGTTAATACTTAAGCCTACTCAGTTTCCTGTTATTTACTGGGCATGCCCCATTTTCCTTACTTCTTTTCGAAGCACCATGCCTTTCCTTTATTCAGCAGCACTGTGAGACTCTGAAACTTCACAGTCAAAGCCTCAACACAATGCTCTTAAATAATATTGCTTTTCCTACCCTAAAATGCCAGAATCTTGAAGAAATCTGTTTCTACTGGGCAGGGAAGTGGGTTTTTGAAAAGGTGTTACTTGCAAATTGTTATTGCTGTAACTTCTTGTATCTGAGTCATGTCCCTTGTAACTATTCCAAAATCCTTGCAATTTTAAGCCAGTATCTTTATCCATCTGTAGTCTTCATGCAATAGGAACAGCCTTGACTGACACTTCCTAGTGACCACAGAATGCTAAAAATTGATTAGTCGAGGCAGCTAATAGTTGCCCAGATATTTCAATCCTTCAGATACTGGATTCTGATTAGTTAAGTTATCAACTACTGTCATTGTAAGATCTCTTACGTCCTGGAAGGTGAATAATGAAGACTACTAAAAGCGATGTACTGTGTCGCCACAAAGACATTGAATTGTATTTTAACTTTTGTTTTTACTGTGTAACTTTTATGGCCTATGGCCAAAATAAAGTTTTTTATTGACTTGACGTCATCTGAATAATCTGTTTGAGGATAAGGCAGGTTTCGCATATAGAGTATGTGGGGCAAAAAGTAAAAATAAATGTTGGAAAGAGAGCAGGGTATGCTTTAAAGCATAGTTGTGTGTCACTATATTATGATCGATATGTTAACCTACAAAGGTATCACATTCACTTCCTCAGCTAGCTGTACTTGCTCTCTCCGTTGTGGATAAAAGAGATGCCTGGACTGTCAGCGTGTTTCACTCAATGCTTTGATATTCGCTTTAACCCTTTAGTCCCACAGAAACCTTTATTGTATGAACTGAACCCTGGAAAAAAGGAGAGTCGAGGTTCAAGGTATGGCTGAATTTATGGCTACATGGACACTGCCCTTGGAAGGCAGAGACACTAGTGTTACCTGGTTACGCAGCTCCATCTGCGAGTAGCTTATCCATGCCAGGGTTTTTTCTTTGCATTCCAAATCTTGTAAAGAAAAATCCTGGACTGAACAAGCCACTCATGAATGGAGCAGGGAATCTTGAGACCTCTGTAGACCATGTTTTTTGGGTCCCCTCCTCTGACTCTATAAATGGTGTTATTGAACTACTGCAGGCCCAAGCTTCATACAACAGTCTTTTAGAGAGAAAAATATGAGAACCCAGAGCAGGGGATCTGACTCCTACTGGAAACTGAATATGTAATGTTACTGATGCTAGTGAAATGAGGAGCTGGATTACATAAACTCTACGATTGGGTGCTCTTTTTTCCAGTACTAAAGTGTGCAAAGTTGATGTTTTACTACCTTTTTCAAACTCTATTATGCATAAAGCATTATTTGCTGAAGCTAATTTGTGCCACTTTGTTTTGTTCTCCTAATATGTTTAAAAACTGGATGCAAAAGTGGATTACCACAATATGGATGGAAAAGCATTGTGATACAAGAAAATGTTATCAGAAAAATCATCAACTCCAAAATATCATGGTATTGAATACAGAACGTAAGATTAGCGTTTTTAGATATATAATATCATTTATTTTAAATATAGTTGTGTTTAACATAATTTACTTTAATCTAGTTGCATCATGTAATGCTTTGAATTATTTTAATATATAAAAGTTATTTTATTATTTTTAGGTATTATGTTTTTCAATTGGTAATTTTTGACTTAGTAGCTTGATCCGGGGTTTGTAGGGAGTTAGGGTGGAAAGATACATAAAATATAAATGAATGTTTGCCTATTGGGATTTTTTTTAATGTTAAATAATCAATTGGTAAATAATTATGTAAATCATGTATTTTATTAATTGTTATTTTAATTACTTTAGTGTAGTTTGTATTTTTGGGTGGGGGTTATGGGAAATTTTAATTATTGTTTTGCATTTTTCATATTTTTTGTTAATTTAACTGTTAATTGGAAATTATGTAAACTATTTTGTTGAATATTCGTTACGTACATTTTTTATTTGTTTTTGATTAATTCTTAATTCATTGATCTCTGTATTTATTAATACAATTTTGAAAAAGAGCTTTATATGTATTGTTTTAATTTTCTTTGTTTTATGTAATAATTAATTTAATCTAACTAATGGTTCATTTTAAACTTTTTTCAATTAATTTTGTAATATGAAATTTGTTTTTTACATTACATTTCATTTCATTTATCTATAATTGTTATGTATTTAAGTGTGTTTTAAAAAAGTTTAGGGATTAGAATGGTACATCTAACCCATCAAAGTACAACATTTTTCCCGGTTTTGTTCATGTCAGAGTGGGATTAGTAAATCTAGCCCCTTCAAAATCCAACAGTTTCCCTGCTGTTGCTTCTATGTGAGTGGGGATAGTAAATCTGGTCCCTCCACAGCCCAACACTATCCCTACAGTAGCTTAGATTGAAGAGGAAATAGTACAGTTAACTCCTCTGAAGGCTAACCATTTCACTTATTTTGATTACATTGTAGTAGGAATAGTAAATGTAACCCCTCCAAACTCCAACTCTTTCCCTACTTTTGCTTAGGCTAACCCCTCTAGAGTTCACCACTTTCTCTGCTTTTGCTTGTGTTGCAGTGGTAATAGTAAATATAATCCCTCCAAAGTCCAACACGTCCCCAATTTTTGCTTACGTTAGAGTGGGAATAGTAAATGAAACCCTTCCAAAAGTTCAGCCATATTTCTACTGTTGTTGACAGAGTGGGAATAGTAAATGAAACCCCGCCAAAAGTTCAGCCATTCTTCTAATGTTGTTGACAGTGGAGTGGGAATAGTAAATGTAACCCCTCCAAAGTCCAACACTTTCGCTACTGTTGCTCAGATTGGAGTGGGAATAGTAAATCTAACCCCTCCAACACTTTCCCTGTCCATTTTTGCTTGCATTGGTGAGAATAGAAAATGAAACCCTTCCTAAGTTCAACAATCTTCCTACTGCCGTTCAGATTCGCCAGAAGGTAGTTATAGTTAGGATCTAGTTTCCATAGGAAAATCGTTTTTTGTTTTGCTAATAATTTTGGTGCCAATTGACGAATCTTCATGAAATCTTCTAAACTAGTGTGCCATTCAGTTCAGCTGCTGCCTGAAAAGTTTCGGGATGAATTGTCAAGTGTGGGTCGAGGAAAAAGGAGGGGTCCCAAAACGTATTTTTCCCATGCAATTTCCCATAGGGATTTCAGACACGACTACAGCCTGAATTGCTGAACAGAATGACACCAAATTTGGCAGAAAGCTCTTCTGGTTTAAATACATTCAGTCATTTTGGAGTTATTTAAAAAAAAGATTTATGTATATCTAGGGACGTGGAGGGTCTGTGGATCTGACAGATGTCATTATTGTATTGTATTGTAAATGCATTTATATAGCGCTTACTACCCCTGACGAGGCGTCGGTGCGCTTTTTCGGCGGGTAGCATGCTACTCTGGGACCCATATAGGATTAGTGTTGAATTAGTATAGTGAAACATGCAAGTGCATTTTATGTGGTGGATAGGTTAGTCAGTTATTTGGATATGAAATGATAGCAGAAGGATAGAGGAGGACAAAGGTTTGTATTTATTTATCGCTTATTGACGCACGCTATTCCGGAAACCTATAAAGGATTAGTGGTGAATTAATATGGTGAAATATGAGGTAATTTCAGTGGTGGACATTAGTCTGTTACTTGGAGTGAGAAGGATAGCGGAGGGATAAAAGGGGAAGAAAGATTAGCATTCATATAGCACTTGTTACCCCTGATGGGTGTTGAAGCGCTTTTCTGGCGAGTAGCACGCCACTCCAGAACCCATAAAGGATTTGTGTTTAAAATTAGTATAGTATAAATATGAAGTCATTTGAGTAGTAGATATGTTATTCAGTTATTTGGGCAGTATATTAGTACAGTTGAATATGGAATTTGAGAAGTGAACATGTTAGTCTGTTAATTTTGATTGAAAAGGATAGTGGAGGGATAAAAGAGGGAAAGTTTGTTTTATTTTTTTTTAGGTCTTAGCAGTAGGAAGAGAAATGAGAAAAAGGGCAGCATTTCTGGCCCTAGTCCCGAACAGGCTCAAACAGGCAACTACCCTTGTCCTCTCCGCCCTTAGCCTCAATGCCCGGGCTGAGACGCACTAACCCTGGCCTCGTGTAGCCCTAGTAATCAGGTGAGCCCTTCAGCCAATGGGAACCCTAGCCCTAACACTATCCAATCACAACACTAGCCCTAACATCTAGAACCAATAGGAGACCAGGACCTTACTGCCAATCTTAGCCCTAGTCCAAGCACCCAATCAGTTCAAAAACCCTGATCTCTATATCCAATAAAGGCCTTAGCCCTACCAGTAGTCCCAAACCAAGTCCAAGCAGCCAATGGTACAGGTAGCTCTAGTCCCTTCTTCCAATAGAAATCCTAACCCCAGACCTAGTCCCAACCCTACAACGATTGAATCACAGACCCAGAAACCAATCAGAACCCTCAAATACCCAACCAATGAGGACATTAATCCTAACCCAATCGAAACACCAGATACAACCACCAATCAGTGTACACATGTGCCAACAACTAGCAGACCATATAAGTTCCCAGCGACCTCAGACAAGGTTTGCTGGCCAGGGAGTTGGAAGTTGCTTCTCCTGTTCAGAATCTCCTAGGAGACAGACAGGCTCAATCCACACTTTGGAATTCTGCAGGAAAAGGCTTCACTAACTCGAAATCTAACAATATTGTTTGAATGAAACTTTACTCCCCCTGCTGGCCAAAAAAGGAAGTGGACAGGCCCCAGTAAATACAGTGTAAACAGCTCACAGAAGCACCCTCTGATGTAGAATATCCCTGTTGCTGAGGGGGGGGGGCAGTCATCTGGGTCTCGGGATGTGGTACTTGGCCCAAGTCCCAAGAAAAGCACAAGAAAAAAACACACACAAGGGGGCAGAGTAGGAATACCCTGATCCCTTAAGCCTGTGGTGGAGACCAACATTTTTTATTTTTGTAAAATGTTTGCTGCAAATTTGCAGAGGATCTGTGGTAAAATGTAAAAAAAAAACAAAAAAACAAGCGTGGTTTCCCGTGCTTGGTTTTTTCCCCCTTTCAGGTGTGCCAGGTCCTTTAGGGAATTTGATGTATTAATATGGGGGGCACCCAAGGCACCCCCTCACCAGGCTGATTTTGGTGCTGAAAACCCCATCCCCAGAGCCCAGCTGAACTTTACAAGGAGGAAGGAGCATGCAACCCGCTCGCCGGGCTGATTTCAGCCCTGGGGACCCCTTCCCCTTGGGCTTTTATGTAACAGCAAAGGGGAAGCGGGTTTGCGGCCCCCCCTCCAAGAGCCATTAATGACCCTGGGTCCCCCTCTCCCAGGGCCAGCTCCTGCTATGTCCCCAGGTGCCCACCCACAGGACTCAGCGGTTAACCTCTCCGCACTGGTGCAGGCAGGGATACCTCTATTTGTTCTTGCTTGGCAGGAGCCATTTCAAAGCTTCTGCCAAGTGAGAGCAAACATGAAGTCTGCTCTCAGCTGGCGAGAGCTTGCTCCCTGCGGGGGGGGGTAGGGTGGAGTAGCAACGCTGACACCCTATGGTGCTGGGAGCAGGCTCTGTCCATGAATGCATTAGGGTTTCCCCTGTGGCCCCCAACAAGGATTATGGTGGTTGTCATGGGTGGGCACCAGGGCATCCACGCTTTGTTGGCTGGGCGCCAGGGGACGAGATTCCTAGGGGTTAAATCTTCTCAGGGAGTCAGGCTGTGTGACCCGACCCCCTTATTAACTTTGGCCATGGCCCAGGGGGTGGGGTCCCCGGGCCGATATCTGCACCCCTCCCATATTTTAATAAGGCCTTCCACACCCTTATTAATTAGCCAGGCCCTGGAGCATGGCGTCCTCATGGCAGAAATTGTCACAGGGAGGGAGGCTCTCTGCCACCGTCTCCTATATTAACGTTGGCTGGACCCCGGGGGTTGGCGTCCCTAGGGCTAAAATTGGACCAGGAGGGGGGCTTGTGCCCCTCCCACATTTTAATAAGGCGAGGCCCTGGGGCAAAGGGTCCCTTGGGTCAAAGACGGCCCAGGTAGGGGGACCTCGCGCACCTCCCCTACAAAAATTAGCTGGGCCCCAAGGGATGGGTCCCCAAGCCAAAATTGTCCCAGGGAAGGGGATACATGCCTCCTCCCCACAAAATGTGTCTGGGCCTGGAAGATGGTGTCCCTTGCATGCCCCTTTCCCACTTTATAATATGGCCGGACCCAGGAGATGGTGTTTCTGGTGCCGAAATGATTCTTGGAGGGGTTCTGCATGCCCCCTCCTCATATAATGGTGGAACCTGGGAGATGGAGTCCCGGGGACAAAAGTGACTTCGGGAGGGGTCCCTGTGCTCTCCTTCCCACTAGAAAATGTACCGAGCTCTGGGGGATGTGGTCCTTGGGGCCTAAAGAGGCCCAAGGAGGGGGGCCGCAATTGGGCTGCCTTTGGGAGTGGTTGGCTACAGGGACTGACCGCAGGCCAGGCCTTGTAGCCAGCTCCCTTCTGCTGCATGCCAACCCCCACTGCACATGGTTGAAGGTCATAGGAGCGAGGTGTGACCTCCTTCCTGCCCTGCTGAAGGCCGTGCGCAGTGGCAGTTGGATTAACATACGTTAATAAATGTTAGAATACACCCTGGCAAGTCACTGAAAAAACCTACATTTACAGGAATGTTATAGTTAGGAAATAGCATTAAAAAACTGTAGTAATTCATTGAAAAAAAGAAAGCTTACTGGGACGTTATTGTTTGAAAACAGAATTGAAAAACCTTAAAAATTCACTAAATAAGCAAAGGTTACAGGGACGGTATAGTTAGGTTCACATGTTCCACACACAGAACCATAGAAATAAAGCAGTTATAGTTATCTCAAGTAGTTATAACTCGTGCCCTAAGGTAACAACAACTCTCGCTCACACCATGCACTGCTAATTACCCCACCTATTACATTACTCATGACATCTTCCATGACATTATTGAAAATATCATTGCAACATTTGCAGTGAAATTATTGATGAGAATACTGTGCATGACCGGGCTTGAGATATAGTTAGCTTAGGGCACGAGTTATAGTTACTTGAGATAACTATAACTGGTGAATTTTTATGTTTTTGTGTGTGTAAAATCTGATCTTAACAATGACATCTCTGTAACCTTTGTTATTTTTTGAGAATATATATATATATATATATATTGCCCACTGGGGCTTTACTCGCAATGGTGTCAACATGGTATATCTCTTAATTAAACTCATTGATTGAGGTGTTGCATAATCCATGCATTATCACTTTTTTGTATCATGTGGCGAGAATATCATTGGTATATTGATTATGATCTGTTTTTTTCTCCCCACTAGCATCTAGTGTATCTATGTATTTTACGTATCACTATAGGCAAGCCGATATTGCATTCTACTGAATATATTGATTTTGCTTTGTGCAGAATTGTTGATGTATTTTTTACAAAAAGAAAAAAGAGAGATCAGACATATTCATAGTCTGCTTTCCAGATCAGTTTTTTTGGCATGAATATTTTTTCACTATTTCTGTTTGCACTTTCTTTTCTACACATTTCACTGTGCTCTAATTTAATGTCTATGGTACTTTTTCATTTATTTAGTTTTAAACACAACTGAAATCTCATTTACACGTTTATGTCTATGACTTGTATGGTTGCTGTGACAACCACTCTAGTGACTCAGCATTTAATGGCCGTCGAAACGCGTCGTGACTGTTCCCTTGTGAATACATTTCTTTCCTGCTTCATACTCACGGAGTCTACGCCTGTCATTTCGCTGAAGACAGGACTGGTTGCATATTGAAGATTTCCCGGAATCTCTACGTAGATCCTCCTCGGTCTGGAGCACCGAATACCTGGAACTTTGTGGCTTGGAATCACACAGATAACGCGGAGCCTCCAACAGCAGGCATCGGTCTCGGCCGACCTTGTGACCCGCATCTGAGGATCCCTGCAGATTTTCCTGACAGCCTGAGGGCAGGTGGAACGTCAGGTAGGAACTCAATTGTGAGTGAGCAGGGTGTGCGCGAGACATCCAAGTGGCTGATGGGAGAGGTAGTCCCGGTAATCTAATATGGGCAGTGAGGAGCTAGGACTGAGACCCTTTACACAAGGATGGCTGAAGACTGGGTTCGGGAGCGCGAAGAGGCAGCTTTGGGAATTTCTGTGATGAAACAGAAAGCGCATCAGCATCAACTTCACAAGGCACTGAGTTCCAGCCAAACCTAATGACATTAAAAAGATCATGTACGAACTGGAGAAACTGTGTAAATTGGAAGTATTGAAGTGGTGGAAGTTTAATTCACTTCAAAGATACCTTGATGTGGGACGTATTCCTAGAGGATTGCGGATTCTAGTAGCCCCCACATACAAGAATCCGGATCCGAATATGTTAAAAGAATGGGCCGATAATAGAGCCGAATCATCTAGGCGTATGCTGCAAATGCTCTCATAAAATATGCCATTACTGATTGGGAAGCAGCCCTGCTCAAAATCGAGGCCCTTCATAAAGAACTGGAAAAGTTCACGGACACAGAAGAATTATCCAAGGCACAAACCGAAATGCAGAAACGTCTAGTGAAACATGAACAATCAATAAAATAACGCAAAGCCATAAAATTGCAGAGAGACAAACGGGATTACTTAAGCGGCAGAATCTACACATTCTCCAAAAAGTTTGAGTTTGAAAATATTCGAAGACAACAACTGTCTTCTGCAGCTGAAACACAAAAAAGACTGGCAGAACTGAGCGGGTCAGAGTTTAGCTCCGGAGTAGAATCTGACGCAGATGAAATAACACCAGGCACCACACCTTCGGTAATTCAGAAACTTGATTCTTTACGTTTAGAGCGCGCCATGTATCTACGACCTCGTCCCCCTCGGCAAGTGCAACCAAACAAAGGGCGAGGACAAAAAACAGGTGGCGCAAAGACAGATGATGGGAAACAAGTCCACAAAACAAATCAACAGACGCACGAGAAGCAGACAGTATTAAGCGAAGTCATGGACAACACAGTAATAAACCTATCTAATATGGCTTTAACAAACGAAGAAGAAGAGACTCTGTCTTTAGGCCTCACATGGTGTGCGCCTACGAACTATGATTATGTTCAAACACATGTAGACTTTTTCCACTTTGTAATCACACACCCTACAGACCCAAATCTGTGTTCCTGCCCAACATGCCCAGAGATAGCCTCAATATCTTTGCAGAAAACATGGTTAAAGATCTGAAAGAACTAGCGATCAAATCCAGCAATGATTTCACCCAAACCAACCACAATCAAAGAACAAAATATGACAATCTCATGCAAAAAATCAAAAAAACTCCAAGATATTGTCGTGAGATGGTCTGATAAAGGCGGTAATGTGGTGCTCTGGCCCCTTGATCAATATACTACTGAAGCACTCAAACAGCTGCAAGATACAAAGTGCTACTGCAGATTAAGTCCCACCACCATCTGCATAGTGAAGGAAGAATTCCATAAGGCTCTATACGAATGGAGATGCAAAGGTCTAATCTCCAAGCAGGAATTTGAATTTCTGAAGACTGATTACCCTGTGACACCCCATTCATACCTTATACCAAAAATTCATAACAATGCGATAGACCCCCCTGTAAGACCTATAATAGCAGCTATTGGGGGTCTATTTGAAAATACATCAAAATTCATAGATTTTTTTTTCAAACAGTACTTTCGTGAACTTCCGTCTTTCATTAAAGACACTGGAGATTTTCTCACCAAGATCTATGACATACAATGGAAAGATAACTATGTGCTGATGACGTTAGATGTTAACAAGCTGTACACAAGCATCAGGCACAAAGATGGACTCAATGCTTTGAAACACTATTTGGGCAAGAGACCTATTGACTTGTATAAACATACTGCTATGCTGCTTGAAATGTCTGAATGGTGTTTAGAAAATAACATTTTTGTTTTGGATAAGCTGTTTTATAAACAACTTCGCGGTACAGCCATGGGTACCTGCGTTGCCCCCAGCTATGCGAATCTGCATATGGGCTAGTGGGAGGAGCAGGTACTCATAAATACTTACAATGAGGTTTTGACAGAAAATATGGTCATCTATGCTAGATACATATATGAGCTATTTATTTTGTGGCAGGGTACTGAAGAATCAGCTGTAACCTCTGCCAAAGATATAAATGAAACTGTTTGAACCTAACCTTCACCTGTAATACCAGCACCTCCAGCATACATTTCCTAGATCTAGAGGTCTTTATTTAAGACAGTAAAATACAATCAAGAACCTACAGAAAACCCACATCAGGCAACTCAATTTTGCATTTCAGTTGTTTTCATCCCACCAAACTGAAGGAAAGTATTCCTTACGCAGAAGGCCTTCCAATGAAGGGCAACTGCAGTATGGTTAATAGTTTGACCAATGCCACTAATAATCTTTTTGAACGGCTTAAATCCCGAGGCTATAGTGCTAGTCCTCTAGATAAAGCAAACGGCAAAGCTAAAAATACCACAAGGGAGGAATTATTGTTCCACAAATCAGAAAGGAGCGATCTGACAGGCAGAAAAGGAAAAAAGAAAACTTGTGAGTCAGGGACTCCAAGACTTATAACAGGTTTCAACACCTATCATGGCACGTTGCGTAAAATGCTTTATAAACACTGGCAGATTGTGAGCAGGGACCCTGTTCTCGGACAAAAAGTACCTAGAGTACCTCCTATTTCCTTTAGGCGAGCAAAATCTATGCACCAAGAACTTGTGCGTAATGCTCCCAGTATCAGCAAAGGCACAGATTGGCTTAAAACAAACAAAGGCTTTATAAAATGCACCAAATGTAAAGCCTGTCCTCATGGTACTAACACTAAAGAAATCAGAACTCCTCTGAGACATTCTCCCTTTGTTATAAGGGGGACATTTACGTGCAGGAGTGATTTTGCAGTTTATATGCTGCAATGCGCCTGCAAGAAACGCTATGTGGGTAGCACCTTCCACCCCGTACATGTCCGTATATTGCAACATCTGAGGGCCATCAGCAATGATGACCCCAACTACCCAGTAGCCAGACATATTAACCAACACCATGGAGGGAATGCTAGTGATCTTTCCTATTTTGTGATAGACACTGTTCCTAAGAATCCAAGAGGGGGAACAGGCAACTAGCACTCCGAAGACTTGAATCCAAATACATTATCCTCTTCAACACTAAAATCCCCCATGGTATGAATGCTGATGAAGCGCTTTCCATACATCTTTAGTCCAATCTGCTTGTCCTGCTCCCAGCCCAGCTCTACGTTTTCACTTCAGGCTCATCTTTTCATTTCTTTCTTATTCCTGAGTTGTTTTGAATTAATAACCCTTATTTTCTTCTCTCTCTTCTTTCTCTTTCTGTTTTTGTAATTCTTGAATGCTCTGCTACTATGATGCTACTGTGTTGTTCTAAACTGACCCACTTGGGTCTGTAGGCACTATTATTTTTCCAACAGTACGTGTTTTCCAACTATTATTCTATACTCTCTCTCTCGCCCACCTGGCATCTTGGTCCTATATCTTTATGGAAGGATCTGAATACAATTGCCCACTGGGGCTTTACTCGCATAGGCGTCAACATGATATATCTCTTCATTAAACTCATTGATTGAGGTGTTGCATAATCTATGAATTATCACTTTTTTGTATCATGTGGCAAGAATATCATTGGTATATTGATTATGATCTGTTTTTTTCTCCCCACTAGCAACTAGCGTATATATGTATTTTACGTATCACTACAGGCAAGCTGATATTGCATTCTACAGAATATATTGATTTTGTTTTGTGCAAATTGTTGATGTATTTTTTGCAAAAAGAAAAAAGAGAGATTAGACATATTCATAGTCTGCTTTCCAGATCAGTTGTTTTGGCACAAATATTTTTTCACTATTTTTGTTTGCACTTTCTTTTCTACACATTTACCTGTGCTCTAATTTAATGTGTATGGTAAATTTTCATTTATTTCATGTTAAAGGCAACTGAAATCTGATTGACACGTTTATGTCTATGACTTGTACTATTGCTGTGAGAACCGCTCTAGTGACTCTGCATTTAATAGCTGATCATTGTGATGCCCGTCGTTGTGACAAAGGAGGCTTGCCGTCGAAATGCGTAGTGCTGTTCCCTTGTAAATACATTTCTTTCCTGCTTCATACTCACAGAGTCTACACCTGTAATTTCGCTGAAGACAGGACTGGTTGCATAGATATATATATATATTATGCAATGTTCCTGGTTGCCAGTAAACGGCGAGGGAGATCAGGTGTAGACCTCAGAATCGCCTCCACATACTCGCAGCAATCAGGACACGATAAGCAATTTGTCAATGAAGAGCAGAGTGAAAATTTATTCACAAATAATACAAAGACTAATGTTAATCCATGACGCGTTTCGCTCCACGAAGGAGCTTGGTCACATTTATATATATATATGTGTGTGTGTGTGTGTGTGTATATATATACATATATATATTACCTATTTCTTGTACTCCGCCTGATGTGACCGCCGCCACATCCCTGTCCGTTTCCATCCAGACAGCTCGCAAGGAAAAGCGAACAAGACAGACCCAAGTTTTCTGGTGCAAATTTAGTGTTTTATTTTAAATAAAACCCAGCAAGACCGCATGACGCGTTTCGCCTCCGACACGAGGCTTGATCACATGATACAGTTGCAAAGACACAAACGAGGGTACTTGTACATTTCAGGGAAGGGGTGGGAGGGGCTAAAGCAAACCAACCTCAATCTTTTAACCCCTAGTGATTCATTTCGAAATGCAATGCAATATAAGTCAATGAAGGCTTGATTTCTGGCAAAGTGCCATATGACTATTGTAGCAAGTTAATGATGTTCTGTGCAACACACACATTGTGCAAATTCCGCAATCTTAAATATATAATTCTCATATAAAACGTGATAATGTACACAAATGAATATGCCCATATATATACAACAATGTTATCAAAAATATATATGTATATCAAAAATAAGACAAAATTTCATTCAATTCAATTCATTTTGTTCTATATACATACTATATACAATGCAAGACAAAGTGCCTGTGCCTACAAATGAGAACCTAATCCCACTAAAAAAAGACTCCAGTTTGTCTGTTTGGAACATGCATATGCAATCAGTTGACCAGACATGACATGTAATTCGTTATGTAAATCACATCCATTGTCCTATCAATTACAGAACAAAAATCAACCCCTATGCCTTCCAAATGACTTATTTATCTTTTGCCAAAACATAATTGTATTCAAATTATCATAAATCTGATTAATATACATTTATTTCCTCTTAATATTTCCCCTCGTTAAAAGCTTTAACCCTTATATGTGCAAAAAATATTATAGTGCATAATAATGTTACTTAATTCAGGATTCCCTTTTAAAAAAAGAGATTCACAGAAAAAGGAATATTTTGTTAGTGAGTTGTAAAAGAGTCAGAAGGAGGTCTCAGATTTTATAAGACCTAATATTACCACTGCTTGGCCAATGAGCACCAAAAAGAAAATCCACACTGGGAGACCTCACCACAGCCGATGTTACACATAGAGAACCAGAAAACAGAACAGTACTCCAGAATTACTACATAATGTAATAGGTGACCTTCAATTAGTCCAGATATGATATGAATATATAGAACTAAAGGCAAGTATATAGGTCTTCACTCGCATTCATCCCGTGCGGGGTCTTGCTGTCTAATTCAATTATATATCTGGTTTCCAACGCCTGAAGTTTAGCATTTCTATCTCCCCCTCTCTTGAGGGGAAGAACACAATCAATGGCATAATATTCTAGGGAGGTGCGGTCGCCAGTAGGTAGTTATAGTTAGGACCTAGCTACCTTAGGAAATCCACAACATTCTATTGGGAATAACTCTGGCGCCGGTTGAGGAATTTGCGTGTAATTTTCCAGAATTGTGGCCAGCTCCGCTCCGCTCCTTCCCTGAAAGTTTCGGGGGGATTCGTGAAGTGGGGGCTGAGAAAAAAGGGGGGTCCCAAAACGTGTTTTCCCCATGTTAATTTCCATAGGACGTTCTGACACGGCTACAGCCCGAACCGCAGAACGGAATTACGCCAAACTTTGCAAAATTGTAGGGACTGGTACGCAAATGTGCCTTTGCTATATTTGGTGAAAATTGCTCCAGTGGTTTTTTTGAAAATTAACATCAAAAACACATATATATCTATAAGCGCGCACCGTGCGCGCACCGTGCGCGCACCTTGCTGTGCACGAGCTTCATGCTGATTGGCTGCCACTGTCTGTCAACACTCCAAAACAGAAATTGATGGCAGCCATCTTGTGCCTCAGTAGACTGATAATTGCAAACACAACAGTGATGGACAGAATGTGGATCAATGTCACACATTCACCCCAGTCCAAAGATCTGGGCCCAAATCCATCGTTTTTCCACTCCACACCACCCTGGGTTAGACAATGGCGATATGCAAATCAGCGCTGACCCTGTGCCCCATGGGAACAGTCCAGTCCGAACTACAGAAGCCATGTCCTTCCCAGAACGGAATCAAGCATCCGAGGACCGGCCCGGTTTCGAGGTAACACCTCTCATCAGCCCGGCTAGCTTGACTCCAGTGGTGTGGAGTGCCTGGGACTCATGTCTGAGCATCCCCAGTACACTTAGAGCGGTAATTGCAAACACAACAGTGATGGACAGAATGTGGATCAATGTCACACATTCACCCCAGTCCAAAGATCTGGGCCCAAATCCATCGTTTTTCCACTCCACACCACCCTGGGTTAGACAATGGCGATATGCAAATCAGCACTGACCCTGTGCCCCATGGGAACAGTCCAGTCCGAACTACAGAAGCCATGTCCTTCCCAGAACGGAATCAAGCATCCGAGGACCGGCCCGGTTTCGAGGTAACACCTCTCATCAGCCCGGCTAGCTTGACTCCAGTGGTGTGGAGTGCCTGGGACTCACGTCTGAGCATCCCCAGTACACTTAGAGCGGTAATTGCAAACACAACAGTGATGGACAGAATGTGGATCAATGTCACACATTCACCCCAGTCCAAAGATCTGGGCCCAAATCCATCGTTTTTCCACTCCACACCACCCTGGGTTAGACAATGGCGATATGCAAATCAGCGCTGACCCTGTGCCCCATGGGAACAGTCCAGTCCGAACTACAGAAGCCATGTCCTTCCCAGAACGGAATCAAGCATCCGAGGACCGGCCCGGTTTCGAGGTAACACCTCTCATCAGCCCGGCTAGCTTGACTCCAGTGGTGTGGAGTGCCTGGGACTCACGTCTGAGCATCCCCAGTACACTTAGAGCAGTAATTGCAAACACAACAGTGATGGACAGAATGTGGATCAATGTCACACATTCACCCCAGTCCAAAGATCTGGGCCCAAATCCATCGTTTTTCCACTCCACACCACCCTGGGTTAGACAATGGCGATATGCAAATCAGCGCTGACCCTGTGCCCCATGGGAACAGTCCAGTCCGAACTCCAGAAGCCATGTCCTTCCCAGAACGGAATCAAGCATCCGAGGACCGGCCCGGTTTTGAGGTAACACCTCTCATCAGCCCGGCTAGCTTGACTCCAGTGGTGTGGAGTGCCTGGGACTCACGTCTGAGCATCCCCAGTACACTTAGAGCGGTAATTGCAAACACAACAGTGATGGACAGAATGTGGATCAATGTCACACATTCACCCCAGTCCAAAGATCTGGGCCCAAATCATTCATTTTTCCACTCCACACCACCCTGGGTTAGACAATGGCGATATGCAAATCAGCGCTGACCCTGTGCCCCATGGGAACAGTCCAGTCCGAACTACAGAAGCCATGTCCTTCCCAGAACGGAATCAAGCATCCAAGGACCGGCCCGGTTTCGAGGTAACACCTCTCATCAGCCCGGCTAGCTTTACTCCAGTGGTGTGGAGTGCCTGGGACTCACGTCTGAGCATCCCCAGTACACTTAGAGCGGTAATTGCAAACACAACAGTGATGGACAGAATGTGGATCAATGTCACACATTCACCCCAGTCCAAAGATCTGGGCCCAAATCCATCGTTTTTCCACTCCACACCACCCTGGGTTAGACAATGGCGATATGCAAATCAGCGCTGACCCTGTGCCCCATGGGAACAGTCCAGTCCGAACAACAGAAGCCATGTCCTTCCCAGAACGGAATCAAGCATCCGAGGACCGGCCCGGTTTCGAGGTAACACCTCTCATCAGCCCGGCTAGCTTGACTCCAGTGGTGTGGAGTGCCTGGGACTCACGTCTGAGCATCCCCAGTACACTTAGAGGGTAATTGCAAACACAACAGTGATGGACAGAATGTGGATCAATGTCACACATTCACCCCAGTCCAAAGATCTGGGCCCAAATCCATCGTTTTTCCACTCCACACCACCCTGGGTTAGACAATGGCGATATGCAAATCAGCGCTGACCCTGTGCCCCATGGGAACAGTCCAGTCCGAACTACAGAAGCCATGTCCTTCCCAGAACGGAATCAAGCATCCGAGGACCGGCCCGGTTTCGAGATAACACCTCTCATCAGCCCGGCTAGCTTGACTCCAGTGGTGTGGAGTGCCTGGGACTCACGTCTGAGCATCCCCAGTACACTTAGAGCGGTAATTGCAAACACAACAGTGATGGACAGAATGTGGATCAATGTCACACATTCACCCCAGTCCAAAGATCTGGGCCCAAATCCATCGTTTTTCCACTCCACACCACCCTGGGTTAGACAATGGCGATATGCAAATCAGCGCTGCCCCTGTGCCCCATGGGAACAGTCCAGTCCGAACTACAGAAGCCATGTCCTTCCCAGAACGGAATCAAGCATCCGAGGACCGGCCCGGTTTCGAGGTAACACCTCTCATCAGCCCGGCTAGCTTGACTCCAGTGGTGCTGAGTGCCTGGGACTCACGTCTGAGCATCCCCAGTACACTTAGAGCGGTAATTGCAAACACAACAGTGATGGACAGAATGTGGATCAATGTCACACATTCACCCCAGTCCAAAGATCTGGGCCCAAATCCATCGTTTTTCCACTCCACACCACCACGGGTTAGACAATGGCGATATGCAAATCAGCGCTGACCCTGTGCCCCATGGGAACAGTGCAGTCCAAACTACAGAAGCCATGTCCTTCCCAGAACGGAATCAAGCATCCGAGGACCGGCCCGGTTTCGAGGTAACACCTCTCATCAGCCCGGCTAGCTTGACTCCAGTGGTGTGGAGTGCCTGGGACTCACGTCTGAGCATCCCCAGTACACTTAGAGCGGTAATTGCAAACACAACAGTGATGGACAGAATGTGGATCAATGTCACACATTCACCCCAGTCCAAAGATCTGGGCCCAAATCCATCGTTTTTCCACTCCACACCACCCTGGGTTAGACAATGGCGATATGCAAATCAGCGCTGACCCTGTGCCCCATGGGAACAGTCCAGTCCGAACTACAGAAGCCATGTCCTTCCCAGAACGGAATCAAGCATCCGAGGACCGGCCCGGTTTCGAGGTAACACCTCTCATCAGCCCGGCTAGCTTGACTCCAGTGGTGTGGAGTGCCTGGGACTCACGTCTGAGCATCCCCAGTACACTTAGAGCGGTAATTGCAAACACAACAGTGATGGACAGAATGTGGATCAATGTCACACATTCACCCCAGTCCAAAGATCTGGGCCCAAATCCATCGTTTTTCCACTCCACACCACCCTGGGTTAGACAATGGCGATATGCAAATCAGCGCTGACCCTGTGCCCCATGGGAACAGTCCAGTCCGAACTACAGAAGCCATGTCCTTCCCAGAACGGAATCAAGCATCCGAGGACCGGCCCGGTTTCGAGGTAACACCTCTCATCAGCCCGGCTAGCTTGACTCCAGTGGTGTGGAGTGCCTGGGACTCACGTCTGAGCATCCCCAGTACACTTAGGGCGGTAATTGCAAACACAACAGTGATGGACAGAATGTGGATCAATGTCACACATTCACCCCAGTCCAAAGATCTGGGCCCAAATCCATCGTTTTTCCACTCCACACCACCCTGGGTTAGACAATGGCGATATGCAAATCAGCGCTGACCCTGTGCCCCATGGGAACAGTCCAGTCCGAACTACAGAAGCCATGTCCTTCCCAGAACGGAATCAAGCATCCGAGGACCGGCCCGGTTTCGAGGTAACAACTCTCATCAGCCCGGCTAGCTTGACTCCAGTGGTGTGGAGTGCCTGGGACTCATGTCTGAGCATCCCCAGTACACTTAGAGCGGTAATTGCAAACACAACAGTGATGGACAGAATGTGGATCAATGTCACACATACACCCCAGTCCAAAGATCTGGGCCCAAATCCATCGTTTTTCCACTCCACACCACCCTGGGTTAGACAATGGCGATATGCAAATCAGCGCTGACCCTGTGCCCCATGGGAACAGTCCAGTCCGAACTACAGAAGCCATGTCCTTCCCAGAACGGAATCAAGCATCCAAAGACCGGCCCGGTTTCGAGGTAACACCTCTCATCAGCCCGGCTAGCTTGACTCCAGTGGTGTGGAGTGCCTGGGACTCACGTCTGAGCATCCCCAGTACACTTAGAGCGGTAATTGCAAACACAACAGTGATGGACAGAATGTGGATCAATGTCACACATTCACCCCAGTCCAAAGATCTGGGCCCAAATCCATCGTTTTTCCACTCCACACCACCCTGGGTTAGACAATGGCGATATGCAAATCAGCGCTGACCCTGTGCCCCATGGGAACAGTCCAGTCCGAACTACAGAAGCCATGTCCTTCCCAGAACGGAATCAAGCATCCGAGGACCGGCCCGGTTTCGAGGTAACACCTCTCATCAGCCCGGCTAGCTTGACTCCAGTGGTGTGGAGTGCCTGGGACTCACGTCTGAGCATCCCCAGTACACTTAGAGCGGTAATTGCAAACACAACAGTGATGGACAGAATGTGGATCAATGTCACACATTCACCCCAGTCCAAAGATCTGGGCCCAAATCCATCGTTTTTCCACTCCACACCACCCTGGGTTAGACAATGGTGATATGCAAATCAGCGCTGACCCTGTGCCCCATGGGAACAGTCCAGTCCGAACTACAGAAGCCATGTCCTTCCCAGAACGGAATCAAGCATCCGAGGACCGGCCCGGTTTCGAGGTAACACCTCTCATAAGCCCGGCTAGCTTGACTCCAGTGGTGTGGAGTGCCTGGGACTCACGTCTGAGCATCCCCAGTACACTTAGAGCGGTAATTGCAAACACAACAGTGATGGACAGAATGTGGATCAATGTCACACATTCACCCCAGTCCAAAGATCTGGGCCCAAATCCATCGTTTTTCCACTCCACACCACCCTGGGTTAGACAATGGCGATATGCAAATCAGCGCTGACCCTGTGCCCCATGGGAACAGTCCAGTCCGAACTACAGAAGCCATGTCCTTCCCAGAACGGAATCAAGCATCCGAGGACCGGCCCGGTTTCGAGGTAACACCTCTCATCAGCCCGGCTAGCTTGACTCCAGTGGTGTGGAGTGCCTGGGACTCACGTCTGAGCATCCCCAGTACACTTAGAGCGGTAATTGCAAACACAACAGTGATGGACAGAATGTGGATCAATGTCACACATTCACCCCAGTCCAAAGATCTGGGCCCAAATCCATCGTTTTTCCACTCCACACCACCCTGGGTTAGACAATGGCGATATGCAAATCAGCGCTGACCCTGTGCCCCATGGGAACAGTCCAGTCCGAACTACAGAAGCCATGTCCTTCCCAGAACGGAATCAAGCATCCGAGGACCGGCCCGGTTTCGAGGTAACACCTCTCATCAGCCCGGCTAGCTTGACTCCAGTGGTGTGGAGTGCCTGGGACTCACGTCTGAGCATCCCCAGTACACTTAGAGCGGTAATTGCAAACACAACAGTGATGGACAGAATGTGGATCAATGTCACACATTCACCCCAGTCCAAAGATCTGGGCCCAAATCCATTGTTTTTCCACTCCACACCACCCTGGGTTAGACAATGGAGATATGCAAATCAGCGCTGACCCTGTGCCCCATGGGAACAGTCCAGTCCGAACTACAGAAGCCATGTCCTTCCCAGAACGGAATCAAGCATCCGAGGACCGGCCCGGTTTCGAGGTAACAACTCTCATCAGCCCGGCTAGCTTGACTCCAGTGGTGTGGAGTGCCTGGGACTCACGTCTGAGCATCCCCAGTACACTTAGAGCGGTAATTGCAAACACAACAGTGATGGACAGAATGTGGATCAATGTCACACATTCACCCCAGTCCAAAGATCTGGGCCCAAATCCATCGTTTTTCCACTCCACACCACCCTGGGTTAGACAATGGCGATATGCAAATCAGCGCTGACCCTGTGCCCCATGGGAACAGTCCAGTCCGAACTACAGAAGCCATGTCCTTCCCAGAACGGAATCAAGCATCCGAGGACTGGTCCGGTTTCGAGGTAACACCTCTCTTCAGCCCGGCTAGCTTGACTCCAGTGGTGTGGAGTGCCTGGGACTCACGTCTGAGCATCCCCAGTACACTTAGAGCGGTAATTGCAAACACAACAGTGATGGACAGAATGTGGATCAATGTCACACATTCACCCCAGTCCAAAGATCTGGGCCCAAATCCATCGTTTTTCCACTCCACACCACCCTGGGTTAGACAATGGCGATATGCAAATCAGCGCTGACCCTGTGCCCCATGGGAACAGTCCAGTCCGAACTACAGAAGCCATGTCCTTCCCAGAACGGAATCAAGCATCCAAGGACCGGCCCGGTTTCGAGGAAACACCTCTCATCAGCCCGGCTAGCTTGACTCCAGTGGTGTGGAGTGCCTGGGACTCACGTCTGAGCATCCCCAGTACACTTAGAGCGGTAATTGCAAACACAACAGTGATGGACAGAATGTGGATCAATGTCACACATTCACCCCAGTCCAAAGATCTGGGCCCAAATCCATCGTTTTTCCACTCCACACCAGCCTGGGTTAGACAATGGCGATATGCAAATCAGCGCTGACCCTGTGCCCCATGGGAACAGTCCAGTCCGAACTACAGAAGCCATGTCCTTCCCAGAACGGAATCAAGCATCCGAGGACCGGCCCGGTTTCGAGGTAACACCTCTCATCAGCCCGGCTAGCTTGACTCCAGTGGTGTGGAGTGCCTGGGACTCACGTCTGAGCATCCCCAGTACACTTAGAGCGGTAATTGCAAACACAACAGTGATGGACAGAATGTGGATCAATGTCACACATTCACCCCAGTCCAAAGATCTGTGCCCAAATCCATCGTTTTTCCACTCCACACCACCCTGGGTTAGACAATGGCGATATGCAAATCAGCGCTGACCCTGTGCCCCATGGGAACAGTCCAGTCCGAACTACAGAAGCCATGTCCTTCCCAGAACGGAATCAAGCATCCGAGGACCGGCCCGGTTTCGAGGTAACACCTCTCATCAGCCCGGCTAGCTTGACTCCAGTGGTGTGGAGTGCCTGGGACTCACGTCTGAGCATCCCCAGTACACTTAGAGCGGTAATTGCAAACACAACAGTGATGGACAGAATGTGGATCAATGTCACACATTCACCCCAGTCCAAAGATCTGGGCCCAAATCCATCGTTTTTCCACTCCACACCACCCTGGGTTAGACAATGGCGATATGCAAATCAGCGCTGACCCTGTGCCCCATGGGAACAGTCCAGTCCGAACTACAGAAGCCATGTCCTTCCCAGAACGGAATCAAGCATCCGAGGACCGGCCCGGTTTCGAGGTAACACCTCTCATCAGCCCGGCTAGCTTGACTCCAGTGGTGTGGAGTGCCTGGGACTCACGTCTGAGCATCCCCAGTACACTTAGAGCGGTAATTGCAAACACAACAGTGATGGACAGAATGTGGATCAATGTCACACATTCACCCCAGTCCAAAGATCTGGGCCCAAATCCATCGTTTTTCCACTCCACACCACCCTGGGTTAGACAATGGCGATATGCAAATCAGCGCTGACCCTGTGCCCCATGGGAACAGTCCAGTCCGAACTACAGAAGCCATGTCCTTCCCAGAACGGAATCAAGCATCCGAGGACCGGCCCGGTTTCGAGGTAACACCTCTCATCAGCCCGGCTAGCTTGACTCCAGTGGTGTGGAGTGCCTGGGACTCACGTCTGAGCATCCCCAGTACACTTAGAGCGGTAATTGCAAACACAACAGTGATGGACAGAATGTGGATCAATGTCACACATTCACCCCAGTCCAAAGATCTGGGCCCAAATCCATCGTTTTTCCACTCCACACCACCCTGGGTTAGACAATGGCGATATGCAAATCAGCGCTGACCCTGTGCCCCATGGGAACAGTCCAGTCCGAACTACAGAAGCCATGTCTTTCCCAGAACGGAATCAAGCATCCGAGGACTGGTCCGGTTTCGAGGTAACACCTCTCTTCAGCCCGGCTAGCTTGACTCCAGTGGTGTGGAGTGCCTGGGACTCACGTCTGAGCATCCCCAGTACACTTAGAGCGGTAATTGCAAACACAACAGTGATGGACAGAATGTGGATCAATGTCACACATTCACCCCAGTCCAAAGATCTGGGCCCAAATCCATCGTTTTTCCACTCCACACCACCCTGGGTTAGACAATGGCGATATGCAAATCAGCGCTGACCCTGTACCCCATGGGAACAGTCCAGTCCGAACTACAGAAGCCATGTCCTTCCCAGAACGGAATCAAGCATCCGAGGACCGGCCCGGTTTCGAGGTAACACCTCTCATCAGCCCGGCTAGCTTGACTCCAGTGGTGTGGAGTGCCTGGGACTCACGTCTGAGCATCCCCAGTACACTTAGAGCGGTAATTGCAAACACAACAGTGATGGACAGAATGTGGATCAATGTCACACATTCACCCCAGTCCAAAGATCTGGGCCCAAATCCATCGTTTTTCCACTCCACACCACCCTGGGTTAGACAATGGCGATATGCAAATCAGCGCTGACCCTGTGCCCCATGGGAACAGTCCAGTCCGAACTACAGAAGCCATGTCCTTCCCAGAACGGAATCAAGCATCCGAGGACCGGCCCGGTTTCGAGGTAACACCTCTCATCAGCCCGGCTAGCTTGACTCCAGTGGTGTGGAGTGCCTGGGACTCACGTCTGAGCATCCCCAGTACACTTAGAGCGGTAATTGCAAACACAACAGTGATGGACAGAATGTGGATCAATGTCACACATTCACCCCAGTCCAAAGATCTGTGCCCAAATCCATCGTTTTTCCACTCCACACCACCCTGGGTTAGACAATGGCGATATGCAAATCAGCGCTGACCCTGTGCCCCATGGGAACAGTCCAGTCCGAACTACAGAAGCCATGTCCTTCCCAGAACGGAATCAAGCATCCGAGGACCGGCCCGGTTTCGAGGTAACACCTCTCATCAGCCCGGCTAGCTTGACTCCAGTGGTGTGGAGTGCCTGGGACTCACGTCTGAGCATCCCCAGTACACTTAGAGCGGTAATTGCAAACACAACAGTGATGGACAGAATGTGGATCAATGTCACACATTCACCCCAGTCCAAAGATCTGGGCCCAAATCCATCGTTTTTCCACTCCACACCACCCTGGGTTAGACAATGGCCATATGCAAATCAGCGCTGACCCTGTGCCCCATGGGAACAGTCCAGTCCGAACTACAGAAGCCATGTCCTTCCCAGAACGGAATCAAGCATCCGAGGACCGGCCCGGTTTCGAGGTAACACCTTTCATCAGCCCGGCTAGCTTGACTCCAGTGGTGTGGAGTGCCTGGGACTCACGTCTGAGCATCCCCAGTACACTTAGAGCGGTAATTGCAAACACAACAGTGATGGACAGAATGTGGATCAATGTCACACATTCACCCCAGTCCAAAGATCTGGGCCCAAATCCATCGTTTTTCCACTCCACACCACCCTGGGTTAGACAATGGCGATATGCAAATCAGCGCTGACCCTGTGCCCCATGGGAACAGTCCAGTCCGAACTACAGAAGCCATGTCTTTCCCAGAACGGAATCAAGCATCCGAGGACTGGTCCGGTTTCGAGGTAACACCTCTCTTCAGCCCGGCTAGCTTGACTCCAGTGGTGTGGAGTGCCTGGGACTCACGTCTGAGCATCCCCAGTACACTTAGAGCGGTAATTGCAAACACAACAGTGATGGACAGAATGTGGATCAATGTCACACATTCACCCCAGTCCAAAGATCTGGGCCCAAATCCATCGTTTTTCCACTCCACACCACCCTGGGTTAGACAATGGCGATATGCAAATCAGCGCTGACCCTGTGCCCCATGGGAACAGTCCAGTCCGAACTACAGAAGCCATGTCCTTCCCAGAACGGAATCAAGCATCCGAGGACCGGCCCGGTTTCGAGGTAACACCTCTCATCAGCCCGGCTAGCTTGACTCCAGTGGTGTGGAGTGCCTGGGACTCACGTCTGAGCATCCCCAGTACACTTAGAGCGGTAATTGCAAACACAACAGTGATGGACAGAATGTGGATCAATGTCACACATTCACCCCAGTCCAAAGATCTGGGCCCAAATCCATCGTTTTTCCACTCCACACCACCCTGGGTTAGACAATGGCGATATGCAAATCAGCGCTGACCCTGTGCCCCATGGGAACAGTCCAGTCCGAACTACAGAAGCCATGTCTTTCCCAGAACGGAATCAAGCATCCGAGGACTGGTCCGGTTTCGAGGTAACACCTCTCTTCAGCCCGGCTAGCTTGACTCCAGTGGTGTGGAGTGCCTGGGACTCACGTCTGAGCATCCCCAGTACACTTAGAGCGGTAATTGCAAACACAACAGTGATGGACAGAATGTGGATCAATGTCACACATTCACCCCAGTCCAAAGATCTGGGCCCAAATCCATCGTTTTTCCACTCCACACCACCCTGGGTTAGACAATGGCGATATGCAAATCAGCGCTGACCCTGTGCCCCATGGGAACAGTCCAGTCCGAACTACAGAAGCCATGTCCTTCCCAGAACGGAATCAAGCATCCGAGGACCGGCCCGGTTTCGAGGTAACACCTCTCATCAGCCCGGCTAGCTTGACTCCAGTGGTGTGGAGTGCCTGGGACTCACGTCTGAGCATCCCCAGTACACTTAGAGCGGTAATTGCAAACACAACAGTGATGGACAGAATGTGGATCAATGTCACACATTCACCCCAGTCCAAAGATCTGGGCCCAAATCCATCGTTTTTCCACTCCACACCACCCTGGGTTAGACAATGGCGATATGCAAATCAGCGCTGACCCTGTGCCCCATGGGAACAGTCCAGTCCGAACTACAGAAGCCATGTCCTTCCCAGAACGGAATCAAGCATCCGAGGACCGGCCCGGTTTCGAGGTAACACCTCTCATCAGCCCGGCTAGCTTGACTCCAGTGGTGTGGAGTGCCTGGGACTCACGTCTGAGCATCCCCAGTACACTTAGAGCGGTAATTGCAAACACAACAGTGATGGACAGAATGTGGATCAATGTCACACATTCACCCCAGTCCAAAGATCTGTGCCCAAATCCATCGTTTTTCCACTCCACACCACCCTGGGTTAGACAATGGCGATATGCAAATCAGCGCTGACCCTGTGCCCCATGGGAACAGTCCAGTCCGAACTACAGAAGCCATGTCCTTCCCAGAACGGAATCAAGCATCCGAGGACCGGCCCGGTTTCGAGGTAACACCTCTCATCAGCCCGGCTAGCTTGACTCCAGTGGTGTGGAGTGCCTGGGACTCACGTCTGAGCATCCCCAGTACACTTAGAGCGGTAATTGCAAACACAACAGTGATGGACAGAATGTGGATCAATGTCACACATTCACCCCAGTCCAAAGATCTGGGCCCAAATCCATCGTTTTTCCACTCCACACCACCCTGGGTTAGACAATGGCCATATGCAAATCAGCGCTGACCCTGTGCCCCATGGGAACAGTCCAGTCCGAACTACAGAAGCCATGTCCTTCCCAGAACGGAATCAAGCATCCGAGGACCGGCCCGGTTTCGAGGTAACACCTTTCATCAGCCCGGCTAGCTTGACTCCAGTGGTGTGGAGTGCCTGGGACTCACGTCTGAGCATCCCCAGTACACTTAGAGCGGTAATTGCAAACACAACAGTGATGGACAGAATGTGGATCAATGTCACACATTCACCCCAGTCCAAAGATCTGGGCCCAAATCCATCGTTTTTCCACTCCACACCACCCTGGGTTAGACAATGGCGATATGCAAATCAGCGCTGACCCTGTGCCCCATGGGAACAGTCCAGTCCGAACTACAGAAGCCATGTCCTTCCCAGAACGGAATCAAGCATCCGAGGACCGGCCCGGTTTCGAGGTAACACCTCTCATCAGCCCGGCTAGCTTGACTCCAGTGGTGTGGAGTGCCTGGGACTCACGTCTGAGCATCCCCAGTACACTTAGAGCGGTAATTGCAAACACAACAGTGATGGACAGAATGTGGATCAATGTCACACATTCACCCCAGTCCAAAGATCTGGGCCCAAATCCATCGTTTTTCCACTCCACACCACCCTGGGTTAGACAATGGCGATATGCAAATCAGCGCTGACCCTGTGCCCCATGGGAACAGTCCAGTCCGAACTACAGAAGCCATGTCCTTCCCAGAACGGAATCAAGCATCCGAGGACCGGCCCGGTTTCGAGGTAACACCTCTCATCAGCCCGGCTAGCTTGACTCCAGTGGTGTGGAGTGCCTGGGACTCACGTCTGAGCATCCCCAGTACACTTAGAGCGGTAATTGCAAACACAACAGTGATGGACAGAATGTGGATCAATGTCACACATTCACCCCAGTCCAAAGATCTGGGCCCAAATCCATCGTTTTTCCACTCCACACCACCCTGGGTTAGACAATGGCGATATGCAAATCAGCGCTGACCCTGTGCCCCATGGGAACAGTCCAGTCCGAACTACAGAAGCCATGTCCTTCCCAGAACGGAATCAAGCATCCGAGGACCGGCCCGGTTTCGAGGTAACACCTCTCATCAGCCCGGCTAGCTTGACTCCAGTGGTGTGGAGTGCCTGGGACTCACGTCTGAGCATCCCCAGTACACTTAGAGCGGTAATTGCAAACACAACAGTGATGGACAGAATGTGGATCAATGTCACACATTCACCCCAGTCCAAAGATCTGGGCCCAAATCCATCGTTTTTCCACTCCACACCACCCTGGGTTAGACAATGGCGATATGCAAATCAGCGCTGACCCTGTGCCCCATGGGAACAGTCCAGTCCGAACTACAGAAGCCATGTCCTTCCCAGAACGGAATCAAGCATCCGAGGACCGGCCCGGTTTCGAGGTAACACCTCTCATCAGCCCGGCTAGCTTGACTCCAGTGGTGTGGAGTGCCTGGGACTCACGTCTGAGCATCCCCAGTACACTTAGAGCGGTAATTGCAAACACAACAGTGATGGACAGAATGTGGATCAATGTCACACATTCACCCCAGTCCAAAGATCTGGGCCCAAATCCATCGTTTTTCCACTCCACACCACCCTGGGTTAGACAATGGCGATATGCAAATCAGCGCTGACCCTGTGCCCCATGGGAACAGTCCAGTCCGAACTACAGAAGCCATGTCCTTCCCAGAACGGAATCAAGCATCCGAGGACTGGTCCGGTTTCGAGGTAACACCTCTCTTCAGCCCGGCTAGCTTGACTCCAGTGGTGTGGAGTGCCTGGGACTCACGTCTGAGCATCCCCAGTACACTTAGAGCGGTAATTGCAAACACAACAGTGATGGACAGAATGTGGATCAATGTCACACATTCACCCCAGTCCAAAGATCTGGGCCCAAATCCATCGTTTTTCCACTCCACACCACCCTGGGTTAGACAATGGCGATATGCAAATCAGCGCTGACCCTGTGCCCCATGGGAACAGTCCAGTCCGAACTACAGAAGCCATGTCCTTCCCAGAACGGAATCAAGCATCCGAGGACCGGCCCGGTTTCGAGGTAACACCTCTCATCAGCCCGGCTAGCTTGACTCCAGTGGTGTGGAGTGCCTGGGACTCACGTCTGAGCATCCCCAGTACACTTAGAGCGGTAATTGCAAACACAACAGTGATGGACAGAATGTGGATCAATGTCACACATTCACCCCAGTCCAAAGATCTGGGCCCAAATCCATCGTTTTTCCACTCCACACCACCCTGGGTTAGACAATGGCGATATGCAAATCAGCGCTGACCCTGTGCCCCATGGGAACAGTCCAGTCCGAACTACAGAAGCCATGTCCTTCCCAGAACGGAATCAAGCATCCGAGGACCGGCCCGGTTTCGAGGTAACACCTCTCATCAGCCCGGCTAGCTTGACTCCAGTGGTGTGGAGTGCCTGGGACTCACGTCTGAGCATCCCCAGTACACTTAGAGCGGTAATTGCAAACACAACAGTGATGGACAGAATGTGGATCAATGTCACACATTCACCCCAGTCCAAAGATCTGTGCCCAAATCCATCGTTTTTCCACTCCACACCACCCTGGGTTAGACAATGGCGATATGCAAATCAGCGCTAACCCTGTGCCCCATGGGAACAGTCCAGTCCGAACTACAGAAGCCATGTCCTTCCCAGAACGGAATCAAGCATCCGAGGACCGGCCCGGTTTCGAGGTAACACCTCTCATCAGCCCGGCTAGCTTGACTCCAGTGGTGTGGAGTGCCTGGGACTCACGTCTGAGCATCCCCAGTACACTTAGAGCGGTAATTGCAAACACAACAGTGATGGACAGAATGTGGATCAATGTCACACATTCACCCCAGTCCAAAGATCTGGGCCCAAATCGATCGTTTTTCCACTCCACACCACCCTGGGTTAGACAATGGCGATATGCAAATCAGCGCTGACCCTGTGCCCCATGGGAACAGTCCAGTCCGAACTACAGAAGCCATGTCCTTCCCAGAACGGAATCAAGCATCCGAGGACCGGCCCGGTTTCGAGGTAACACCTTTCATCAGCCCGGCTAGCTTGACTCCAGTGGTGTGGAGTGCCTGGGACTCACGTCTGAGCATCCCCAGTACACTTAGAGCGGTAATTGCAAACACAACAGTGATGGACAGAATGTGGATCAATGTCACACATTCACCCCAGTCCAAAGATCTGGGCCCAAATCCATCGTTTTTCCACTCCACACCACCCTGGGTTAGACAATGGCGATATGCAAATCAGCGCTGACCCTGTGCCCCATGGGAACAGTCCAGTCCGAACTACAGAAGCCATGTCCTTCCCAGAACGGAATCAAGCATCCGAGGACCGGCCCGGTTTCGAGGTAACACCTCTCATCAGCCCGGCTAGCTTGACTCCAGTGGTGTGGAGTGCCTGGGACTCACGTCTGAGCATCCCCAGTACACTTAGAGCGGTAATTGCAAATACAACAGTGATGGACAGAATGTGGATCAATGTCACACATTCACCCCAGTCCAAAGATCTGGGCCCAAATCCATCGTTTTTCCACTCCACACCACCCTGGGTTAGACAATGGCGATATGCAAATCAGCGCTGACCCTGTGCTCCATTGGAACAGTCCAGTCCGAACTACAGAAGCCATGTCCTTCCCAGAACGGAATCAAGCATCCGAGGACCGGCCCGGTTTCGAGGTAACACCTCTCATCAGCCCGGCTAGCTTGACTCCAGTGGTGTGGAGTGCCTGGGACTCACGTCTGAGCATCCCCAGTACACTTAGAGCGGTAATTGCAAACACAACAGTGATGGACAGAATGTGGATCAATGTCACACATTCACCCCAGTCCAAAGATCTGGGCCCAAATCCATCGTTTTTCCACTCCACACCACCCTGGGTTAGACAATGGTGATATGCAAATCAGCGCTGACCCTGTGCCCCATGGGAACAGTCCACTCCGAACTACAGAAGCCATGTCCTTCCCAGAACGGAATCAAGCATCCGAGGACCGGCCCGGTTTCGAGGTAACACCTCTCATCAGCCCGGCTAGCTTGACTCCAGTGGTGTGGAGTGCCTGGGACTCACGTCTGAGCATCCCCAGTACACTTAGAGCGGTAATTGCAAACACAACAGTGATGGACAGAATGTGGATCAATGTCACACATTCACCCCAGTCCAAAGATCTGGGCCCAAATCCATCGTTTTTCCATTCCACACCACCCTGGGTTAGACAATGGCGATATGCAAATCAGCGCTGACCCTGTGCCCCATGGGAACAGTCCAGTCCGAACTACAGAAGCCATGTCCTTCCCAGAACGGAATCAAGCATCCGAGGACCGGCCCGGTTTCGAGGTAACACCTCTCATCAGCCCGGCTAGCTTGACTCCAGTGGTGTGGAGTGCCTGGGACTCACGTCTGAGCATCCCCAGTACACTTAGAGCGGTAATTGCAAACACAACAGTGATGGACAGAATGTGGATCAATGTCACACATTCACCCCAGTCCAAAGATCTGGGCCCAAATCCATCGTTTTTCCACTCCACACCACCCTGGGTTAGACAATGGCGATATGCAAATCAGCGCTGACCCTGTGCCCCATGGGAACAGTCCAGTCCGAACTACAGAAGCCATGTCCTTCCCAGAACGGAATCAAGCATCCGAGGACCGGCCCGGTTTCGAGGTAACACCTCTCATCAGCCCGGCTAGCTTGACTCCAGTGGTGTGGAGTGCCTGGGACTCACGTCTGAGCATCCCCAGTACACTTAGAGCGGTAATTGCAAACACAACAGTGATGGACAGAATGTGGATCAATGTCACACATTCACCCCAGTCCAAAGATCTGGGCCCAAATCCATCGTTTTTCCACTCCACACCACCCTGGGTTAGACAATGGCGATATGCAAATCAGCGCTGACCCTGTGCCCCATGGGAACAGTCCAGTCCGAACTACAGAAGCCATGTCCTTCCCAGAACGGAATCAAGCATCCGAGGACCGGCCCGGTTTCGAGGTAACACCTCTCATCAGCCCGGCTAGCTTGACTCCAGTGGTGTGGAGTGCCTGGGACTCACGTCTGAGCATCCCCAGTACACTTAGAGCGGTAATTGCAAACACAACAGTGATGGACAGAATGTGGATCAATGTCACACATTCACCCCAGTCCAAAGATCTGGGCCCAAATCCATCGTTTTTCCACTCCACACCACCCTGGGTTAGACAATGGCGATATGCAAATCAGCGCTGACCCTGTGCCCCATGGGAACAGTCCAGTCCGAACTACAGAAGCCATGTCCTTCCCAGAACGGAATCAAGCATCCGAGGACCGGCCCAGGCACTCCCAGGCACTCCACACCACTGGAGTCAAGCTAGCCGGGCTGATGAGAGGTGTTACCTCGAAACCGGGCCGGTCCTCGGATGCTTGATTCCGTTCTGGGAAGGACATGGCTTCTGTAGTTCGGACTGGACTGTTCCCATGGGGCACAGGGTCAGCGCTGATTTGCATATCGCCATTGTCTAACCCAGGGTGGTGTGGAGTGGAAAAACAATGGATTTGGGCCCAGATCTTTGGACTGGGTTGAATGTGTGACATTGATCCACATTCTGTCCATCACTGTTGTGTTTGCAATTACCGCTCTCAGTAGACTGAGGCTCAAGAAAGCAGAAAGAAAAGTGTAGAACCCAAAAAGGGGGCAGGGTAGAAGCACCCTGACCCCTTAGGCCTGCTCAGGGGGTCCCACAGGGACCCCCAAGGCGAAAAAAAAAAAAATTTGAAAAATCGCAGGTTGCACGCACCGTGCGCGCACCCTGCGATTTTCCCATAATTTTTTTTTTTTTTTGCCTTGGGGGTCCATGTGGGAACCCCTGAGCAGGCCTAGGGGGTCAGGGTGCTTCTACCCTGCCCCCTTTTTGAGTTCGAAAACTTCTCGAGCACGAGCTGCATGCTCATTGGCTTTCAACACTTCAAACCAGGAAGTTTTGGCAGCCATCTTGTGCTCGGTAGACCGAGGCACAAGAAAGCAGAAAAACAAACGTGTAAAGCACAAAAAAGGGGGTAGGGTAGAAGCACCCTGACCCCCTAGGCCTGCTCATGGGGTCCCACAAGGACCCCCAAGGCCAAAAATGTTTTTTTTAAAAAACCCGGTATGTTTATTTAAAAATTACCCCCGAGGGGGACCAAATTACGGGGGCATAGTGATAAAGAAGTGTGGGGGGTGCCCAATCCCCCCCCACACTGCCCTGGGGACCGCCGCCCTCCGGGGCAAAGCAACGCAGCCCCCTGGCGCATACTGGAGGCTCCTGGTGAGCTAGTTGCCTCCCAGGGAAGGCAACACGCCCGGGGGCTGCGTTGCAGAGAGGTGTAAAAAGGGGCATAGCCTCTGGCGCATACTGGAGGTTACATGCAATCTACCATGTCTGTCTCTGCCTGCACTATGTGTCTCTCTACTCATACCATCTCACTGTGTCTCTGCACCTTCTTTTTTTGTAACTGCTCCATCTGTTCTTTTACTTGCAGCAGTGCACCATCTATTCTCTGACTGTAACAGATATGGACAGTATGTAATTTTAATGTTCCAATGATGCAGACCTGATGGAACAAAATTGACAACTTCAATTAAAAATTTTGTGGCTTCTCAACTATCAATTTCTGGAAGAACTTTTGTAACTGTAGCAATTATCTTCCATGATGGTCCTTCAACAACATCAGGACATTACACAGCTTATTTGAAATCTCCAACAGGCTGGTTGACGTACCACGTTACAGATAGAGCAAGTTGGAAAAGTGCTGGAGTTGCGTCCTGCATGGAACACAATTTCAACACTGCGCAAACTTTCAGCCCTAGATGTGACACGCATCTGTTTATTCCTGCGCCATGGTACACCGCATTGCAAATGCGGTGCATCATGAGTGGTGCAAGGATTAACTTGTGTGTCGCATCTTTCCTGGCGTATCTCTGCTATTTTGCAGAGATGTGTTGGGTAACATAAATCTGTCCCTCTGTTCCATTCCCTCTCTACGCTTCCCTAAGTCCCTTCATTCTCTTACTCAATTTTTTATTCATTTATTTCCCACTTCTCACTTTCACTTACCTCCCTTTTATCATCCTCAAATCCCCTTTCTTCATCATCTTTCCATTTCTTTTACCTTCACTCCCCTAACCCTACTCTATGTATCTCTCTTTGTCCCTTACTCTCCGTCCATCCTCACTCCCCTTCTGTGACTCCTCCACCTTTACTTTCTTTTCCATACTGCTCTTCCCATAATATTTAATTTCCCTTAACTCACTACCCTACCTTTACACATCTTGGGGCAGATTTACAAACCCTTTACGCCTCTTTTGCGCCTCCGTTGCGTCACTTTTGTGACGCAGCGGCGGTGCAAAAGATGCGCCATGGTGCGGGCTATTTACAACGTGACGCATCTGGGAGATACGTCACGTTGTAAAGCCATTCGCCTTAAGGAGCGTTCTGGTGCAGGGGGGGGCGTTCCTGCGCAGAAACGCCTGCTAAAAGTGGCTAAGTGAAATCTACAAGATTTCACTCAATCACTTTTAGGCCAATGCTATGTCAAAACCCTACGCCTGCTTGAAGCAGGCGTAAGGCTTGAAGCAGCATTAGTTGAATGGGCCCCCCAGGAGCATTGCTGGAGCTGCATCACGCATGCGACGCAACTCCAGCAATGCAACACCTTTACGGCACAGATGCGTCACGCATGTGTGCCGTTTATGCCCCATGGTGCGCCACATTGTAAATGTGGCACATCAGTGGTGGCGCACGGGTGGTTTTGCTTGTCGTAGGTTACTTGGCACATCCCTGCTGATTTGCAGAGATGCACCATGTAACGTACATCTGCCCCCTTGTTTCAGTCACTCTTTTACTTCACTTTCTTCAGTCACTATACTTCCTTTACCTCACTCATTTGCTCAGTCCCTTACTCCATTTTTGTCATTCATTTCATTTAGTCATTTATACACTACACATTCATTCAAAAGAAAGATGACAGTGCGTAACAAATAGAGCTCTTTTTGGAAAAATGAGTTAGTTCTGAAAAGAACGTTTTTTTTGTTTTGTTGTTTTATATATTTTTTTTCTTTTTTGAAAGTCACATGACTTGACGTGCGCGCTCGGGTGCCCGCACGTGGTGCGCGCACCTGTTTGCGCACGCCGGTTTAAAATGGCGTTTTACCCGATTTACATAAAAGTTTCAAAACGTGAAAAGGAGGCAAGGTAGACAGTCCCTGACCCCCTAGAGCTTCTCAGGTGGTCCCTAAACAACTCCGACAGGCAAAAAAAACTTTTTTTTTCTTGATTTTTTTTTTTGAGATGTCATCAGTGATGTCATCAGTGATGTCACTGACCATGTCATGAATGATGTAATATGTGACATCATCAGCAGTGGATTGCGGGCGCGCGAGTTATAGTGAGTCCAACTAACTATAACGTGGGAATTTCAATGGTTTTGTATGAGTAAACTGTTCAGCTAACTATAACTGGTGTGAAACCTATGGTTTTTTCAGTGAATTTCACAAAGGTTTTTTAAATGCTAATTCCTAACTATAACGAGTGTGAAACCTATGGTTTTTTCAGTGAATATATATATATATATATTGCAAATCCTCGTTGCTCGTTTTTTGCTTGAAAGAACGAGCGCAGACCCAAGTTGTGCTTAATTTAGTTGTTTATTTTGCCACCAAGCTAGTCGCCATGACGTGTTTCGGCCGTCCCTCAGCCTTGATCACATGACACAGCTCATTCTGTGCTCATCGTTTTTAAAGTGCTAGTGCCATCTTTGCTTACAATAGCGAATAAATAAATATATAAATATATAAATATACATATAATTATTCACAATGCCAAAAGGTAAGTTATAATAACAGTTTATAATATAGTTTGATTATGTGTTAGTTGTCCTACTTACCAATTGGTCAGGATATTAATTTAATAAAAGCTTAAATGCAGCTAGAATTCCTGAACTCAATTGGTCTATTAAAAATATATTGCAAATAGGCACTCATTATAACGTATATAAAAACAGTGTATCGTGATGTCCCCTAAAATAAAATAAATTGTGTTAAAAAGTGCAAAATAAAACTGTGCCATATTTCCTTATTCTAAAGTGCTGTGTGCTTAATATTTCCGTACATCATTATCTTTTCTATCTAATACATTAAATCATGGGTTCCATTATTATGTACTACTACACTTGATGCAATTAATAAACTTCCTAAGCATGTAGTATAATTACTAGATGCTTATTAATTCAAAGGGTGTTGAAGGCATTATTGTGATTTGTAAACAATGGGACAGATTTAGATTGAACAACATGGGTTATCACACTTAAAATAACACCATAGTCTCCAGTTTTGGTGTTATTAATCTTATGGGTTCGTATTTAAACAGGATTGGTGCCAGATATCATGGAAATGTACCAAAGACCTACTTTTCTTGATAGTAAAAACTGCTAAGAGACTCGCAGATGCTCTCCTGCTTAAGATACAGGCGGCTGAGATTGGCCTCAAAGGAAGTATGCTCAAAACCCCTTTTGCGGCCAAACTGTCTGAAATAAACAAAGAAATCGCTGACAACCAAGAGTATTTACTTAAACAAAAAATCGCCAAACTGGAAAAAGACGTGGCTAAGTTTAGTAAAGAAAAAGTGTACCCCTACCTTAAGGATGACTTCACCGTATCAAAAAATAGCTACTCCTCAGATGAGAGCTCGGATACGGGAAGTAGAAGGGGTTCTACCAATAGCGATTCCAGTGGAAGTAGCCAGGGTTCTCGCAACCAACGCCGTAATGCTCCTAGGGACCACAATAACGACCTGATGTAACACGGCCCTCCCCAACTCCCACCACCGTGGCAATACCCTTTCTACCCGCAAGGCCCACCTCAATTCTATCCAATAAACAACCCCCCTTTTTTAGGCAGAGGTTGGGGCAGAGGAAGAGGCCGCAGAAGAGGAGGTCAGAAGGGTGTCCAATGGCAGGATCAGGCAACCCCCACAGTGGAAACTCGCAGCACCACCAGGGGAAAGAGAGCTTAGTAGTGAATCTATCTAACAGAACACTGACCGATGTTGAGACCAGCCTTCTGGAAAAAGGCTTGGGCTTCGTCCCAACCCCCATACCAGATGACTTCAAAGAAACTTGCGAACTGAAACAGTTCTTCAGGAAAGTGCGACTTAAGGCATTTTTCCAGGACAGACCAGAACCTGATTTGGATGACACTGGTTTACGTAAACCTTCTACGTTCACACCCACCAATAACATGGTCCCCCCTGAGATACTAGCATTTGAGGGAGCTGTTCTCAAAAGTCTGGAAAACAAACCATACCCCCCTATTTACCATAATCTGAGTAAAATAGAAAGAGAAGCCATCCAGTCACTCTCCAGTGACCCTTTTATCATCATCAAACAGGCGGATAAGGGTGGTGCCACCGTGATTCAGTCTACAATAGACTACGACACTGAGTGTAGGCGCCAACTCTCTAACACGAGACATTATACTCCAATGACAGCTGATCCCACACCCAGACTCACTGTCAGGATCACAGCCCTGGTTATGGAAGGTGAAGTGAACGGGAAGATCAGCAAAAATGAGGCCTCCTTTATGATATGCGACAACCCCAGGATACCATACTTCTACACCCTCCCAAAGATCCACAAAGGCACGTTACCTGTGCCTGGGAGACCAATTGTTTTGGGCATTGGTTCACTACTTGAACCACTGTCCAAATTCATGGATAAATTCCTTCAACCGGTGGTGAAGAAATTCCATAATTTCTGCAAGACACGAGGGATGTCCTTCGCCTAATTATCAACATCGAGGGTAGGGAATGGGTGGACCTGCTGGTCACACTAGATGTAGAAGCACTTTACACCAATATTCCTCAACAGGCTACCCTTGAGGCTGTGGAACTCACCCTGCACAAGGAAGACTGGACGTCCCAGACACCCATTCCCTTTGTCATGGAATGCGCAGCAATTGCACTAAGTGAAAATTTCTTCGAATACGAGTCCCAGATCTACCATCAAATACAGGGGACTTCAATGGGCAGTACTTTTGCTCCTAGCCTAGCCTGCATCTATATGGCCAATTTCGAGGAAACCATTATCCAGGGTGCGCTGAATCCCAACAGGGCCAATCTCTCCCTTTGGCACAGGTATATCGATGATATCCTGGTACTGTGGAAAGGTGATCTCGATACCTGCCACGCATTCTGTCAATGGATAAATACACAGAACCCTTTCCTGAGGTTCACAATCACCATCTCAGACACTAATATTCCGTTCCTGGATCTCAATATTTGTCTCTCGGAGAGTGGGTGGAGCACTAGCCTACATAGAAAAGAGACAGATAGGAACAGTCTTCTCCTCTATAACAGTCATCATCCAAAATCCCTGAGGGATAACCTACCATTTGGACAGTTCCTCAGAATCCAGAGGAACTGTTCCACCATGGCTGACTACAGAAAGGAGGCAAAACAACTCAAACACAAACTCCAAGACAGCGGTTATCCACAGCGACAAATCCATGACTCCTATAAAAGGGCTATGAATAATCCCCGAGATGTACTCCTGGAAACCAAAACTAAAGATCAATCTGAAGTCATTACCTGTGTGACGTCCTTTACCAAACACTCCACACACATAAAAAGGACAATAAATAAACACTGGAACATTATCAACTCGGGCAATCTTTCCCTCGCCCTCCCTAGATTTGCTTTCAAACGCACGGCTAACCTCAAAGACCAACTTATTCACACCAGACCTAGAGCTAGGGAAGTGATCACACAGAGAACCCTTTGGGACCTCCCCCCTGTCATGGGTCATTTTCCATGTGGTGGTTGCTCTGTATGTAACCAAACTAGTCCTAGCAAAGAGTTGATGCTCTCTGATACCTTCAAGTGGCGCCAAAAACGACACACTAACTGTAACACCTCCAGATGCGTCTATCTCCTTACTTGCCCATGTGGAAAGAGATATGTGGGGATGACCATGAGACAGGTTAAGCTACGTATCACTGAACACAGGAGTAATATAAGATGCTTAAAAACACACACTAAACTTTACTTCCACTGTAAGGAAATGAATCACTCAGCAGAAAGCATTCCATGGACGGTACTTGAAGCACACCAACAGATTACCCACAAGGCACTCTTTAAAATAGAGCAGAGATGGGTGTACCGTCTATCAACAGACAGCACTGGCCTCAATGACTCCATCCCCTGGAGCAGTTTGGCTGGGACTTGAATTGACTAGTGTGTACATGGCTATATTCTTACTTCCCCTGAATCACGTTATTACTGTGGCCACCGTGAGTACACCATACACGACGGAGCTCACTTGGCTTCGGTTTATTCACAAGTTTTATCTACATTACCTCTGAACCCCTAGCCCCCCTTAATTTTGTTTCCACTTATTATTGGGGTGGCTATCTTTATACCACTACGTACAGAGTACTCAACACACTGATTGTATGGTCCTCTTATGCGATAAAAGCTGCCCGCTGCTTGCGGCAGGTTGAGAGTGGGCAATTCACTCTCCCCGATGTGCGTCAACATCAGTTAATGAATCCATATCCCAGTTCTAATTGACACCCAAGCCACCGTCCCCACTGGGGTCTGCTCCTACATTCTCTCTTCACATTAATGACACTGACTCAACTGTTGAATTTGAGAATTTGTGCAGCCCTGACAGCATATTTACACACTCCAACATGGCTGCCACCCTTACCCCAGGCTCCCGTTAGCAACACAGCGTTGCCTCGCATTGCAAGCCACGCCTACGAGTCCGCGCGGCGACCACGTACTCTCTGCCCGCATGACTAGGGCTTACGGGAGTTTGGGCGTGTTTGTTTAAAAGCAGCGGTACGTGACCATCAGACCGCCCCAGCTTCTTCCTGACCCTCATGTGCGGGTAGGTTTATGATGTGATCCGGCCAACAGACAGGTAAGTGAGCGCTCGTACTGTAAGGACTCCTGTTCCTTGTGACTCAGTAGCTGAGCCACGTTGCTTACTAGACATTACCTCGCTAGTGAGGGCGGTCCCGAGGTTCCTTTTGGACGCAGCTAGCCATCCAACCGTGGTCTGTGTAGATTTGGGAGCATCGTCCCCGTGCTGCTAAGGGTGGGAGCATTAGCATTATGAGCACGTAGCGCGATTCTTTTCCACCCTATTATCCCAGCTGAGACTGTGGGGGCAGACGCCTGTGTTCTCGTGTTCCTCGCAAACACCATAAGCAGATGATTGACGGGCTCCTTGAGTCTTACACCCCTACGGTAACATTGTTGGAGGAGTTCCTAGCATCCGAAGGCAACAATGGACTTCCCCATTGGTTTGGAGTGTACTCGGTTAAGATGAATTCCCTTTCTCTTACTGTTATGCACTTACCTTCCCACCCCATTAAGGTACCAACCATCCTGGTGCCAGCACACTTAAGAAGATCGGTGAAGCCCACCTGGGTCTCAG
Source organism: Lissotriton helveticus (assembly GCF_964261635.1). Lineage (NCBI taxonomy): Eukaryota > Metazoa > Chordata > Amphibia > Caudata > Salamandridae > Lissotriton > Lissotriton helveticus. Next base: position 1,010,650,346 of record NC_136071.1, on the reverse strand, counting down.
TAGGGTGAGAATTTATTATTACCCCTTTATCACTACCATTTTGAAATTAATATTCTAATCTACAGTCAGTCGTATCTACTGCCTTTTTAATCTTTTTATTTTAATCATTGTTTTAATTGTGTTATTGAACAGAGCGGGGAGATCTCTGCCCTTAGCTAATTGTACTTGACACTGTAACCAAGCGGCTGTGACCTTCTGTCCCTGTGAGCGCAATTTGAAGGTTAACCCTTTACCATTCATGTCGCCCTCTCTTAGGTCACACCCAGATTGAGCAGGACCATTTGCCCTGTATCCCTACTTCTAGTGGAAGGTAGTATTTGCCCCTTCCCTTGTGTAGCACTTATTCACTTTCGGTCCTGATGAATTGCTTTGACAGCATGAAACATGTTGACCTTTAGGTAGATCTAACACTGCTGGATCATTGCACCAGTTTGTTATTTCGCCCCACTGTTTTTAATAAGGTAGTGGACCGCACTAATCCAATACAACCTACCATGGATTTGCCAACCTTTTTTAGTCTCACCAATTTCTCACATACGTCTACACATCCCCTGAAGCCCTCATACCCACATGCACGAACTGGCAGGAACAGAAGATCTCCGATAAAGAGCCCCTTTATGGGTGCCCGTTAGACATTGCAGCGCCAGTCTAACGAGGAGCAAAAACCCATATGATGAAGCATGACACCTAGCTTGCTGGGTGTGTGAGGGTTTTAAGTTCCGAAAGGGGAATTCCCCCCTCTTTCTCCATTAAACGCTGCCCCCTTGCTTGGTTACTCAGTCTTGCTACTTTTCTCTTTTGGGGAACAGTGTATTTCTTTTTGTTGTTTCGTATAAAGACTCTCATTTATGTTTACCATAAATATGTTCATAAAATACAATATAAAATTATATATAAATATATGAATATAAACAGTTAAATAAGCATTAATATATATGTAAACATCTAAAGAGTCCCAATTTATAATCTCAATGTAACCCTTATATATGGACAGAACTCTTAGGTTATTGCTTTTTAGATCTAAAGTAAAGTGCTGCAGATTTCATGCAATCTGTGTACGTCAACCTTCACTTAGTTCTGGATGAATTCAATGTAAAAACCATCAATGAATTCATGGAAATTCCTATAATTAAAAACACCTAAATATCCATTACAATTGATAGTATCAAAATAAAACAAGTCACAATTTTTCAGCGTACTATTCCTACTATACAGACATACGTTCATAAATAAGTGTGCAAATCCTCTGTAGTATTGAGACCTCTAGGGTGCTTACAGTCAAATTCTAAAATGTATCTTGTTTCAAGGCGTCTCTTGTGGGGCGGTACTGACTCAATAGCATAATATTTAAGATGTTTGAGGTCACTATTATGAAACTCATTAAAATGTCTGGCCACCGAATAGGTAGCATCATTATTAGTTATGGCCCTCATATGTTGCAACACTCTTTTGTGCACCGCCAGCTTGGTGCTACCTATGTACTTTAAAGTGCAGCTACATTCTAACACATATACCAAATAATCTGTTTTGCATGTGAGGTGCTGAGTGATGTTATATACTTTGTCCTCAAATGCAGTACGGTACGTGCTAGTATTGACTTCATGCTGGCACGCTTTGCATGTTGCACATTTGAAAAACCCTTTTCTTGCTGTCAGCCAACTACTTTTACTTTGATCCTCCGGGCTGCTTTTTACCAATGTGTTACCCAGACTAGTGGTTTTTCTGAAAGTAATGGAGGGATTGTTTGGCAATAATTTACCTATAACAGGATCATCCCGTATGATTGGCCAATTATGTTTAATGATACTACGTAGTTGTTTCTCCTGTTTTGAAAAACCCAGTATAAGTCTGATAGGTTCCATTTTATTACTGTTAGCATCAGACTTTTTCTTTGGTTGTAGCAGGTCTGATCTTGCCTTCTGTTTAGATTTGGCTATGGCTGTCTCAATAATTTTGCTCTTATAGCCCCTAGCTAAGAAGCGGTTACGGCATGCCACTTGCATGTTGTCTGCATCCACCTCATTGCTACCTATGCGCTGTATTCTTAACATTTCCCCGTATGGGATGCTATTAATGAGGTGGGTGGGATGGGCACTTGAGGCATGCAATAAAGTGTTCCCTGCCGTGGGTTTTCTGAACAGTGTCGTCGTAAGACAATTGTTGACTATTGTGATCTGCATATCTAAAAATGTAACTTCGGTTGCACTTATGGTATACGTAAATTTAAGATTGACATTGTTCTCATTCAATTCTTCAATAAAATCCATAGCACTTTGTTTTGTCCCTTTCCATACGATAAACAAATTGTCTAAAAATCTTAGCCACTTAACAATCTGTGTTGCAAATGTATGTTCATACTGTCTCATGAGGACCAGCTCCTCCCACCAGCCCATAAATAAACAGGCATAGCTGGGGGAGAAGCTGGCCCCCATGGCTTCTCCTTGGATTTGATGATACATTTGGCTGTTGAAAGAGAAAAGATTATTTTCTAAACAAAATGACAACATATTCAAAAGCATCCTATTATGCTGAGCTTATTGTATAGGTCTATTAGATAGAAAATATTCTGCCGCCCTGACCCCATCCCTATTCCTGATGTATGTATAAAGGGATGAAACATCCAGGGCGATAAGCAGGTAATTCTCTTTCTATTCCATGTCAGCAATTTTCCTAAACAAATCACCAGTGTCCTGTACAGAAGATTTTAAATTTACCATGTGTTCCTGTAAAAAATAATCTATGTACCTGGACATATTTTCTAAAGGTCCGTTGCATGCAGCTATGATCGGTCTCCCCGGGGGTTTGGTTAAACTTTTCTGTATTTTTGGGACAAAATACATGACCGGAGTGGTCGGATGTTGTTTTTTCAGATATTTGTATTTGTCCCAGTTGATCAGACCTAAACTTTCCCATGTAAGGAATTGTGAGAAAAATTGTTCCTGCATTAATTTGTATTTAGACATGGAGCTTTTCCGGTAACATTCTAGTTCATTCAATTGATTGTTGGCTTCTTCTAAGTATTGGTCTAGGGGCCAGAGAACTATGTTTCCCCCCTTGTCCGCATTACGTATGACCACTTTCTTGTATTGACTTAGTTTGTTTATCAAGGAATAATAGCTTCTCTCTTGGTATGTGTACTTCATTTTGGATCTATTTATTGAATAATCTAACCTTTTAATCTGAGCCACCAATTGTTCACTGGAGATATCAAGGGAATCGCCAGGTGTGATTGGTACAAATGACTATGCCTTGAATGAGGTACTAAGTTTGTCCATATTTTCTTGTTGATTTTCTCGTTCTTGTTCATCCTGCGATATCGTGTTGTTGGTATTGCCAATTGAATACCGCCGCCCCAATTGTAATTCATGCATATCTTGCAGTAATCCCAAGTCCGAGACCATAAACCCTGTTGGTACGTTTTCTGTGTTCAGCCTTTCATCATTCTCTGATTTATCCTTGGATGTCTTCAATAGATGGAATTTTGCTAATTTTAACTTCCGAATGAATTGGTAGACATCTGCCCAAGTTTAACCAATGCACAAAGAAGGGGCCCCTGGGAAAACAGATACAGGGCAGACTGGCAGGGGAATCAAACAATATAAAGAAGAACAAAACAGAATGCCCTTTCTGATAAATGAGGCCCAATTCGGGTCCTTCTATTGAAGTAGCAGAAATCGGCTCACTAAGACCAGAAGCAAAGAATGCTAAATCATTTATAAAACAAGATTCATTTTTTATTTAATTTTTTTGGATAAATATATTTTTTAACAAAGAATAATAACATAAATCACACAACATGACAATGCAAAGCGGTTATATCATTCAATCAAGTTCGCATACCTCCCTTCATACATTCATAAGTACTCAACTGTCTCCATACATTCTTCAATCTTACAAAACCTCAAAATCATACAAACATACTCACACATCCATCAATCATTCAAAACATTTCACACTATAATTGCCAGATGTTCAAATGATGGATTCAGTCCTGAAGATGTCTCCCAAAAACATGTAGGAGACTAGATGAGCAAGTTTCAGGACAGTCTTGAAGCGCCAACGCGGGTTTCGGTGCTCGGCCAAATATGTGGCCACACCTTCATCAGGGCACACAAGGGAAAGGACAAGGGGGACGAACAAACTGCAAATAATCTGAAATAAACAAAATCTCTTTAGGCAAATATATATTCAAATTCATTATTATTTATCACATAGTGTTAGTCATATTTCATAGATTCAACATCATTATCGTGTCATGCTTCTAAAATCATCAGTGAGCCCAAAACTGCATCATAGTTTCATTTAGTAGTTACAATTGAAATTTAAAGGAACCCATAATCTTCAACAGAACACCACATCACACGTCAGAATCAATGCCCATACATGCTCACACGCTCATATACAAAGACAACAAAGAATGTAATACCACACGAGTTCTCCCTTTTTTTTTTAAACGAGAACTAGCTAATTAGGCGCATTTTGGCAAACAAGAAGGGGGCACCAAACATTTTTTTTTTATCATCCTAGATGGAGAGCCAAAATAGGCCCCAAGTTCAAAATTCAAGGTATCAAGACAAAACCTACCTCACAAAAGTCACACTATCGTGTGCAATATTTCATAGCAGACTTTTTAGTTCAGGATCTAAGCCTTCAAAAGGCGATGGACATAGCACCGAGACCCGCCCAGTAAGTCTGGGAACCTGCATAAGGAACACAAAATATCGCTATTCTTAGGAGAGGATTCTAAAGTTTTCTAAAGTTTTTCATCTAAAAGACCTCTCATCCTACTCGTCTCCTATAATTTCACATACATCATAAAGTACTCACCAAAGGCCACGAATAACTAGAGACGTCAGGAACAAATAAGTAGAGTGAATCTCGACATCCACTGATCATAAGAAGGGTCGAATCACTCCAAAAGGAGAGGAAGGTTGGTTTAATAGGATTCAATTCTGTAAAAGGCATAAACACAGAAGAAAAGGACTTAAATTTTCCCTTGTTCATAGACATAAAAAGAAATATGTCCAGAGTTGAAGATAGTACAAACGGTCATCCAGATAAGTTCAAACCATTTGTTTGCCAGTATTAGAACAAAGAGTGTGCTAATACCATCCATAGCTTCAAACTAAGGCGATAGGCCCATCACAAAGACAGGCATAAAGAGATATTTGGCCGCCTACTTTTAGCGTCTCTTACCGGTTACACAATATCACCATACAGAGATCGCCTAGTTAGAAACTATATCGCTCCGCATGGTGCAGATCACACACTAATTCAATCGATTGTTAATTCTCAAGTTAGGAGGTCTACGGATCCCAAAAGGACCAATACATGGTGAATAGATTTCTACATTTGAGTCTTGCATAAAACCCCGGCATACGCACACACTTTTGCATCAGTAGTTACCTTGAGCAGTATTGAAGCACTTGTTCCCTCAGGATTTTTTTTTTTTAGGGTGGTGAGTTCCAAAAACCTGCAAAAATAACAACAAAACACTAAGGTTGAAATAAAGTAATATTACAGAGCATTATCGGCAAACTCTTTGGAAAAAACTGATCTCTACCAAACGGTTTCTTTTAAAATCGTTTCAGGAGGCACCTCGGATAGCGAGAAACCCGACAAACCGTCAGGTACTGCCCACTGAGGCGAGTGGGCTCGTATTACATGCAGTGAGCTCACTGTTTTTGAGCTCTACTCAAAATAGAATATGTTTTAATTCAACCCGAGCCGTCTACTTAATCCGATATACCCATCAACCCCCTTTAAACAAGGTGTATTGAAAATGCTAGCATTGAGGGGCTCAAAGAGTGCGGCCGGTATTACCGTCAAAACCCTTTAGCAGGGAATGAATTACACACACTGATAGTAAAAGGGCTCGAAAGACGCAATAAATATCGCTTGCGCCCACTGGCAGATGAATACTAGTGGAGATGTAGTTCACACAAATATAAATTACATATCCCTCGTACCTTCAAAAGATGTATAACATAGTTCGCGGCGTATCCGTCTCTGTTCAACCGTTCAAAATGACGTCAGATGGAGGTGCTCCAACAGGGAGGCTGACTCGCAATGGGATGATTTTAAAGATCCCGCGTATGGCGCTTGACCAATCGGAAACCACAGGGGCGGATCTTCGTTGGGATAGACATAAGATTCAAGACACGCACTGGATCGAACCTACTGTTTCACCAATCCCAGAACAGATCGACCATAGGGACTGGAACAGGGATTTAAACAAAAAAACAGAGATAATTTTGTCTCTCAAGTCTAGAGACTCATGGTGATGAAATTCCATATATATAAAATATATATGGTCCTCTCACGATGTCAATACCAATAGAGAGACCCTTGTCGGCAAAAAAAGGTCCCAATGGAGCCGAGCCCACATGGGAGTAAAGATGACTTAATGAGAGTAACCATCCTGGCCTATAGATGGCTGTAGCCCTTTCATAGTTAAAAACCTTGCATGTGTATTAGTTTCGACATAAAGTCATAATGGCTCATAAACAAATCATAAAGGTAAAAAAGAACAGATATCGAGGCTACCAGAGATAAATAAAACTTACGTGAGCGGACCGGGGCACGATACATAGGCGGACCCAAGAGTATATCTACAGTACACCAGGGTGCTTAGATCAGATGATTCATGCAGCACTAGGGCAAGCCGCGAACAATACTAAAATTTATCGCTGGGGGTTGAGGGCCAACCGATGAAGAACAACCGAGGACTCGCCCAACCTACGGCTCAAGATAATCTCCAAATCACAGATGTCAAATAATATCTCAAAGAATAGCGTTCTCCCATGGGCAATGTTCGTTCAAGCCCCTTTTAACAGCATTTAGCAGGAAAATCCAGAACACTTCCCTTTTCTTTCTCAGGGACGTGGGGTCCTTTCCAGGTAGTGTTCGTATCTTTTCCAGGATTGGCCATTTCAAATCAGATTCATTATGTTTCTTATTCAGCCAATGTTGCACAAGTGGAGCCCCACTTTTAGCAGTTCTGATATTAGACTTGTGTTCTCCCATCCTTAGGCGACATTCACGGCCAGTTTTACCCACATATGGGAGTCCGCACGGGCATAAAATCACATAAATGACATTTCGCTCAGTCCAATGGTGCAGTTGTCAATCATCAGGACACCTCCCACTATTGCATTGGGACACGCTTGGCAGGTCCCACAACGGTGGTTGCCAACAATAGGCGGCAAACCTAGAATACCAGTCTGCTGCAAGGGCTTAGGTGTGGGTAATCTCCCACAAACCAACGCAACGGACAACGCACCTACGCGCCATGAGTGGTACCAGACCTGTGTATACTTTGGCAGCCTGCCCAGCAAACCCTGAAGAAACCTACACTCTGCTGATGAGGAACAATAATTCCGAAACACCGGTGTACAGAGTTGGTGCTGCAACTTTGCTTTCTACACTTCCAGAGCTACGAAAGGCACACACGCCTAGAAGGACTGCATCTACCGTGATGCTCTTGGGTTACACTCGCTGGTGAGGTCAGTAGTGTGCGACCCATGAACTTTTCACTTATAAATGGTTCCCTCGAACCATTGAGCTGACTAGCTCGGACAACGCACCTACGAGCCATGAGTGGTACCAGACCTGTGAATACTTTGGCAGCCTGCCCAGCAAACCCTGAAGAAACCTACACTCTGCTGACGAGGAACAATAATTCCGAAACACCGGTGTACAGAGTTGGTGCTGCAACTTTGCTTTCTACACTTCCAGAGCTACGAAAGGCGCACACGCCTAGAAGGACTGCATGTACCGTGATGCTCTTGGGTTACACTGGCTGGTGAGGTCAGTAGTGTGCGACCCATGAACTTTTCACTTATAAATGGTCCCTCGAACCATTGAGCTGACGAGCTCGGACAACGCACCTACGCGCCATGAGTGGTGCCAGACCTGTGAATACTTTGGCAGCCTGCCCAGGAAACCCTGAAGAAACCTACACTATGCTGATGAGGAACAATAATTCCGAAACACCGGTGTACAGAGTTGGTGTTGCAACTTTGCTTTCTACACTTCCAGAGCTACGAAAGGCGTACACGCCTAGAAGGACTGCATCTGCCGTGATGCTCTTGGGTTACACTTGCTGGTGAGGTCAGTAGTGTGCGACCCATGAACTTTTGACTTATAAATGGTTCCCTCGAACCATTGAGCTGACGAGCTCGGACAACGCACCTATGCGCCATGAGTGGTACCAGACCTGTGAATACTTTGGCAGCCTGCCCAGCAAACCCTGAAGAAACCTACACTCTGCTGATGAGGAACAATAATTCCGAAATACCGGTGTACAGAGTTGGTGCTGCAACTTTGCTTTCTATACTTCCAGAGCTACGAAAGGCGCACACGCCTAGAAGGACTGCATCTACCGTGATGCTCTTGGGTTACACTCGCTGGTGAGGTCAGTAGTGTGCGACCCATGAACTTTTCACTTATAAATGGTTCCCTCGAACCATTGAGCTGACGAGCTCGGACAACGCACCTATGAGCCATGAGTGGTACCAGACCTGTGAATACTTTGGCAGCCTGCCCAGCAAACCCTGAAGAAACCTACACTCTGCTGATGAGGAAGAATAATTCTGAAACACCGGTGTACAGAGTTGGTGCTGCAACTTTGCTTTCTACACTTCCATAGCTACGAAAGGCGCACACGCCTAGAAGGACTGCATCTACCATGATGCTCTTGAGTTACACTCGCTGGTGAGGTCAGTAGTGTGCGACCCATGAACTTTTCACTTATAAATGGTTCCCTCGAACCATTGAGCTGACGAGCTCAGACAACGCACCTACGCGCCATGAATGGTACCAGACCTGTGAATACTTTGGCAGCCTGCCCAGCAAACCCTGAAGAAACCTACACTCTGCTGATGAGGAACAATAATTCCGAAACACCGGTGTACAGAGTTGGTGCTGCAACTTTGCTTTCTACACTTCCAAAGCTACGAAAGGCGCACACGCCTAGAAGGACTGCATCTACCGTGATGCACTTGGGTTACACTCGCTGGTGAGGTCAGTAGTGTGCGACCCATGAACTTTTCACTTATAAATGGTTCCCTCGAACCATTGAGCTGACGAGCTCGGACAACGCACCTACGCGCCATGAGTGGTACCAGACCTGTGAATACTTTGGCAGCCTGCCCAGCGAACCCTGAAGAAACCTACACTCTGCTGATGAGGAACAATAATTCTGAAACAGCGGTGTACAGAGTTGGTGCTGCAACTTTGCTTTCTACACTTCCAGAGCTACGAAAGGCGCACACGCCTAGAAGGACTGCATCTACCGTGATGCTCTTGGGTTACACTCGCTGGTGAGGTCAGTAGTGTGCGACCCATGAACTTTTCACTTATAAATGGTTCCCTCGAACCATTGAGCTGACGAGCTCGGACAACGCATCTACGCGCCATGAGTGGTACCAGACCTGTGAATACTTTGGCAGCCTGCCCAGCAAACCCTGAAGAAACCTACACTCTGCTGATGAGGAACAATAATTCTGAAACAGCGGTGTACAGAGTTGGTGCTGCAACTTTGCTTTCTACACTTCCAGAGCTACGAAAGGCGCACACACCTAGAAGGACTGCATCTACCGTGATGCTCTTGGGTTACACTCGCTGGTGAGGTCAGTAGTGTGCGACCCATGAACTTTTCACTTATAAATGGTTCCCTCGAACCATTGAGCTGACGAGCTCGGACAACTCATCTACGCGCCATGAGTGGTACTAGAGCTGTGAATACTTTGGCAGCCTGCCCAGCAAACCCTGAAGAAACCTACACTCTGTTGATGAGGAACAATAATTCCGAAACACCGGTGTACAGAGTTGGTGCTGCAACTTTGCTTTCTACACTTCCAGAGCTACGAAAGGCGACACGCCTAGAAGGACTGCATCTACCGTGATGCTCTTGGGTTACACTTGCTGGTGAGGTCAGTAGTGTGCGACCCATGAACTTTTCAAGTGATTTCACTAATTTTTATTTCTCCGAAACGCGAAGAGAGGTCTGGGGATCACAGTTTCACTCTCTCCGATGTTTAGGAGATACCAAAGGGAGTTGATAGTTTGTCTCACCTTATGGTTAATCATGGAGTGTTTCATAATGCATACCAGTCTTTCCTGCGCGACAGTATTTCTGTCCTGAAACATGGCCTCTCTATTAAAAGTATCTGGCTCGCTTGAAAGAATCACGGATAAGTCGATGGGGGTATCCTCGCTCCGCCAACTTGATCTTCAAAATGTCAGCCTGATGAAGAAATGTCTTCATCTCAGAACAATTCCTTCGAAGGCGAAGAAATTGGCTGAATGGGATACCATCCCTCTGGCAGCGTGGATAGTAACTGCCATACTGAAGGAGCGTGTTCTTAGCCGTCGGTTTAGTATATAGGGATACAATCAGTTCCCTATTGGCATGCTTTACCCATACATCCAGGAATTCAACTTGGATATTGCTAGAGTTGGCTGTGAATCTAAGATTGGGATCGGCGGCATTGATCCATTGAACAAATTCATTGAGATATTCTTGGTCTCCCTCCCAGATAAAAAAATACCATCAATGAACCTAGACCAAGCTCGGATGTTCTAAAAAAAAAGGAGCCATTTCGTTGTAGATGTTCAGTTTTTCAAAATTACCCATATAAAGGCATGCAACACTGGGGGCACAAGATGCCCCCATGCTGACGCCCTGAATTTGATGGTAAAATTCTTGGTTGAATTCAAAATAGTTTTCTCGTAAAACTAGCTTTAAACATTCAACAATAAAGGGGGCATTAGATAGCCAACTCTGGGTAAGTAGAATCTCTTCAAGGACCTGGATCGCTCCGTCTTGCAGGATGTTGCTGTATAGTGATTCCAGGTCCATGGTGACTAGGAGTTCTTTCTTACAGTCAAACGGCATCCTTTCCACTTTGGATATAAAATCTCCGGTATCTTTCACAAAGGACTGCAACCTACTTACCAGAGGTTTTAAAAACTGGTCAGCATATTTAGAAAGAGGCTCAGTGGCAGCACAAATGGTAGATACGATAGGTCTCATGGGAGGATTCAGGACATCTTTGTGGGTCTTAGGCAGACCATAGATGATAGGCATGCGAGTATGGATGGGGGTAACATATTCTGCTTCTTTAGTGCAGGTATATCCATTCTCCACCACATCAGAGACCAGGGCTAGAATCCGTTGTTTGAGGGACTCTTCCGGACATAGTCACATGTCTATAGTGTCTAGTAGATGACAGCAGGGAGGTCATTTTTTCAACATAGGTGTGGGTATTGAACACAACAATGCCCCCACCTTTGTCACAGGGTTTGATCGTTATATTTTTATTTTCGCGTAGATTTTTCAACGCCAAATTTTCTCCCAAATGACGATTGTACTTGGGCTAAGGAACGTACTTAATAGTCTTGTCAATCTTTTTGCATACGGCCTTTTAAAAAATTCCTACCTCAGGCCCCAAAGTGTTTAAGTTAGGGGTAAAATTCGAAGGTGGTTTTAGGCCAGAGCGATTATCTGAATCGTCCGGTGCAGGTCTAGTGAGGAAGAATTTTTTAAGGCGTATCTTCCTGAAAAATGAATGAAGATCCTTGGTAAATTCAAAGCGGTCTAAACCACTAGATGGTACAAATGAAAGACCCCTGCCCAAGTTTAAACATAATCAAAATTAGTTTCCGGGCAATAGGACAGGCCTAATGATAATATTTGCTGCTCCGCTTTTGGTAGATTAATGTTGGCCAAATCAATTATAGTATTAGATGTAGTACTGTTTTGGATGCTGGCATTGGTGTTGTGCTGACAATCATTGGCTATCTTCAGTTCATTCCCCCACGCCCCTTCTTCTTGTTTGCACCAGTTTCTTTCGGCTTTTCTTCTCCCCCTTCTCCTCTGGTTGTCCCTGCTGCCACCGAGCCCTGGTTTCGGGGTCACAATGTTTCTCGTCTGCTTCTTTTTAAAATGTCCATCTCCTCCCCCAACGTCAATTTTACATTATTTTGCTCTTGACTTCTTCTTACGGTTTCTGTTTCTGATTCACTGTCGGGGGCCGAGCTTAAATCCGACATTGACCCTGACTCGGTGTGTTGCTGGTTTTTGTCTTTAGCATTGGCACCCTGCGTTCTTCGGTTAGCCGTAGCTGTTCTCAGTGAGTCATACCGCCTAGCAAAAGTAAATATTTAACCATTAGCATAGTCATCTCTATCATGCCTAAATTTGTACGTTTTTCTCGCTTTTATTTTTTCTTCTTCTTTACTAAGGCGGCTTATCATTTCTTCATGTAATTTTTGTTTACTTTGGGTATCCCTCTGTTGTTGAATCTCATTTTCCAGTGAGTCAATTTTGGCTTGGAATTCAATCCTATCTATCTCCGCGTATTTGACCAGGATTCCCACTAATCTACGCGAAGATTCAAGATTGCATTGCACCCATTCTGCCATCAGTGGGTTGGGCATTTCGTAGCTGAGGGCAATCATAATGCGAGACCCCTGGGGATTCTCCCCACATCTAGGTACCGCTGTAATAATCTAGCCTCCCACCACTTTGATTGTTCTTGTCTTTTTAGTTTTTCCTAAACCCGATAATTCTCCTTGAGTCCCTTGTTTTTGCCATAACTATCACCTTCTGCTGATGTACTTGCACTCTGTATAATGGCTGGGTCATCCGAAAGCATTTCTTCTGCCGCTGTTTCCGTGTTTCTGAGCATGTCGGCAGACATACTCTGTGGCTTTTATCAACAGTATTAGTTCAATATAGGATACTCAGTTTGTGATAAATATCCCTCGAGTATCTTCTATTGTGCACTCCTCCTCTCCTGCTTGTTACGAACTTCACGTACCTGTTGGCTTGTCAGTTTCAGCCAAAAATACTTCCGCTCTCGTTGCTGCTCCTCCGAGCTGCTCACTAGGTCAGGGATTCTCTGCTTCTCGATGATGCCTCCAGGTAATGTCCGGTGTCTTCGTTTTTTGCAGGGGGCTCCGGTTGTTCCATATGTATATATATGTATATATATATATATTCACTGAAAAAACCATAGGTTATAGACCATATATAGTTAGGAATTAGCATTTAGAAAACCTTATTTTACTCACACAAAACCATTGAAATTCCATATATAGTTAGTTGCACTAACTATATATCGCGCACCCGCAATCCACTGCTGATGATGTCACATATTACATCATTCATGACATGGTCAGTGACATCACTGATGACATCACTGATGACATCTCAAATGACATCACTGATGACATCACTGATGACATCTCAAATGACATCACTGATGACATCATGACACACCAATACCAGTTACTACATACGCACTCACTGATTCCTACGTCTACACACACATTCACTCATTCACCCATACAATCACTCATACATACAGTCACTCATTATTACAACACTATCATATGCACTCATACACCTATGCAGACAGTCACACACTGCCACTCATCCATGGAGTTACTCACACACCAAGTCAGTCCTGTAAAGAATCAATCACACTTCCATTTCTTCATCTATACAGTTAAACACAGAACACCATACTTCAGTGACATCACTGATGACATCACTAATGACATCTGAAATGACATCACTGATGACATCTCAAATGACATCACTGATGACATCATGACACACCAATACCAGTTACTACATACGCACTCACTGATTCGTATGTCTACACACACATTCACTCATTCACCCATACAATTACTCATACATACAGTCAGTTATTATTAGAACACTATCATATGCACTCATACACCTAGTCAGTCCTGTGAAGAATCAATCACACTTCGATTTCCTCATCTATAGTTAAACACAGAACACCATACTTTTCACACATATACTAACACATACTTACTCTCTTATACAATCACTGATACAAGTACACATTGATATGCACAGAGTCACACACCTCCCAGCCAGCCACACACACACTCAGTCTTCCATACATCCACTCATTCTTCAATATGTAAAACGTATTTAAACTTTACAAAAACACACAGACACTAGATGATGTCATCAGTGATGTCATTTGAGATGTCATCAGTGATGTCATCAGTGATGTCACTGACCATGTCATGAATGATGTAATATGTGACATCATCAGCAGTGGATTGCGGGTGCGCGATATATAGTTAGTGCAACTAACTATATATGGAATTTCAATGGTTTTGTGTGAGTAAAATAAGGTTTTCTAAATGCTAATTCCTAACTATATATGGTCTATAACCTATGGTTTTTTCAGTGAATTTTCAAGGTTTTGTAAATGCTAATTCCTAACTATATATGGTCTATAACCTATGGTTTTTTCTGTGAATTTCATTGGTTTTTTAACAGCTAATATCTGTAGCTGTAAAATGTATTCTTCTTTAAATCCAAAAATATATTTTATATGTTTATGAATAATTTTTTTTTTTAATATTTTTTTTTCTTCGTTCCCGCTTCGCGAATCGGGAAGCTTCCCGTTAGCTGACCTTGATGCCGCGAAATAGACCGCGAGCCGGTAAACGTTTCTTTACCGCAAGTGCCGCGTTAGAAAACAACATCGTGACGCCTCCCGTCCGCATGACGTTTCACGTTGTCGCGTGATACGTCATATGACGTGCTACGTTAGCGAACTGGTACGCGAAGCGAGTCGCAAAGCGCAGGTTTCTGGAAGCAAACCGGGAGGCCCTGCAAAGCGCTTAACGTAAACACAGCAAGTCATGTGACTTGGTAATAACACTTTTCATTGGTTCATTTCACTTTTGGTTTCCTAATGATGTAAGACTAGGTCATATAATCTAAAATGAACACTTTTGATTGGTTGAGAACTCTTGTTTTTCCCAAATGATGAAAATCCCTCCTTCTTTCCTCACTCTGACTTTCATCATTGTGAGAGAAAGACCCTTTGTGATCACTGAGCAATGGCTTCTTTAGTAGCTTCAGCTGGTGCTTCCCCACCACCTCCACCACATCCAAGGAAGAGTGGACCACCTGCTCAAGTTATAATTCAACAAGAAGAGGAAGAAGAGGAACAGGACGACGAGCACGAAGAGAGGCAGTTTTTGCCTGAGCAGCCCAGGACGTCTCACCGGAAAGAAAACTTCATTTGGCAATTTTTTAAAATTCCCAAAGGTCAGAAAAAAGTAAATGCAAGATACGTAACTTGCCTTATATGTCAAGATAGACCGTCCAGAGGAACCGACAAAAAATACAGTTTCGGAAACTACACAATGCATTGCCATATGACTAGGTGGCATCCTAACAACTACAGTGCTGCACAGTTTCGGAACGACCTAGATAATCTCCCTATTATGGCCAGAAGATCTGTTGTACCGGAAGTAACGGGACCAGAGGGCAGGGAGATGGTGCCAAATATACAAATGAAATTTGGTGAAGTAAAACACATCTGCGTATTTTGCGATGGATTCATTTCCTACGGAGAAAGAAGCATCACTCTGATCAACAGAGCTATTGACTATCATATGCAAGTTTGTACGAAACGCCCAAAATAATAAATACTTCTTTTTTTGTTTTGTTGCTCCTGTTGAGCCCTTTACAATGAATCGTTTTCATTGCCCCCTCCAAGAAAAACCCAAAAAAATATAAAACTGTTCAGAAAAATTCAAAAAAAGTAAAAAAATGTTCCGAAAAATAATAAAAAAAATATAAAACAACAAAAACAATAAAAAAAAAAGTTCTTTTCAGAACTACCTCCCCGTTATTAAAAAATTGGTACAATATTTGGAACTGTGCCAACCTCTATTTCTCTTAGTTCGCTTCCCAGTTTGCTCGCCGGTACGCAAACCGGAAGCGAACCAAAAACAGTAAGTATAAGGGAAGGAAACAGACACTTATGTTAAAAGAAAGACAGCTATAGGGGAGTAAACTAGAGATACTATTACCCGTAATCCACTGCTGATGATGTCACATATTACATCATTCATGACATGCTCAGTGACATCATCAGCAGAGGATTGCGGGTTTTTTGGCAACGTGCCTTATCCACGGTTTAATAACGCTGCCTTTTGCTTTATATAAGTTTTCAAATTGTATGAAATATATACCAATAGGTCGTTATGAACCTTTAGGTAGTGCTTTTCTTCATGAGGTCTGGTCGCTTCCATACACATACAGATGTTTCAAAGATGATCAAGAAGTTTATCTGAATGGAGAGGAATGCACTGAGACGTCAGATCATTCACTAATGTGTAGGCACATACAGTTACACGGTTCATGCAACAAACACCGACCAAATATGGCTTGCGTGTTGCAAGGCACGCCAGTTCCTGCTATCATCCCCACGTTCAAGTTGTTGGAAAATGGTAGTTATTTGATGCTCAATAATGAAGATTGTTCTGAGTTAATTAAAAGTATTCCTTTTATCGTAACAGTAAGTGAACGGGTTATTTGCTGCAGAAATGTTCTATTTCCTCCCACACATGAACATAGGGAGTTTTCAATCTGGCCACAAATACCAACCTTGGGACAGATTTCAACGGCATGGCAAGAATAAGAGCTCTTTTGTCTCAGAGAGAGGTGGCCTTGAGTTCGGCCCGTGAAACTTTCGTGCTTCACATAGCGAACACCCGTACAGAGGTGCAGACCCTTTTCAATTCAGATTTGCCTTTCAATTTCAGCAAGATGGTTCCGACTATCTTTAACGCATCCTCCACAAAGGCCCTGGCGCACTTTTTTAAAGTTGTTACCAGTGGTCTCGTGACTTCATTTGAGAAAATCTTTGGAGTCATCCCTGCTTCCTTTCATTCTATTTTCTCCACTCTGGTTCGTGGATTGGCATTTTTACTTGCATTACCAGCGGACGCTCTTGTGCTTTTTTACATTTTTAAATATGGATGTCCCTCCTATGCAACCTCCCACCCTGCAGCTGCTGACACTGTTCCGCAATCGCATGCTAGAATATTATGGCACAATGCCGTTGGCGATATTAAGCACGGCATATGGATTATCTTTTCGATTCTCCTACTTCACCTGTGTCCAGCCTGTATTTCACTGCCTGACCTGTGATTTCGATTGGGCCATTGATTTGTGTCTCTGCGGTCCGGTTTCTCCTGACGTCGACTTTAATCAGCTGATGACTCCTATCATTACTCACGAGTTGGTTTGTCCTGGCGAAAGGATTATGGCTGTGGCATTGATGCATGGACTACTTGGTCCCTGGAATTTACTGGCGGCAGCACAGTCTTTCTTGGAACAGAGCTTTCTTGAAAACCCACCGAGCTGTCCTCTGATGGTGATAGAGGATCCGGTGCTGGGAGAGCACGTATGTTCTTTTCCGCTTTTAAATTGGATGGCTGAACTGTTTTCGGATGAAGACGGTGACTTCCTATTGGAGGCTGTTGCAGCTTATTTTGCATACACAGTTATGTCATAGACCTTTTTCATGTTTGATATGCTTAGTACTAGCATTTCATTGACAATTCATTGACTTATTTGTCAAGTTTTTATTATTTACCTTGCCTATTGGCTTAAGACTCGATAAAGTACTTGGCTGTTTTATTTTTCTTTAGCATTAAATTTTCCTAGTTTTTAATGCTTTACCTTGCGGACCGTCCACATATAAACCTGCAATCTGCTCTCATGAGATGGCACTTCTATTATCTTATTCAGTTCGTTTCCGGATCATGGGGAGGTGTCATCTAGGTCCTGGATATCTTTACACCGTGTTAAGTTAGCATGGGCTCATTACCGGTTTAAACGCCATTTTTCCTTTTTTGCAACTTCTGCACACGACACTTAGTTGTTGCTTTAGCTTTCCACCTAGTAGTTCATCGTGGTTTACATGAGAATAATATGTTATTGCCCTACTATCTGCTTTGCTTGTTAAACTATATCTGTACAGCGAGTGCTAAAGTTTCAAGAACAACACGATACAGAATTGTTATGAGGTCTGATCTCCACGACTTCATACTCATAACATAAGTGCAACTTCTGCCAATTCTGGGCATGAGGCGGGTTTTATATTGCTTTGCCGAACACACATACACAACAGTTGATGCAGTTCACATGAAGAGAGAGCTGGTGTATGCTGATGTGATTCCTTCAAATCTAAGACACTAAAGTATGGGCACGCCCTAAACCAACACAAAGAGACCTTCTTAGCAAATAATATAATATGTGTATTAGGGAGGGTGAGATATAAGCAGCCGCGGGCCGTGGAGGGAGTTACGGTGAGGCAGGGAGGCGGGGAGGGGGAGAAGCAGGGTGGAGCCCTCTCTACCTTGCCCCTCCCCGCCTCCCTGCCCCACCGTAACTCCCTCCACGGCCCGCGGCTGCTTATAAGTGTTGCTAACTCTTATTCATTTACAGCATGTTAACATACTGTCACCATTCGCTTTTTATGTACTAGTAACTATGCTGGTAATTTTGCTACTGATAATATGTGTACTTGTATTCTCCACCCTGCTTCTCCCCCTCCCCGCCTCCCTGCCTCACCGTAACTCCCTCCACGGCCCGCGGCTGCTTATAAGTGTTGCTAACTCTTATTCATTTACAGCATGTTAACATACTATCACCATTCGCTTTTTATGTACTAGTAACTATGCTGGTAATTTTGCTACTGATAATATGTGTACTTGTATTATCTAAGATACTACGCCTGAGAAGACGGCATTAGTAAATAAACATTTCAAATACACATGTGTTCTTCTTAACTCCATGTTCTGGTTTCTAAGAAATATATAACGACCGACTGTTCATGAGTTCCACGTATCCTGAGGTACTATAAGTTCATATTCTGGATTGTCTAAACATTGAGAGTTTGTTATATCCAATGTGACACTGTACCTAGCTTACTAAGGAGTTTTTGATTACTAACGTGAGTTTTGGGACACCCTAATTCGCCGAGGTTCCAATCCTCTGTCCACAGTTCTGTGTGAGAACAGAAACCCTGCGACAGGGGCACCCCCGACCCTTGCTGGAGCTTCATCACACTTGCGATACAACTCCAGCAATGCGCCACCTTTACGGCACAGATACATCACGCATCTGTGCTGTTTTTGCCCCATGATGCGCCGCATTGTAAATGCAGCACACCATAGGTGATGGAACAGCGGCACAGAATGACTAACACATCCCTGGTGATGCGCCAGTCATCATAAATGTATCCCTATGCTTCTTATCTTGTTAGAGATGAACCGCCATATGTATCATCAAAGTTTTTTGCATTTCCTAAATAGCGAACTTTAAGGAATAAATAGCGATTCTTTACCATTCCTAGTTTGCGATTAGCTATTTGTTAATTACAAATTACCCATTCATTTCCTTCATTTCCATAGGGCGGTTGGACTCACTTTTAGCTCGAACGGCTGAATGGATTTCCACGAAACTTGGCAAAATTGTAGGGACTGGTAGCCCGATGTGCCTTTGCTATGTCTCAAGATATATGCTCCAGTGGTTTTTACGAAAATTAACTTTGAACAATATATATTGGGCTACATTGGCCTATATATATGTTGGAGCCCAAATGTAGCCCAATGTAGCCCAATGAAGCCCAATGTAGACCAATGTAGCCCAAAGATGGCCGCCAGACACACAAAAAAACAAATGTAGCCCAAATATCAGCCAGATGTAGCCCAACTATAGCCCAGTGACAGAATGACCAATCAGCTTCGCAAACCTCCGTTACGCGAAGCGGAGCGCTGTTACAGATATATATCTTTTTTGAACGTTAATTTCTCAAAATCCACTGGAGCACATATATTGAGACCTAGCAAAGGCACATCGGGCTACCAGTCCCTAATATTTTGCCAAGTTTCGTGCAAATCCATTCAGCCGTTCGATTATTATTATTATTATTTTTTTTTGCCCCGCGGGGCCCTTTTAAAACCTCCACATCAAACCTAGGGGGTCAGCGAGGATCTACTATGCCCCCTTATAGTTATTTCCCCCTTTGTTTTGACCTCCTCTTGTCTCTCGATCCTACCGAGAGACAAGATGGCGGCCGCTACGGACTTTTTGGAATGTTGACAGACGCCGGAGAACCAATCAGCTTCGCTTCACAAAGCTCCGTTGCGCGAAAAGTACGCGTCCTGGGACGCTGCCAGGTCCGCTGTTACAGATATATATCTTTTTTTAAACGTTAATTTCTCAAAATCCACTGGAGCACATATATTGAGACCTACAAAAGGCACATCGGGCTACCAGTCCCTACAATTTTGCCAAGTTTCGTGCAAATCCATTCAGCCGTTCGGGCTAAAAGTGAGGCCAACCGCCCTATGGAAAACTCAATGTTAAAAACACGTTTTGGGACCCCCCTTTTTTCTCGGCCCCCCCTTGACAAACCCCCCCCAAATTTTCAAGGGCTGCTCAGAAACAAAATGTGCCATTTTCCTGAAAATTTCAGCCAATTCCGTCCACAAACGCCAAAGTTATTCGACATAGAATTTTCAAAAATCCCATAGGGAAAAAATCCTAACTATATATACCTACTGGCGACCGCCAGTAGGTAATATATATATATATATATTACCTACTGGCGGTCGCCAGTAGGTATATATAGTTAGGATTTTTTCCCTATGGGATTTTTGAAAATTCTATGTCGAATAACTTTGGCGTTTGAGGACAGAATTGGCTGAAATTTTCAGGAAAATGGAACATTTTGTTTCTGAGCAGCCCCTGGAAATTTGGGGGGGGGTTCGTCAAGGGGGGGCCGAGAAAAAAGGGGGGTCCCAAAACGTGTTTTTAACATTGAGTTTTCCATAGGGCGGTTGGCCTCACTTTTAGCCCGAACGGCTGAATGGATTTGCACGAAACTTGGCAAAATTGTAGGGACTGGTAGCCCGATGTGCCTTTGCTAGGTCTCAATATATGTGCTTCAGTGGATTTTGAGAAATTAACGTTTAAAAAAAGATATATATCTGTAAGCGCTTCGGGCAGCGCTCCGGTTCGCGGACTTTACGCGTACCGAAACTTCGCGTAGCGAAGCTGATTGGCTCTCCGGTGCCTGTCAACATTCTAAACAGTCCGGAGCGGCCGCCATCTTGTCTCTCGGTAGGATCGAGAGACAAGAGGAGGCCAAAACAAAGGGGGAAATGACCATAAGGGGGCATAGTATATCCTCCCTGACCCCCTATAGTTAATGTGGAGGCTTTAAAAGGGCCCCGCGGGGCAAAAAAAAAAAAAATGTTTTTGTTTTTTTGCGTGGGTAGCGCCCGGTTCGCGAACCGGGAAGCGTTCTGGGCAGCGTACTATAATGAAAAATGAATGATAGACTTTTCAAATACTGTATGTTAATTGATTGTTGGTTTTGTTGATTATTTTTTAAATTTTTTTATTTTTTAAGCAATTATTTATTATTGTGATTGTGTTTCAAAATTTAATAACATTTCTAACATTTAACTAGTTTATGAATTACATATAAAAATGATTAAAGACTCAAACAATTTTTTAATATTACATACAATTTTATTTTTCGGATTGTTTTTCAAAATTTAATAGAACGTCTAGCATTTGACTGTCCGATATGTCCTCTTGTTGAGTGAACATAAGTTCCCACATTTGACCGTCATCATAATGGAGTAAATGATCGACAGATTCTACACATTGAAGTAATTCATAGTCCCGTGACTCATCCATGAATTCTAAGTCATCAATGGGTTCCATAACTTGTTCATTGTTGCTGTCCAGAACAATTTCGAAGGAAACATTCTGCTCACCTTCCATTTTATTGCTGTAATTTGCATAAAAAATAAATATATCAGTAGAGATAGGGCACTGTTGGGTTTAAGTTCAGACAGGTACTTGTGAGTTTATAACAGAGAAGTAATCTATGGGCACTGTATGGTTTCAGGCGTGAAGTAGTACTATTAAAAAGTGCCTGTGAAGAAGCCTAAGTAAATTCATAATTATACCACAGAAACCTAAATCAATCCATAATTATAATAAAGAAGCCTTTCTCAATGTCTAACTCTTACAGAGGGATAGTATATAACTATCTGAAAATGTTTTCAAATTTATAAAATAATATCTCACCTTCTAAAAACAAGTTTAAGTTGTGAGTGAAAATGATCTTGCAATGTAGTTCAGGAAGTAGTAGTCAAAATGGCTGTGTTTCTCTCTCTTTCTTTATATATATTCAGGTACATAACCAATCAAATGTCAGGTAAAAAAAGTAGAAAATGAAAGTAACATTTTAATTGGTTGTCAATTCCAACACTTCAGATGTGTTTTGAGAAGTAATTTACCTCAGGGTATTTAGAGAGGTCTACAGGCTAAATGGCTAAATGGAATTCCAATCAAATTTGTGAAAATGGTAGGGATTGGTATGTAGTATGAGCTAATCTATATTTGGTGAAATTGTCTCCAGTCGCTTTTCTGTAAACTACTTTCCCACCTTTTTTGATGGTGCGCTTCCCAGGGAGCGACCCGGTACGCGAACTGGTGAGCGCCCCGGTTCGCGAACCTTAAGCGTTACGGGAGTCCACCATTTTGTGTTTCGGTCGAATTAAGACACAAGATGGAGGGCAAATAATGTTCAGAATGGGTAGAAGGGGGCACGGTAGACTTATTTTGACCCCCTAGGTTTTCTGAGGGTGGCTGAGGAGGCTTATATGTGCGAAAAAAAAACATTTAAAAAAAAAAATTCGCGAGGCTAGCTCCCGGTTCGCGTACCGGGAAGCGCCCCAGGGAGCGTACTTTGTTGAAAATTAGTGAAAAATGTTAGAGTAAAATAATAATTGTGAGTGATCAGATGTAGGGTAGCTCTGAGAAGAGCTTTTGGGTTTATGGTACATTTAGGTACTTATAAGTAGGTACCAATGCACAGTCTTCAATTCAGAATGAAAATTCTGTTGCCCTCATCTGAGAAGTGAACTCCATCTCCTCTGTAGATATCTTGCATGTAGTAACGCAAGTTATTGTTGTACAGGGAGCCCATTCCATGGTCTCTCATGTAAGCTGAAACAGATTTGTTTACATGCTTCCTCGACTTCTCAATTTGTGGACAAAATTGGTTTGACCACCTCCATTTCTGTCTTTGGCATATATTTGAATATACCAAGGCAGTTTGAGGAAAAAGTGCCATCAATTGCTCAAAGGTGTCCTTTAAAAGCATTCCAGACCTACCCCAGTCAAAGTGCCCAAATCATTACCTCCACAGTGCACAATTAACAGGTCAGGTTTTGGCAAATGCATAAAGGTTTTCACCAATGGTATCAATTGGTGACATTTTAATCCTCTGTGGCCAAACCACTTAATTTCCACATCTTGTAAATTGAGGTTAGGTAAATTCCTGTTCTCAGCATACCTCTGAGCCCAATAGATGTAACTATGTCCAACAATCTAGACAGAAAACATGGTGAGAGAAGGTTCTCCTGCAGTCAGATGAAGTGTGGCAATGAAATGGCAGTTGAAAAAATAAGAGTTTAAAATGAAAAAAACTGTGGAGTTTCTGTGTTAATGAAGCAGTAACAGTGATTGGTGGATTTTGATTGCTGAAAACAGAAAGTTAGGGTGCATGGATGAGTTGTTTGAAAGATGTATTTTGAGTGGTCAAGAAAAAATCATTAAATGAAAGAATGCACTGGATATGAGGTGCACTGAGAGTTCAGAGTTCAATTGCAACATTGTTGTGTGAACTTGCAAACACCAGAAGTCTTCCAAGAGGTGGTTGCCATGCAGAAAAGGCATGAAATAGCAGAGGGGGGAAGGGTTTTCATTTGAAAAAAAGTGAGGGAAGAGTTTTGATTGGGTGACATGAGAGATATGTGTGAAGAATTACAGCATTTCTGTGCTTTTGATAGCTGCAGACTCTGGAGTGCATACCTTTTGCTCTGCTGAAGACAAATTGGTGTGTTTCTGAGACTGTTTTGAAACTCAAAGTATTTGCTAAGGTGAGAAAATATTTCTTTAATTTAGATAGAGAATAGTGTGCTTTAAGGAGAAAATTATGAAGAAAGTTGTGTTTTTCAAATGTTGCTTTGTCTCAAGTGTTTTACAAATAGATTTTGTTTCTTTGAGAAAATGTAATTGGAGAAAATGTGAAGTATTAGTACTGACAGGGTGTTTTTCTGCATAGGAGCTGTGGAGTCTTTTCAAATTATGACTTGAAAATCGTTTTTGAGGAAAATGAATGGTTATAATATTTCTGACAAGGACATAATGGTGTATGCTTCTTTATAAGGCAATTGACTGTCTCTGATGTTATTTTTCCCATTTTAATGTAAGACCTTTCTCTGTGGCGCAAATTGCTTGTAAATATGCTCCCACCTGTGCATGGCAAATTTAGATTTTGAATGTTTGTGTTACATAGCCATGTTAAAAGTGATACAAACATGCTGCAAAGGCAATCAAAAAACGCTTTTATGTGTCTTAAGGACATTTTAAGTCATTTTCCCATGTGCAGTGTTTTGAAATTATGATTTGAAAATCGTTTTTGGGGAAAAGGAATTGTTTTTAAATTTATGACAAGGACATAATGGTGTATGCTTCTTTATAAGGCAATTGACTGTCTCTGATGTTATTTTTCCCATTTTAATGTAAGACCTTTCTCTGTGGCGCAAATTGCTTGTAAATATGCTCCCACCTGTGCATGGCAAATTTAGATTTTGAATGTTTGTGTTACATAGCCATGTTAAAAGTGACCCAACCATGCTGGAAAGGCAATCAAAAAGCACTTTCATGTGTCTTAAGGACATTTTAAGTCATTTCCTCATGTGCAGTGTTTTCAAATTATGATTTGAAAATCGTTTTTGGGGAAAAGGAATGGTTTGTAAATTTATGACAAGGATATAATGGTGTATGCTTCTTTATAAGGCATTTCAGTGTCTCTGATGTCATTTTTCCCATATTACATTAAAAGACCTTTCTCCGTGGGGCACATTCCTTGTAAATATGGTCACACTTGTGCATGGTAAATTTAGATTTTGACTGTTTGAGTCACATAACCATGTTAAAAGTGACCCAAAAAAATTGCAAAGGCTTTCAAAAAACACTTTCATGTGTCTTAAGGACATTTTAAGTCATTTCCCTGTGGGCAGTGTTTTCAAATTATGACTTGAAAATCGTTTTTGAGGTAAAGGAATGTTGTTAAAATTTATGTGCGCCATATGCCCCCAAATTTCTTTTTCAGGGGTGCAGCAGGGTGTTCTTGAGACACCCCTGCACCTTTGGAAAAATTCGTAATTTGTGATGAGCTAATTGCTAATCGCAAATTGCACCTTCATTCCTATGGGCATCCTGGCCCATGGAAATGAATGGGTAATTTGCAATTAGCAATTTGCTCATCTCAAATTAGGAATGGTAAAGAATCGCTATTTATTCCTTAAAATTCGCTATTTTGGAAATGCAAAATAGTTTGATGATACATATGGCGGTTGATCTCTAACAAGATAAGAAGCTTAGGGATACATTTATGATGACTGGCGCAATGAAGTGGACATCACTTACTTCATTGGTAGAGCTTTACATGTATTATCTCCTCTGTATTCTTCATCAAGCGTAACTTTAATCTGCAATCCTGAGTAGGCCTCACCTTAAACAAACCTCTGGATAGGCCACACCTTATCGTCATCATGAATTAATCATTTAAAATGCTAGGGACAGATTTATGATAGGTGTATGCCTCTTTTGCGCCACTTACAAAACACTGCCCACGGGGAAATGACTTAAAATGTCCTTAAGACACATGAAAGTGTTTTTTTAAAGCCTTTGCAATTTTTTTGGGTCACTTTTAACATGGCTATGTGACTCAAACAGTCAAAATCTAAATTTACCATGCACAGGTGGGAGCATATTTACAAGGAATGTGCTCCATGGGGAAAGGTCTTATAATGTAATATGGGGAAAATGACATCAGAGACACTGAAATGCCTTATAAAGAAGCATACACCATTATGTCCTTGTCATAAATTTACAAACCATTCCTTTTCCCTAAAAACGATTTTCAAATCATAATTTGAAAACACTGCACATGTGGAAATGACTTAAAATGTCCTTAATTCAAAATTTGCTATTCCTTATTTTGCGATTGCACTGAAGGATTTGCAAATTTTGCGATTCCTTAATTGCAATGTATCAAACAAAAAATATGTAAAAAATGACATTAAGGATTTGGAAACTACCACCAACTTCTAGTTTGTGGTAATTTGCGAATTCTTTTCAAAAAGCTTTTTTTCCAAAAAACAAAAGGTGCCATATGACGCCAATACATGCCCTTAGGGCATGTATGTGCGCCATATGCCCCCAAATTTCTTTTTCAGGGGTGCAGCAGGGTGTTCTTGAGACACCCCTGCACCCTTGAAAAAATTCCTAATTTGCGATGAGCTAATTGCTAATCGCAAATTGCACCTTCATTCCTATGAGCCTCCTAGCCCATGGAAATGAATGGGTAATTTGCAATTAGCAATTTGCTCATTGCAAATTAGGAATGGTAAAGAATTGCTATTTATTCCTTAAAATTCGCTATTTAGGAAATGCAAAATAGTTTGATGATACATATGGCGGTTCATCTGTAACAAGATAAGAAGCTTAGGGATACATTTATGATGACTGGCGCAATAAAGTGGACATTACTTACTTCATTGGTAGGCCTTTACATGTATTATCTCCTCTGTATTCTTCATCAAGCGTAACTTTAATCTGCAATCCTGAGTAGGCCTCACCTTAAACAAACCTCTGGATAGGCCACACCTTATCGTCATCCTGGATTAATTATTTAAAATGCTAGGGACAGATTTATGATAGGTGTATGCCTCTTTTGCGCCACTGTGCGTCACTTTTATGATGCAGCGGCGGTGCAAAAGATTTGCTATGAGGCGACAAAATTACAAATTGATGCATTTAGGCAGATGTGTCATGGTGTAAAAAAAACGTGCCACATGAAACCGATGCAGCAGTGATGCAAAAGATGCACCATGTTGCAAGACAGGCTTCACTTGGGGCCATATGTATCAAGCTAATTAGCATTCGCAAAGATCAAAATTCTGCAAATTTCGGCCTTTGCGAATGCTAATTAGACAAATGGTATGTATCAAACAAGTTTGATGCAAAATAAGGAATAGCAAAATTTGCTATTCCTTATTTTGCGATTGCACTGAAGGATTTGCAAATTTTGCGATTCCTTAAATGCAATGTATCAAACAAAAAATATGTAAAAAATGACATTAAGGATTTGGAAACTACCACCAACTTTTAGTTGGTGGTCATTTGCGAATTCTTTTCAAAAAGCTTTTTTTCCAAAAAACAAAAGGTGCCATATGACGCCAATACATGCCCTTAGGGCATGTATGTGCGCCATATGCCCCCAAATTTCTTTTTCAGGGGTGCAGCAGGGTGTTCTTGAGACACCCCTGCACCCTTGGAAAAATTCCTAATTTGCGATGAGCTAATTGCTAATCGCAAATTGCACCTTCATTCCTATGAGCCTCCTAGCCCATGGAAATGAATGGGTAATTTGCAATTAGCAATTTGCTCATTGAAAATTAGGAATGGTAAAGAATTGCTATTTATTCCTTAAAATTCGCTATTTAGGAAATGCAAAATAGTTTGATGATACATATGGCGGTTCATCTGTAACAAGATAAGAAGCTTAGGGATAGATTTATGATGACTGGCGCATCACCAGGGATGTGCCAGTCATCCTGCGCCGCTGTTCCGCCACCCATGATGTGCTGCATTTACAATGCGGCGCAGCATGGGGCAAAAATGGCACAGATGCGTGACGTATCTGTGCTGTAAAGGTGGCGCATTGCTGGAGTTGTATCGCAAGTGCGATGCAGCTCCAGCAAGGCTCAGGGGTGCCCCATCTCCACAATGTTGCGTCAAGACCTATGCCTGCTTAAAGCAGGCGCAGGGTTTTGACGCAGCTTTCTCCTATCTGATTGTAAATGCGGCACAGCATGGGTGGCAGTGCAGTGGTGCACGTTAACTGGTGCATGCCTGGGGATGTGCCATTTAACATAAATCTGCCCCTTTACATTTAAGTATGTGCAGGGGACACAGAGTCGGTGAGGCTTATCCAAGGTTAAGAAGAGATGAGTCCTGTTCACTGAAAAATGAGACATAGGCTTTACCTGCTCAGCATCGCTGGACATGGCTAAATAATAGCTGCAAAATGTTACTCTTGTTAAACAATTTTACTATTATAATCTCTGAGATTTGTCTCTTACTCTGCAACATCTCATTGTTGTTATCTTTCTTTAAAGATAAAGACAACATCAACATGAGCGACAATCAGCAATCAGTTGATTTTGACCTCATCATTGAACTTGTAATTGAAACATCAGTGGATATTGATCCCTTGGATGATTTAAATCCTGAGGATGAAGAAGAACGTGATGAGGATGCAGATTTGTCCGAATTATATGACATAGGTTGGGAAGCTGACCTGCTTGATCCTATGGAACTATAAACATTTATTTTTAAAATTTATAATAAATAAAAAGTAAAAATGTAAACCGTTTAATTTAAAAATAAAGACACCTTCAAAAACAGGTTATGTGTAGTGTCTTCAATAAAATATTAAAATATGCTCATAAAATTAGATCAGATTCACATATAAGATAGCACAGGTAACATGAATATAAATTCCATTTCTTTTCTGCTATTTCTGTATTCTAAAATTGCCATGCACTAAAAAATCTTATATGTAAAAATGTAAAGTAGTGTTTTAAGTTTTTGATTACTGTTATTGATGTACTGTTGGGTAATAGTGGTTAATAACATTTTTTAATATATTTTACCACAGATTCAACTGCAGATCATTTCAACATTTCACCATGCCAACGAAAGAAAGACTGAGAAAGGCTGCAAAACGTCAAAGACAGCAGGTGATTGAAAAAAAGCAGCAGTCCTCTAACAAAAAGATTTGTCAAGTCAACAAGAAAGCACCGGGTAAGAGTACAAAAACATTCATAAGAAATATTTGTAGTAAAAAAAATATTACTACAGAAAATGTTTCAGTCCAGAAAAAGAGAAGCAATTCAAATGGAAAGGAAAGGCCAATCAAAAATGTTACTGCTAGAGCAAGAGATAACTCTGTGCATGATAGTAGAAGGAAACAACAGTTTAGGGACATTCGTAAACGAATGTTCCGCAACAGGATAATTGGCAATTTGTTAAAAAATATTAAGAAAGGTCAACAGAAAGTGGTTTTTTATAAGAGAAAAAAAAAAGTTGAGAAAGTTATTGATCAGGCATTTGAAATTAAACGTAAGTTATTTATTTTGATAATCAATAGAATTAGGAAGCTAAACAAGGCAATTTATGATTTCAAAAGAAATAGTAGATGGAAGAGAATAGTTAATCGTAGTAATTTTTGTGAAGTTTTTTCTGGAGAATGGATGCATAGTTCAAGCTGTGAGGCATTTTTTAATGAGGAGAGTTATTTCCAGGATAATGATTTGGTGCATGCAGTTGACACCAGTGGTCGTGCTTATGAAGTGAAAGATGGTTGTCCAGTTGAAAAAGAAAAACTTGTGACAACAGAGGCAGAAGAGGTGTTAGGTAATGAGGTTTTAGGAAGACGTGCTAAGGGTCCTGTGTACACCTGGAAGTGTAGTAGTATTTGCAGTGTGCGACAGGATTCCATCAATTTGCTTTGTGATTTTGTACGGTCATTTAATAAGAAAAGTTTGAAGCAGAAAATAAGGTTGTTGCAAGAATTAGATCCTTGCAGAGTGAGAGAAGTGACAGGTTTGCATGGTCATTCACTGGCTTGTCTTTCCAGGAGAGTATGCCAGAGTGTTTTTCATCATTTCAGGATGCTAGCAGTGCATCATAATAAAGTGAGGAAATTAGTTAGAATGTTGTATTATGCTAAGAGTCCAGCAATTATGCTTAAAAAATTATGTGCTGCTCTTTTGCATGGTTCTGAAATAGATGTGAAGAATATATGTGAAGAAATTGAGTTTTGTTACTTTGGAAATAAAGAGGAGAATGTTGAAATTGACCAAGAAGAAGCGGGTGATGTGGAAGATAGTGTACAGGTTTCCAGTACAGATAATTTCCAGAGGGAAATTGCCACGTTTCAGGTCAAATCAAGTGAGAGGCCAAATTTCACTTGTGTGTGTTGTCGACGCACTTATTATAAGAATCAGACTAAGTTAGTGGATTTATATGCAAAAAGTGAAAGGGAAAATAATAGTGAATGGAAGGATTTCGCAACATACTTGATGGTAGAAAATTGTTTTGATTTGGGATTGGATCAACGTGTGTGTACTTATTGTTGTTGCAAATTAAATCAAAACCAGATGCCTGCTAGAGCAGTTCATAATAATCTGGAATTGGTTGAGATTCCTTCTGAATTGAAGGATTTAAATACTTATGAATCTATTTTGATTAAAAGTATCCATCCCTTTCAGGCTATTGTAAGAATGGAGCCAAAGACAGGGAAATTGCCTCCATCAGATTTACAGAGAGGATTAAAGGGAAGAGTTGTTTATTTGCCTCTAGATTTGAAGAAAAACATTAACACAATTGGAGTAGAAAAAGTGGACGAGGAACCTCTGGTTATCTTAGTTAATGGGGTTCCGACAAAGAATAAGAAAATATGGCAAGATTTAGTAGATGTTAGGAAAGTTAAAAAGGCAACATTGTATTTGAAAAAAAATAATAAATACTATAAGAATGTATATGTTGCAGAAGAGGAAGTAAGTGAGGAAGAGGATAGCGATTTGTGTGCTGGTCAAATTGAGAAAGTAGAAACTTCTACTAGTGAAGAAATATATGAACATTATAGTGTTCATCCTTTGCATTCCAAGGAAGTCATGGGGAATGCTATTGAGTTGTTTCAAATGAAACAAGCCAAAGGGAGTCCCATTAGTGTTTGGGAGGAAAGTTTGGAAGCTCTGTGTTTCCCACAGCTTTTTCCAACAGGTCACGGAGGAAGATATGATGAGCGACCTCATCAAATTCCTGCTTCTGAATACCGGACTTTGCGATTGTATGCAGGAGATGCTAGGTTTCGACAATGCATTCCTTATTTGTTTCATCTCCTGTTTGAAAGCGATCTGTCTGGACTGTCATATGCAGTGAACCACATCTTGAAAAGTGGTATACACATGCAAAACATTTCGGCAAGTGACTTTATGGATAAAGTCAATGTCCAAGACAGTATTTTGGATTCTCACCTGATTAATCTCATGGCGTGTCAGCGTGGTACTAATGAGTACTGGTACCGTCGTCATGGTGATTTAAAATGTATGCTGAGGAACTTAGGTACTCCCACATGGTTCCTCACTCTGAGCTGTGCCGAGTATGGCTGGGAAGACTTACTTGAATTTCTACGAGAGGCAAATGCTAACGTAGAAAACATCGAATTCAAGACACCCGGAGAACTGTGCTCTTTGGATCCAGTCAATGTATGTAGGTACTTCAATCATAGATTTGAAGCTATGATGTCTTTCATCATGAATAAGAAGAATCCACCTCTTGGAGAGGTGTTGGATTTCTTCTGGAGAAAGGAGTACCAAGCAAGAGGTGCTCCTCATATACATATGTTGCTGTGGATCAAGGATGCACCTAAATTTGGAACGGATCCAGAAGACTCAGTGATGAGTTTTATACAACAGTATTCTACGTGTGCTGTTCCAAACGCAAAGGAGAAGAAAAGCCTAAGAGAAAAAGTTCTGCGTTTCCAAAGCCATCGATGTGGAAAGTACTGTCGTCGTAAATTCCGAAACAAGGACAAGTTCTACACCAAATGTCGTTTCGGCTTTCCACGACCGGTGATTTCTAAAGGAAGAGTAAACAGTTTGATGTCTTCGCTGCGACATAATGTGATGAAGAAATCACCTAAAAACACATACAATTTGAAGAGGAACGAAGAGTCCAAGTACATCAACGACTACAACCCGGTGATTTTGTCCATGTGGAATGCTAACATGGATATACAGTTTGTGGCTGATAACTGTATGGCTGTGGCTCGGTATGTGACGTCTTACATCACCAAAAAAGAGAAGACAGAATTGAAGGATATGTGGGAGGACATTTCCCATGAAAAGAGCCTCAGCAAGAAGTTGTACAGTTTCAGTCTGAAGATGTTGTCGCATCGAGAAATCGGAGCGTACGAATGTTCTGACCGGTTGTCTTCAGCAAGTCTCTATGCCAAGTCCAGGAGTATCATTTGGGCGAGTCTTGGTCTTGCTGCAACGCGTAATCGAGTTCTCAAACCTGTGCGGGAAATTGAGTATTTGGCGGAAAAGGAGCCAAACAGTACCGACATTTTGAAGACCAACATGTTGGATACATATTATCCAAATCGAAGCATTCACCTCGAGAATGTTTGTCTGTATGAGGTTCTTCAAAATTACATATTCAAGAGGAACATCAAAGAAGATACTGAGAAAGGAGTGTATGCTGTAATAGGAAGTGAGGGATGTCTGGTCAAGCAAAGAAAATGCCACTTGGTAAACCATCGAAAATTGAGTGGCGAATCTCCTGAAAAAAAGGAGTTTTTCTATTTAGCACTTTTGCAACTTTTCAAGCCTTGGCGTGCAGAAGAGGAACTGCTTGGAGATTTTCTCTGTTACGAAGACTCTTTCAATGCCGCCAAGGAGACCATAGAATGTCCTGCTTTTCCCAAATATGTACAAATGTTGAATGCGGAAATTGAGCAGGAAGCAATGATTGCAGCCGAGATTGCCAGAGACAGTTCTCAGGACAGTCAGAGTTCTGCTTCATTGAGTCAGGATCCACTAGGAGGACCTGTTATCGAAAATGAAGCTGCCACTGCTATGAATGAAGTGGAAAGAGCCATGGCACATGCTCAGGAGGATGCGGTTAACTTAGAAGAGTTGGAAAGACAACTCAACGTTGAGCAGAGGAAAATATATGACGAAGTTACCATGCAAATTGATCATGGATTAAGTCATGACAAGAAAGAGTGCTCATGTACGTCGTTGAAGCCTGTCCGACTGTACGTGAGTGGAGAAGCGGGAACTGGAAAAAGTTTCCTCATTAAAGCAATTTCATGCTATTTGCAGGAAAGGACAGAGTCATCGCTGTCTTGTGTTGTCACCGCTCCAACTGGACTGGCAGCACATAACATTAAAGGGATTACTTTACATCGTTTACTGATGCTGCCAGTGGAGCATGACAACAAATTACAATATCACAAGCTATCTGGAGATGCTTGTTTTGAAGTTTCAAGAATCTTGAGGAAAATGAAACTTCTTATCATTGACGAAGTAAGCATGGTTTCCAATGTCATGCTTGCCTTTGTGCATTTGAGAATGCAAGAAGTTCTCAAAACAGAGTATGATGTGTTATTTGGTGGCAAACACATCATTGTTTTCGGAGATCTTCTGCAGCTGACACCAGTGAAAGGGCAACCTGTGTTCAAAATGCTCACGCATGAAGATACCAGGAAGTGCCTAGGCAGCATTGGCAACGTCAATATATGGTTAAACTTCAATTATGCTGAACTGCATGAAAATATGCGTCAGGCGAAGGATGAAGTTTACAAGACTATTCTACAAGATGTTAGAATTGGAAAAGTGACCGAGCATGGGAAAGAAGCTTTACATGCACGATTACTGTCAAATTTATATCCAGAACAAGATGTTGTGCCTGAGAATATTTTTCAGAAAATTACTGAGAAGAAATCTGGAATATGTTTGATGCCAACTCTTGCAGAATGTGCCAAATTCAACAACAAAATGTTGCATTTAGAAAAGCAAGAGATTGTGAAACTGGAAGCTATTGACAGAGTAGAGCATATGGGATCAACAATTATTTTGTCTGAGAATCTGAAAACAAAATTGGATTCATTAGAGAAGAGTATATCTAAAACTGCAGGTTTTGAAAAGACTCTGAATGTGTGCTTGAACTGCCGTATAATTTTAAGAAGGAATTTACATGTTGAAAGAGGTCTGGTAAATGGATCAATGGGTAATGTTGTTGATTTTGTAAAATACAGAAATAGAGATGGAATTGAATTTTTAAAAATTAAATTTGATGGCATTGAGGAAGTACAGCTAATTGGTCGTTGTTCTGCTAGATTTTTGCTTGTAAAAGACTTATATGTTCGCCGTAAGCAGTTTCCTGTTTGCTTGGCATATGCGGTGACAATCCATAAATTGCAAGGTTTAAGTGTAGACAGTGCATTGGTGAATATTGGCAGTTCTGTGTTCAAGGAGGGTATGGCATATGTGGCATTGTCACGAGTTAGAACTTTATCGGGATTGTACTTGATTGAGTGTGATGTCACAAGCATTTGTGCGGATCTAGATTGTGTTAAGGAATACAATAGGTTAAGAAGAGAGTATGCGCCACATTTGCCTCAATATCCTTTGTTTGAGAAACGTGTGGTAGACCGGAAACGAAGAAATGTGACCAATACTGGGGAGGTTGTAGCAAAAAGACGAAAAGTGGATGAACCTGAAATTATAAGCAGAAACAAAAAGGATTCTGTTGAAGATGTTGTTGGTTTTCAATTTGAAAACAGTTCTGGTGTCAACTGCTATGCTAATGTAGTGGTTAATGTTTTGTTTTCTCTAGAAAATGTAAAAGAAGAGATTGTGGTCAATTCTGATCAAAGATTTTGCAGTTTGTTAAATTCTGTGTTAGAGAAATGTAGCACTGATAGAACAAACATAGAAAGTGTGTCTGAAATTCGAAATCTGTTAGACAGATGTTCAGGCCAAACACAATTCTCTCAAAATATTCAGCAAGATTGTCAGGAGTTTTTAATGTATATGCTTGATGTATTGCATGCTGAAGGTGTAGATGTAGATCAGCTGTTTGGGCTTTCTTATCAATGGCAGCATGACTGCGAGAACTGTATGGTATCAAGTACTACTAGTGTAAACTCAGAAAGATTTATATATTTAACTTTGCCAGACAGTAAATCAGTCTCCTTTAATAAGCTAGTAAAAGCAGCTGATCACAACATGGAGTGTAGCCAATGTAAATCTGAAATGATGTCCACATTATTTATACGAACATATGGCCAGTATGTCATTTTAATGTTCCAACGATGTAGGCCTGATGGAACAAAATTGACAACTTTAATTAAAAATTTTGTGGCTTCGCAGTTGTCAATATCAGGAAGGACTTTTGTAACTGCAGCAATTATATATCATGACGGTCCTTCAATAACATCAGGACATTACACAGCTTATTTAAAGTCTAGAAATGGCTGGTCATTCTGCAATGATTCTGTTTTAATTTTCAAAAAAAAATTGCCGTATGACCTTAAAAACTCTTACCTGGTGTTTTTAAAACCAAAATTTTAGGGAAAGAATCTCGGGATGTGCTCTGTGGAATTTCCAGAAGTTCTAATGGCTCCTACACGATTTGGCCTTGAGGATAAGTGTAGTTCAGAGACATAACTTCTAACCATAAGACTGGACGTCATGGAGAAATAAGTGCACTTTGAATGAGTTCAGAAAAACTATTTCTTTTTATAAGCTAATTGAAGCAGCCAATCAAAACATAGAGTAGAGGGAATGTAAGTCTGCAATGCTGTCTACTGTTTTACATTGCTTTGTGATTAAAAGTGATGTAGAGAATTAAATAATTGTAGTAGTCATAGAGGTAGTGTAAGTCTGCTTCATAGTAAGCAGTATCAGTGTCATAGGAAATGTAGAACATGACTGAGCAAGAAGGGGAAGATATTACTATTCCAGGATTGTGAAAATGATCTTCAACATTTTAATTCTGAAAGTTGCAGAAATGCCAAATGACGGGATTGGCTTACAAGAAATCCAAGAGTTATAAATGGCTCTGACAAGATTTGGCCTTGTGGAAACTTGTGGTAGAGAGCAAGAAGTCATTTATTGCATGTAACATGTTTTTAAAAACGATGGAGGTTTTCTTTCAGAAAGTGGCGGGCTGAAAGTAATAACAGCACAACAGAGTGTAAGCTGTTCATAGGACATCCTTTGACATCATGGAAAGTAAGTTAACTTTAAGGAGTTCTGAATTCTGATTTGTTATGTTGTATGGGTTTTTTAAACACAATCATTTTGATTGTGTTTTTTTTCCCCGCTGTTATATGATGAATACCTTCAAGTCACTGTTTTTAGTGAATTTTGATACATTCTGAGAACAGCAAAAATAAACCATTTAACATGTATAATTAATTCTGTACTGTTTGCATTTAAGATGTATATGTAGAACTGTGTAGGAGGCATGGAGAAGGTGAGGCTTCTGTAAGTGTCAAAGTTGTTGCATGCAGTGCTGCACTTCTGCGTACTCTTTCATATGCTGGACTACATCTGCACAATGAGATACCTAAGCAAAGGAAACACAAGTGATGTGATTGTGAAATGAGCAAAAGAAATTGCACGTATTTCAATTACATCACCTGTGTTTCCTATCATTACGAATCACATTGTGCAGATCAAGTTTAGGTCTGTCCAGGGAAACAGAGGAGGTTTGGCCTTTGTTCAAGAGTGCAGTGGACATGACTCACTTCATTGGTAGGCCTGCAAATGTATTATCTTCTCTGTACTCTTCAACAACTCTAAATTTCATCTGCAACCCTGAGTAGGCCTCACCTCAAACAAACCTCTGGATAGGACACATCTTATTGGCATCCTGAAGCAATCATTTAAAATTTTAGTGTCTTGCAACACTTTTCTGAGACAACAGCAATGCAAAAGATGCACCATGTTTTAAGATAGGCCTCACTTCATCTGCAACAAGATACTGTTAGTTTAAAATGTATATCTTTAGGACTGTGTAGGGGGCCTGGAGAAGCAGAAGCTTCTGTAAGTGTCAAAGTTGTTGAAAAACTGTTTGTCCTTCAATCTTTTCCCTTGTCTTTTGTAATTTTTAAATACATGTTTTAATATTTTTCAAATGTTTGTTCTCTCTTTCACAGATTGAAAGTATAAAAACAAAAAGTGAGTAATTTAACGACAATTATAAGGTAAATGTTTTGTACTCTTTTCGTTACATTTCTATCACATTTAACTTCTATTAGTTCCACTGCTTCATTTCTTTAACCCTCAGTTTCCTGCCTTTGCTACTTCCCTCATTCCTTTCTCTATTACCTACTTACTCAACTCCTTCCACTCTTTTTCTCAGTCCCTCTCTTCTCATAGTTCCTCACTCTTGTTCACTCACTCCGTCTCTATTACTCTTAGTGTCTTTGACTGATCACTCTATCACTACTTGTTCATAATGCTTTCTCTGTGTAGTTGAAGCACACTAAGGGGCATATTATGAACACAGCCAATAAAATTATTGCTGTTTTTATTGGCAGAAAACTGGTGCAAAAGTGGTTTTAGCTGCAGTTTTCTGCCGCAAAAGCGGCTTTAGCGACACATTTCTGACGATAAAAGCTGCAAAACTTTTATTGCCTATGTTGATGATATGGCTCTATGTTACTTACATTTCTTTGCTGTTTCAATTAGTCTTTTTCTGTTATTTTTTGTTTTCTGTTTTCTATTTTTTCTCTCTGTTATTCCCCATGTTTTAATCTTATTTTGAACATTCACTCACATTCTCCAAGAAACTCTTCTTTGTTATTGTTCTACTCTCTTTTTTTTTCTTTCACTTCCTTATCTATTTTGTTTTTCACAATTATACCCTCTTCCGTCTTTTCTTCGGTAAATAGATCTATTAAACAGTATCTCTTCTTTACTCCCTATAGCTGTCTTTCTTTTAACATCACTCTCTGTTTACTTTACTTATACTTACTTTTTTTTTATTTTTTATTTTTTTGGTTAGCTCCCGGTCCGCGTACCGGGAAGCTAACCGGGAAGCGAACCAAAAGAAATAGAGCTTGCCAGAGTGCTAAACATTCTAGCAATTTTTATTGAAAGGGGAGGTAGTTCTGAAAAGAACTTTTTTTAAATGTTTTTGTTGTTTTATATTTTTTTTTGATTTTTTGAACATTTTTAGTTTTTTTTGTATTTTTTGAACGATTTTATATTTTTTTTGGTTTTTTTTGGGGGGGAAACAACAAAAAACAGGCATTGAAAAGGGCTCAACAGGAGCAAAATTACTGGGGGCGGTTAGGGCAATTATGATTGTTGTAAGCTAGGTTTATTGAATTGATACTCATGTTGCCACATGCTATCAACGCACCACAGTGCATACAAGTATGTTTCATGTGGCCAAAATTCTCTTGGATGTTTGGCACAGTTTCCCGTGCCTCTGCTGGTGTCAATGATATTGACGATCTTGACCTGGCCACAGGAGTTGATGTTGGATTTTGTTCCATATCCCGTATTTCCGCCCGGCTGTAATTGAGTGGATGCCTCCTGGTCATGTGCCTATGCATGGTATAGTTCCCATAACTATACTTTTTATCAGTCCCTCTTGATAATTTATCTTTGCAGATGAGGCAGGTGACATACCTCGCATTCACTTTCTTTTGCCCTGGAGGGATTGAATAAAACTGCCAGATGAAACTGGCTTTCCTATGGGAAACCCGGGGCATCTCTTCCAAGAACTGTGGTTCTTCTCTCTCCTCTTCCTCTATTTCTTCTTCTTCCTCCTCTGTGTTGGTCATGACCTGGGGAGGTGGTCCTCTCTTCCCATGAGGAGGTGGTGGTGGGGGTGCACCAGCTGAAGCAACTACTGAAGCCATTTCTCAAGTATTAATAAAGGTCTTCCTCTCACAATGATGAAAGTCAGAGTGAGGAAAGAAGGAGGGGTTTTCATCATTTGGGAAAAACAATAGTTCTCAACCAATGAAAAGTGTTATTTTTAGGTCACCTGACCTAGCCTTACATGATTATGAAACCAAAAGTGAAATGAACCAATGAAAAGTGTTATTAACAAGTCACATGACCTGTTATGCTTACGTTACGCGCTCCGGTCCGCGCCCCGGATAGCTTCCGGGTCGCTGCGCTTCGCGCCTCGGTCCGCGCCCCGGGGCACTTGCGGGTGCGCTAACGCGGTACGTCATAAGACGCATTACGCGGCAACGCGATACGTCGCGCTTTCGCGATGCGCCGCGGATCGCTTCCGGGGAGCTGCGTTTCGCGCCTCGGTCCGCGCCCCGGGGCACTTCCGGGTGCGCTAACGCGGTACGTCATAAGACGCATTACGCGGCAACGCGATACGTCGCGCTTTCGCAACGCGTCACGATGTTGATTTCTAAAGCGGCAGTTGCGCAAATGGAACGTTTACCGGTTCGCGCACCGGGTCGCGGCATCAACTTAAGCTAACGGAAAGCTTTCCGGTTCGCGGACCGGGAGCGAAACAAAAAAAATATTTTAAAAAAAATTATTAATAAACATATAAAATATATTTTTGGATTTAAAGAAGAATACATTTTACAGCTATAGATATTAGCTTTTAAAAAACCAATGAAATTCACTGAAAAAACCATAGGTTATAGACCATATATAGTTAGGAATTAGCATTTACAAAACCTTGAAAATTCACTGAAAAAACCATAGGTTATACACCATATATAGTTAGGAATTAGCATTTAAAAAACCTTATTTTACTCACACAAAACCATTGAAATTCCATATATAGTTAGTTGTACTAACTATATATCGCGCACCCGCAATCCACTGCTGATCATGTCACATATTACATCATTCATGACATGGTCAGTGACATCACTGATGACATCACTGATGACATCTCAAATGACATCACTGATGACATCACTGATGACATCTCATTTGACATTACTGATCACATCACTGATGACATCATTCATGTGATAATACGATGAAGCTCTTCAGACTCTAATATAACCTTAGATACACTCAGTGTAAACAGACACTCACAGACTGTCACTCATCCATGGAGTTACTCACACACCTAGTCAGTCATGCAAAGAATCAATCACACCTCCATTTCCTCAACTATACAGTTATACACACCTTACTTATTCAAACATATACTAACACATATTTACTCTCTTATACAATCCCTGATACAAGTTCACAATGATCCATACAGCCACTCACACATTCACTAGCTCTTTTGCACAGTTATTTATATATGTCAACTCTCACATGTACTGTGTTTTACATATGTACTTACTTTGACATGTAGCACTGAGATATCCATTCACTCACCAATACACTGATGCACACAGTCAACCGCCCATACAGCTGTTTCCACATGCACTTTTGAACCCATACATCTAGTGAATCAACTGCTCACACATCTATGCACAGAGTCATACACCTCCCAGCCACCCACACACACACTCAGTCTCCCATACAAATACTTGGGCAACCAATCAATAACCCATATAGTTACTCATATAGCTACTGAACAACACATGCAGCAGTTTTCAGAACAACAGACATAATGATGCACAAATTAAGACAGTTTAGTCACTAACCCATGCACTCAGTGAAACACATTTAATCACTCATTCATACAGTCAGTCATGCACCTACTAAATCCTTCATCCAGACACTTATACATCCACTCATTCTTAAATATGTAAGACATATTTTAACTTTACAGAAAAATACAGTCACTGGATGTTGTCATCAGTGATGTCATTTGAGATGTCATCAGTGATGTCATCAGTGATGTCATTTGAGATGTCATCAGTGATGTCATCAGTGATGTCACTGACCATGTCATGAATGATGTAATATGTGACATGATCAGCAGTGGATTGCGGGTGCGCGATATATAGTTAGTACAACTAACTATATATGGAATTTCAATGGTTTTGTGTGAGTAAAATAAGGTTTTTTAAATGCTAATTCCTAACTATATATGGTGTATAACCTATGGTTTTTTCAGTGAATTTTCAAGGTTTTGTAAATGCTAATTCCTAACTATATATGGTCTATAACCTATGGTTTTTTCAGTGAATATATATATATATATATATATTTATATATATATATATATATATATATATATATAATCTTTAAAAAAAAAATGTTTTCTTATCAAAGTGTGGAAGGCCTGCAAGTAAAGCACATGCACAATTGGGATAGTAGAATTAAGGCACTCAGCCACAATCTACCCAATGACTCTGTAGTCATTAATGCGAGGGCATATTGCTAATTCCAAATGCCATTGTGAATTAACAATTCTTGTGACATACTATATGTGAACAATATATGCCTCATGTCACCTTGGCGAATCACCAGTGATTTTTCACCCAATAAATCTAAGTTGCAAAATACGCAGCTTGCAAGCCACTAAACACATTGATAAAGCTAAAAAATAGCATATAACTGCAACTGCCTACTGATCCCACAATGCATCTTAATCTGCTGAGTGAGACTTTCAGTATAAATATGCAACACAAACGAAGGACTTTTGTTTGTAAACCGTGACCAGGGACTTGTATAGTAGGAAACGTGGTGGGGAAAACCTGCAGGAGAATAAATACAACTAAACAGAATTGAAGTGGTGTGCGGCGTCTTCTTGAGCGAAGAAAACTTGTTGTAATGATATATATATATATATATAGAAGTGCTACTGAAGCGCGAAAAGCGTCGGGCTTGACTTTCACGTGAGCAAGGCACCCTGCCGATTTTCGCTGTTTTGCTCCATTAAAAAGATGTGCAGATGAAACTTACCTGTTGCAGGCGCTCTTTCTGCAGGCAAACTTTAAGTTTGAGTATATATATATATAGAGCAGATTCCCACCAATGGTAAAGTGGCAGGACAGCTTAACACGCGGGTGGGAAAGCATCCGGAACACAGAGGCATCTGAAGAAGGCCGGGAGGCCGAAATGCGTCATGCCTGTTCAGTCCATTAAAGTGCTTCCTTAAGTTTCCCTGCGTGGCCTCTACTTTTTAGGTCGAGGACCTAAAGGCTGCGCTTGCGCAGTCTGGGGTCGGAGAATGAATGTCCCTTAGTAGTGCTTTGGAACCCGCCTCCCTGCCCTGTCTCTCCTCCATTGGCTGGCTTCCTAAACGGAGGCCAG
The DNA here is from genome assembly GCF_964261635.1 of Lissotriton helveticus. Taxonomy (NCBI): domain Eukaryota; kingdom Metazoa; phylum Chordata; class Amphibia; order Caudata; family Salamandridae; genus Lissotriton; species Lissotriton helveticus. The sequence continues at coordinate 1,010,608,580 of NC_136071.1, read as the reverse complement.
CCATTGGAGGAGAGATGCGTCACTCCAATTTAGCCGCGTCTTTTTCGGATTTGGGGGCGTAAGTTTTGCTGTTCTTTAGACAGTGACGTTGTCTGTCACTCAAAACAGCAAATTATCATCAACAAAAGAGAGCCTATTCTTGTGAACATCTAGAGACGTTATGTCCAAGTGACGAAACACACAGTGAAATTGATTAATTAATTAATTACAGTAGGTGGTCAAAAAACTAACAAAACTAATGAGACTAAGAAACTATAGAGACAGGAGAAAGATTATTTTCTAAAAGAACCCTCACTCACCCTAGTGGTGACATGCTTCATCATGGCGTTCGTCACAGGGGGGCCAGGCTATCCCCCCCTGTGTGCTTCAACGCCTGCGATTGCAGCGGAGCAGGTATGTCAGCAGTGAAATATGTGAAAATCGTGAATGTGTGGTGACAATAAAAGATCCCAACTGATCCCCAACAACTTTATTTAAAGGACCAATTGTTCACAGTAAAATGGTGTGATCACTGTAAGGTCAAAATTAAAACCTTGGTGACCTGGTGTAGGTGGTCAACATGTTTCTGCTGTATGGCGTGCTTTTTCAGCTCAGCTTTCTTCAGGACCAAAATAAGAAGTGCGCCCTCCGGGGGTCCACCCACGCTAAGGGGTGTCCACACCGTTAGGACCATAGAGGAAAAAAATTATTTTAACTCTCCTCGGTTAACTCACGGTTTTACCCGTACTCGATAATCCTGCAATTTGCCTGGATACCATCTAAAACATAAAACAAACATTTCTATTATATGTATGTTGATTAATTCATGTCTCCAAATCAGGTTTATCATTTCAAGTAGTTATTGACCTGTTAACTCGAGTAATTTTTCAGTTACAGATTTATGACTCATATTTGGTCGTTTTATTTATATATGGAACAAAATCTTTTTGGATTGTTTACACGTTTAAAAATACCGGGTATTATGCTCATTAAAATCCGGATCCCGACCACCCCCTCTCGGGAGTTATCAGGGCCACAGAGACAAAAAAGTAACAGAGGTTCACATGGTCAAACTTAAAACACTCACTCAGTTTGAAGAGTTGGTGTGCCACATGGACGCTCAGTCTGGCATTCTCTTCACATCCCGTGATTGTCTATACAAACAAGCCAACATAAAGCGAGTTGTAATCCAAAAATCCAATGCTATCCTGATCACTTCCTGACTCAGAACGCTCCACAATGCAGCAAAACAGCCACTTACTTAATCGGGTACGGCTCGCCGCCTGGAACCTATTGTCTCTTCCCGCTGGCGTCCGGATGTTACTTTCAGTGGCGCTCCGCTAGTTTAAATCACTTGGCTCGTGTGTTAATGCGTCATCAATCACATGACCGGAAATGGGTTTTATATTTTTATCTATAAGACTTGTTTTACCATTTCGACATGTATGTGCGATTGTATAATGAAACTAAGATAATCCAATTTCATAAAGTTATGAAATTCTTTCAGACACCCGCTCGATGAATAATATTCGTCACGCAGTCGTAAAATAAACAATCATCACCCGGTAGTGCTTGGTACTTCCCAGCTAACTTCCCACTTCCTGCAGTGTTTACCAGAATGCTAGACTGCCAACCTCGGGCTTTAGAATACTCGCGATCGTACACTGCGTGTGATGTAAATTTGAATCCACTGTTGTTAATATACGATAGCAGGATAGGAAATATTAACCAATAATTAATACATAGCAACAAACAGTTTTTTATGTTTATTTGCTTCTTAAGCACCCTAGGATCCATATTGCATGTTGGAATTCTGATTAATTTCAGGGAGCTATTTAGTCACAAATTCAGTACAAGAATATAAAAATAAATTCAGTAAAAGAATATAAAAATACTGAATTTCTACAGAGGGGGCTCTATCTTCGTATCATACCCCAAGGGATATCATCGTTAAGTCCCGTTCGGTTTGAAGATAGGCGGTAAACCCACCTCTGTTCCAATTCGAATAATCTGTGTTCGTTGCTATGTTCAGGGTGTTCAATCACTGTCCAGTGAATGTCATCCGGGGAATGTTTCTGTTCCAAAAAATGTGTTTGGTCACACAAAAGGATGCTAAAAACAAGAATGTGTGGAGGGTCAAGGGGAATATCTTTAACGACCTATCTGCTCGAACCCCTACTCTCAATATATAACACATAGAGAGCAGACCAGGTCATGAAGATGGTGTGTGGCCATACCGGAGACCGCGAAGCAGTTAGGTGTGTATGTGAACAAATGTTGTTGTGTGTCAAAAACTAGAACACTGGCTAGGACAAGTCCCATCAGACCACCCTCGTGGTGGAATGTCATCATATGGGGAGTGGTGGTCACTCTTGCCCCGACCATATAGTGTCGGGAATCAAAGCCAAAACTCTAGCCATGATACTCAAAAAATAGTGATGATGAAATGAAAATGAAAATAATAATAGTAATCATAGACATAAAGTGCAGTGCTTGAGTAATTGTGATGGTTAAAATTAACTACCAAGACTCAGGAGACTTTCTAGCTGAAGTCTGGGTGTCAAGAATTAAAAATACGCTGAGTAGTTATGAGCTGGAACTACTCAAAAGCGCTGTGTAGAGTGGTCGACATGTTTCAGCCATTCAGGGGGAATTTCCCCGGCTTTCTTCAGGACCTATAGTATGTGACGCTACTGCAGCTAACAGAAAGTAGTGAACACAGAAATAACATAAAGTGTACATATCTACCAGGAACTTGACAATCCAATGTTCACTGGAGAAAAGGACATGAATTCCTCCTGTCAAGAGACACAAAGACAAATAATAATAATGACTCAACACTCCAAGGTTACACACACACATCTGCATGAATACACAGTCGCCGTGCATTTAAACACACCTGCGTGAATAATTTACATTCCGCATAAAACAAAAAACATAATAGCTTGATCACATCGAGGCATTTCCTCACAGTGATACTCACCCAGCTTTGTGTGGGTGAAGACCTCACCTCACCCGGCAACCGCTCGGGGGAATGAGGCCCCGCTCTACAGTGTAGAAAAAGGACATAGTTAGCCCACAAACTATACTGTGCCTGGCCAAATAGCTCTACACATAAACCCAACAAACGTGTGATAGACACCTGTCTGTCCGACCAAGAAACTGCACATACAGATAAATATCCCCTGTGCTAAAACGTAGTATAGACACTAATAAGCATCTCTGACTACCTATCTTAAACATCATAAGAAAGGGGGACACTCAATTCAACAACATAATTATGGTGTATGTGGAATCTTACCAGCAAATTGCTGTTTTGTAAAAGTATGGAGGAAAAACTTCAATCAAAAACCTAAATAGGACTCCAAATAAAAATGCTTGAGTGGCTGTTTAAGGCTACCTTCTACAAAAAAATCATTTCACGTCAATAGCATGTGAGCAAGGTCTCAATAATACCGGACCTGTCTAAGCTACCTCGATACCAAATGGACGCAGCAAACACGTCTCCCGGCTCACCTGTCCGTCGGTACCCCTCATTATATCCAAGCGGAAGTGGAGGTATAGACGGTACCACCCTCCTTCTATTTATAACCGCCGAAGAAATTAACACGCCACATGGGGCTCCAAGTCAAGCCTAATCGGCTGCCGAAATAATCACGTGGGTCAAAGGCAGTTTAGCAAGAGTTCCACGAGAAGCTGAAAAATGATGTTGTTTGTCCATATCCGTGAACCCAAAAGTGGGCACGGTATTGCGCAGGCGCATCGCGAGAGTCACTGTTCCCTCGCGCATGCGCGGCAGCAATCAGGGCCGCGATGCAGTCAGCATATATATAAAAACATCGCCACCGCCATGGATGTACCTATATGAACTGGTTACCAAAGGAGAATTCTTGTTGATAATAAAGATAGGACAAACTGATATAAAAAGAAAAATTACAGTTAATCCAGGACATGTCTATTGACCAAAAAGTTATTATTCGTCTGATGTCCACCTTTGCTTGGCAACACATGGCCAGGATTGATACAACTAGGCAAAATGCTGAAAAAAAATAAATTTGTTGACAAAAAAATGAGGGAATAGGCAGGGATTATGCCTAAGGCAACGTGAATAGTTAATTGAAAATGGCGTGCGCCAAAAAGAGTTTATCAGTGGAGGAGCGTGACTATGCCTAAAAAATGGACATTAACTAATTGTAAGAATCTAGCCATCACAAATTCCATAAAGGTCCTACAGTGTTGAAATGGGTTGGATGTAATTGTCATTTAGGTGTCAAAGAACAGGGATAACGTTGGATGGGGTCGGCAGAAACGGCGGCACACACAAATAAGTTGAGTGAGCCAAAAAGGTGTAAACAAGGTTACGTTTACATCTATAACAAGACCCGCAACTAAAAAGTTGCTCTCAATACTAAAAACAAGAATGTGTGGAGGGTCAAGGGGAATATCTTTAACGACCTATCTGCTCGAACCCCTACTCTCAATACATAACACATAGAGAGCAGACCAGGTCATGAAGATGGTGTGTGGCCATACCGGAGACCGCGAAGCAGTTAGGTGTGTATGTGAACAAATGGTGTTGTGTGTCAAAAACTAGAACACTGGCTAGAAGACTTTGTGTGATTCTTTGCTTCATTGTAACCTTTTTTACCTAACTTGTATAAAATGATATATTGTTTTTAATGTTTTTTTAACGTTGTGATTATGCATAATTGAATTTTTTATATAAATAAAACCTAAACAGAGTTTTTACTGAACAACATATTGTGATGATGTTTATTTTCAGTTAGTTATGACTATTGATATCCTATGCAATTCTACTTTGTCTTCTCCATTCTTGAGATATATATAAGAAAAACTATCCCACCTTATTGTAATTGTACCACACCATATTGTACCTTTGCCTCCCTCGCCCACTTGATGGCATGCTGTTGTGACAACACACACCCCTTAGAGTTAACACTTCAATTGGACGTATTCCATACTGTCCTTGGTACTAGGGACTTCTTCCTTTTTAACCAGTAGAAAAGGCTCCTCTGTGATTGAAAAGTGAGACTAGTTTGCAGAAATAGTATCGTCTGGCCAAGCTGCTGGGTGAGCATCCAATGGCTTGCGGTCAACATGGAAGGCGAGGTTGGTGAGAAGCAAGAGGGGCCCTGCAGAGTAGAGGGAGGTGATTACATTTGATTTTATTGTTGTTGTTTTCTTCTGTGTCTTTACTTGAAGCCTGCAATTGATGTAACTATGGGCCATATTATCAAGAAAGGGCGATACATTATCGCCGCTTTTATCGGCAGGAAACTGCCGCTAAAGCGGCAATAATGGGCTTGATAATATGTCCTTGCGAATTCCCATTGAAGCCCAGGTTCTGGTGCTAACCGGGGCTTCTATGGGAATTCACAAGTGCATATTATCAAGCCCATTATCGCCGCTTTAGCGGCAGTTTCCTGTCGATAAAAGCTGCGATAATGTATTGCTCTTTCTTGATAATATGGCCCTATGTAACCTGTAACACTCTGATACTCATGTAAAGCGCTCTGATACCTCCGGGTCTAGCCAGCGCTATATACAACTTCGCAAATAAATAAATAAACATTCTCTGTCCTTGGCACTAAGCCCTGGAGCTGCCCCATCCCTGTGGTGGTTTGCCTTCATTTCCTGTTCCCCAATTCCTACATTCTACAAACACTTCAAGTACCAGAATGCAATGCAAGAGGAATTTGTCACACTCGACATGGAGCTGAGTGAGATCCCTACATGAATAGAATTGTCGCCTGCTCTGATACTCGAAGTACTCACTCATTTTGTTAATGTACTCACTCGTCCAAAATGTTACCGTTCACAAGCTATGAGTATACATTAAACACTGAGTACCAAGCCGTGAGTTCCAGCCCCAGGAAGTGGAGTGTTTCTGGCATACCGTGTGTTGGGCACTTTATGGTGACGTGGTACCCTGTGTGCTGGCATCGCCCGAGCAGCTGAGCAGGTGTTGTGAATCAACAGTGCCAAGCTGCAGTCTTGCATCTGGGGGGAGTGTGTAAACACGCCTAATGGAGCCAGATAAGGACCCATCAGTCTGTGCACCCCTTTTCGTGTACACCAGAGCTCCGCCGAGGCTCCGGCGCAGCCTTTCTAATCACACTCTAGGGAAGAGTTTAAAGATGACTCGTGTGTGTGGGGGGCGAGGGGAGGCACACTGTCACCCCGTGACCCCACCCACACTGGCCAGTTCTCCCTTTTTAAAGGAGCCGCCCTCCTCTTCAAAGTATTGCTGTATGGTGCCATTACATGCCTATATTCCCAGAGCATCTCTTACTCCGGGGCTTACTCATTCGCCTTTTATTTGTAAGCTTCTGTCTTCAGTATTGACAGCACTGCTCTTGGTGACTGTGACCTTCTTGAATCCTTTTTCTTGAACTTCTCGCCTCATTGCTGAACCCTTTTAATATTCTCTCCAACCCTTCTATATCTTCTGGAAGGGCCCTTAGACAGAACGCTTGCACATCGTTTTAGAATTTATCTCAATAAAGGTAGTCTACGCTTTCATCTGTCACACCGTGATAGTTTAAAAAACGTCCAATTGGTGTTTGCTACATGCAGTGAACGTCCTCAAACTTCATGAGTTTCTCCCAACTGCTGTCTTGCCCTCCCTTTAAATCATCTGTTTTGTATTACTCCTTTTCTCCTAACCATTCTCACTGAAAGGAGCCAGATCCTCTCCCCGCACTAGAAAATAAATCCACGCTCCTAGGAGAGCCCACCAACAACATTGTGCTGCATGTTATACCTTCAGTATGGACAATGGTGCATTAGACTGCCGCCATTTCTAAAGATGTTATGGATGTGATCTTTATAGAGTATGGAAACAAAAAGCAAAGGAACATGCCTTCACAATCATCCAGCAAAGCAATAAGTAGATGTAGGAGATTCCTATTTGCTATAGTTATTTGACTTTGACGATGCATACTTTTCACACCTGCAAGGTTGTGAAGGATGTGGATTATACATTTCTTTCTAGTGCTATTTTTCGCATTAAGATTTTTTCTTAAATAGTACTCGTTAAATACATTCTAAAATAAATAGAAGTAAAAGAGAGCTTTTCAGCACTTCTGCATTACTCATGCAAGTTCTGGGTGGGCTAAGTCAGATTCCCAGATGTCTGAGAACTTCCACCTTCCACCTCCACCTCACGTGGTCGTTGGACCCACCCTTCATCATGCCCAACACCCAGAAGCGCTGACCTGGACATCTCTGCCAACAGACCACACACCACTCTGAGCCTTCCAGGCACGCGGCATCATCACAGACCTGTAAGGGTGGGGATGTGGCGGAGTGGCCAGAGTATATGATATATGATGTGTGGCTCTGTGTGTGTGTGTGTGTGGCTCTGTGTGGATAGCTGTTTTTGTAGGTGGCTCTATGTGTGGGTAGCTCTGTCTGTGTGAGTGGGCTCTTTGTGGGTGGCTCTGTATGTGTGTGTGTGTGGCTCTGTGTGGATAGCTGTTTTTGTAGGTGGCTCTATGTGTGGGTAGCTCTGTCTGTGTGAGTGGGCTCTTTGTGGGTGGCTCTGTATGTGTGTGTGGGTGGCTTTGTGTGGGTGGCTCTGTGTGGGGGTAAATGCAATAGGTCATGCATTTGCGAGCGATTAGGCTATTGGCATTGTAAATGACAATGCCATTTATTTAACGATTAAGCTATTGGCAATGTAAATGACAATGCCATTTATTTATGAAAAAAAAAATAATGAGCAATGCCAATAGCTCTACCTTTAATTATGCCGAGACCATTGCAGTGTAAATGCTTGTTTCAAACTGGCAGGAAGTTGATGTGGATATATATATATATTCACTGAAAAAACCATAGGTTATAGACCATATATAGTTAGGAATTAGCATTTACAAAACCTTGAAAATTCACTGAAAAAACCATAGGTTATAGACCATATATAGTTAGGAATTAGCATTTAAAAAACCTTATTTTACTCACACAAAACCATTGAAATTCCATATATAGTTAGTTGCACTAACTATATATCGCGCACCCGCAATCCACTGCTGATCATGTCACATATTACATCATTCATGACATGGTCAGTGACATCACTGATGACATCACTGATGACAACATCCAGTGACTGTATGTTTCTGTAAAGTTAAAATATGTCTTACATATTGAAGAATGAGTGGATGTATAAGTGTCTGGATGAAGGATTTAGTAGGTGCGTGACTGACTGTATGAGTGAGTGATTAAATGTGTCTCACTGAATGCATGGGTTAGTGACTAAACTGTCTTAATTTGTGCATCATTATGTCTGTTGTTCTGTAAACTGCTGCATGTGTTGATCATTAGCTATACGAGAGGCTATATGTGTTATTAATTGGTTGCCCAAGTATTTCTATGGGAGATTGAGTTTGTGTGGGGGTGGCTGGAAGGTGTGTGACTCTATGCATAGATGTGTGAGCAGTTTATTCACTAGGTGTATGAGTTCAAGAGTGCATGTGGAAACAGCTACATGGGCAGTTGACTGTGTGCATGAGTGTATTGATGAGTGAATGGATATCTCAATGCTACATGTCATAGTAAGTACATATGTAAAACACAGTACATGTGAGAGTTGGCATATATAAATAACTGTGCATGAGAGCCACTGAATGAGTGAGTGGTTGTATCGATCATTGTGAACTTGTATCAGGGATTGTATAAGAGAGTAAATATGTGTTAGTATATGTTTCAATAAGTAAGGTGTGTTTAACTGTATAGTTGAAGAAATGGAGGTGAGATTGTTTCTTTGCATGACTGACTGGGTGTGTGAGTAACTCCATGAATGAGTGGCAGTGTGTGAGTGTCTGTATACACTGAGTGTATCTAAGGTTATATTAGAGTCTGAAGAGGTTTATCGTATTAGCACAAGAATGATGTCAAATGAGATGTCATCAGTGATGTCATCAGTGATGTCATTTGAGATGTCATCAGTGATGTCATCAGTGATGTCACTGACCATGTCATGAATGATGTAATATGTGACATGATCAGCAGTGGATTGCGGGTGCGCGATATATAGTTAGTGCAACTAACTATATATGGAATTTCAATGGTTTTGTGTGAGTAAAATAAGGTTTTTTAAATGCTAATTTCTAACTATATATGGTCTATAACCTATGGTTTTTTCAGTGAATTTTCAAGGTTTTGTAAATGCTAATTCCTAACTATATATGGTCTATAACCTATGGTTTTTTCAGTGAATTTCAATGGTTTTTTAATAGCAAATATCATAAGCTGTCGAATGTCAAGTACGTGGTAAGTGAAAACATTTTCGTGTTTATGCACACTGATCTGCTTTGAATGGTGCCCCCCCCCCTCATTTCTATTAGGAGTACTCTCTCTTTGCAGATAGTGAAAGGTAGTTAACGCAGGCGTTTGCCCCCGTTGTAATCCGTCGTGCCTGCTTCTCTCTCCATTTGATTGATTGTTATCCAAGTATTTACTGTTTTAGAATTAGTTCTCTTTGGTTCATTCTCTATTTACAAACAAACACAGAGTCGCAATACTCTGTTTAGTCTTTCCAGATAACGAAAAATCGTGTAAAAAAAAAGAAAAGGAATCGAGCAAAATCAGTAGGCCACTAATGGGATCTCTTTTTGACCTCGCTAAAATAGAAACATTAGGAACAACCCCTCATGACAAATACAAAACTAGTGAGATGAACTGAACTCCACACAATGATGGCTGCAAAACAGCTCGGCTCCGCCACCCACCCCGCCCAAAATAACGATAAAGAACGGCTGCCATGATTGGTTGCGGAATGACCACGACGGAGCTACGAAATGGTGCTGCTCTCATGCTAACCCCAGCTTCAGTCTGAAACATCCAGAAACACTGTAGACTACCAATTCGATCAGTTCCGGTAGCGCCCCAATGTAACCCGGTAGAGAAGAACTAGCCCTCCCCTCTTTGACTGATGGTTCTTGTTGCCTGTCCCTTCTGTTGCCATTTAACAGAACTATTTAGCCTGCTGAAAGGGGTTGTGTTCCGACCGCTGGTTGGTGGAGACATTTTGACTATATTCTGTACCTGCGTTGTCGCGTAATGCGTCATATGACGCGCCGCGTTAGCGCATCCGGAAGTCATCCGGGGCGCGCAGCGCGTAACGTAAGCATAACAAGTCATGTGACTTGTTAATAAAACTTTTCATTGGTTCATTTTACTTTTCTTATTGTAATGATGAAAGGCTTGGTCATATGACCTAAAAATTACGCTTTTCATTACTTCCGAACATTTTTTTTCTTAAATATATGTTATAATGTTCCAGGCTAATGTACTTTCCCGGAAATTTTACAACTGTCCTGCAAGTAAAATATATTCTTTTTTCGAAAAAAAGAGCGTTTCTTCGTCCCATGACGGAGCCGTTGAGCAAAAGAGGGTCGACCTGCTGTCTTAGTCGCCGATACGCCTGAACATGAGATTCTTATCGAGCACTTTATGTTACAGGAATAGAAAACACAACAGCCCTTGACCATTTATCTTTACTGCGTTCCTTCGTATTATACCTTTTACCCTTCATGTAATTGGTCTGCTTTATTTCACTTGCCTTTTAATGATTCTAAAACAGTCACTATTATTAAAAACTTTACCAATGTATATACTACTACCATGTTTTCTTTTAAAAACCTTTATTGTGAAAATGTCATTATACAAATACGAGCCTATAACCACGTGGGCCTGCCACAGAGCAAACTGTAATCGTATATGATGAATAGACATTTACACTGTAGAGGAACATAACGGGCGGGCCATTAGGTTGCAAGAACTAAGGTGTCTAACAGTTACGGAATCGGTGGACGTACATTTTATAATTAAAATACGACAGGGCCAGTTACAATAAAATTATCTAGATATACATTTGCGGGCAAGTACCATGGGTGACGTTAATTTGAACTTTCAACAGTACAGTAATCAATAACACATCAGAACTTAATATCAATAGGGATGTCGAAATAGTCAATCAATTCTCGTCCCCGCCCGCCATGTGCTTCAAAACTGCATACGTATCTCGTGATTTCAAGGTTCTGCAACCAGTACACAACAAGGAGTTACGAGTCCCATTTATTCCGGCGCCATTTTGGGCGAGGACGGGCAGGTCCAGGATATAGTCAAAATGTCTCTACCAACCATCGACTATGATGATGTTCATATGCTGTATTTATTAGAGTAACACTCATCTGTCCACATGAAATTAATTTGCCACAATCTAAACATGTCATTTTAATCTTTCCAAAGTTCTTCTAAATATTTGGGACCGTTTCCCTTGCCTCTGAAGCTCTCAGTGCCACTTCTTTGATGAATGTACTAGCAGGTCAGGGGTTCTCCTCCAAATCTCTCTTTTATGCAGCACTATAATTAATTGGTGCCACCTCTCCATATGACGATGCATGGTATAGTTACCACAACTATATTTTTTTTCGGTTCCTCTGGAGAGTTCATCGTGGCAGATGAAGCGTGTAACGTACCGGGCATTTACCTTTTTTTGCATGTACAGGAAAGGAAAAAAAATCGAGCGTCCGAGTTCTAAGGTGTCCCAGGACCATTTTAGTGGACCAGGCCCAAATCCAAAGAACAGGCCGCCATTTTGAGAGTCCTCTTGCAGCCGCCTGTCGCTGTAGCATCAACAGCAGCCGAAACTCAGCTGAATGGCAACTGAAACGGTAAAGGTGCGCCCCACTACAGCAGACGAGCCTCCACCTAGGAAGGCCCATTCACGCCTGCTCCCCCCCCCTTCGGGCACCCCACGCCGTTATTCGGAGCAGTATTGTAGGATGGCCACACCAGTGCAGCAACTTGCTAGACATCACCTCGGTGGTAACCGAATCTCAACGCCTTGTGGTGTCTTCTATTCAAAAAACATTGTTATGCTGCCTTCGACCTATTCGCCGCAAGTGCGCACACAACTCAACTGCATAGCTTGCTAGACACCACCTCGGTGCCATCCGGATCTTGGAATGTCAGCACCTTTTGGTGTCTTCTCTTCAGAAAATATTGTTGCGCTGCCTTTGGCCCCATTCGCACATCAGTCCGCTACTGACGCCATCTCACAGGCTAATGGGGCGCCCCACGCCGACTTTCAGCATTGTAGAATGACCACACCAGTACAGCAACTTGCTAGACATCACCTCGGTGCCATCCGGATCTCGGCGCCCCACTGCAGATGAAGTGCCTCTCAACTATGAAACCACCACGGTGACATCCGGATCTTGGCGCGTTGTGCTGCCTTCGGCCTATTCGCACATCGGTCCGCTACTGACGCCATCTCACAGGCTAATGGGGCGACCCACGCCGAGTTTCAGCATTGTAGGATGACCACACCAGTACAGCAACTTGCTAGACATCACCTCGGTGCCATCCGAATCTTGGCATCTCAACGCCTAGTGGTATCTTCCATACAAAAAATATTGTTACGCTGCCTTTGGCCCCATTCGCACATCAGTCCGCAACTTAGACATCACCTCGGTGCCATCCGGATCTTGGCATCTCAGCGCCTTGTGGTGTCAGTCAGAAAATATTGTTGCGCTGCCTTTGGCCCCATTCGCACATCGGTCCGCTACTGACGCCATCTCACAGGCCAACGGGGCGCCCCACGCCGACTTTCAACATTGTAGGATGGCCACAGAAGTGCGACAACTTACTAGACACCACCTCGGTGCCATCCGGATCTTGGCGCGTTGTGCTGCCTTCGGCCTATTCGCACATCGGTCCGCTACTGACGCCATCTCACAGGCCAACGGGACGCCCCACGCCGACTTTCAGCATTGTTGGATGGCCACACCAGTGCGGCAACTTACTAGACACCACCTCGGTGCCATCCGGATCTTGGCGCGTTGTGCTGCCTTCGGCCTATTCGCACATCGGTCCGCTACTGACGCAAACTCACAGGCCAACGGGGCGCCCCACGCCGACTTTCAGCATTGTAGGATGGCCACACCAGTGCTGCAACTTGCTGGACACCACCTCGGTGCCATCCGGATCTTGGCGCGTTGTATTGCCTTCGGCCTATTCGCACATCGGTCCGCTACTGACGCCGCCTCACGTGCCAACGTATTTTCTACGCATTTTATACCCTATGCCGCATAACAGGTCATGTGACTTGTTTATAAAACTTTTCATTGGTTCATTTTACTTTTGGTTTCCTAATGATGGAAGGCTTGATCATATGACCTAAAAACAACACTTTTCATTGGATGAAAACTTTTTTTTTTTTCCCAAACGATGAAAGCCCCACCTTGTTTCTGGATGTTTCAGACTAAACTGGCGTCAGCATGAGAGCACCACCATCTCGTAGCTCCGTCGTGGTCATTCCGCGAGCAATCATGGCAGCCGCTCCCCACCAGAAGCCTGCAGGAGTCGGGGCCCCCAAAACTTTTGATGAATTCTCAAGGCGGAGGGGACGCTTTCGAGAATGGGGTCCAAGACCTAGCAGACAAGCGTCCGATTTCCAAGGTGTCCCAGGGCCATTTCAGTGGACCAGGCCCAAAAAGGAAAGAGCCTGCCGCCATTTTGAGAGTCCTGTGACAGCCGCCTATCGCTGCACCGCAAGAGTGGGCGCAACTCAGCTGAATTGCGGCTTTTGACACAGTGGACCAAAAACGGACGGAATGGCAACTGAAACGGTAAAGGGGCGCCCCACTACAACAGATGACACTCCACCTGGAGAGGCCCGTTCACGCCGCCTCCCCCGGGGCGCCCCACGCCGTTATTCGGAGCAGCATTGTAGGATACCAAAACCAGTGCGGCAACTTACTGGACATCACCTGTTGCAGGGTTTCTGTACTCACACAGAACTGTGCACAGAGGAGTGGAACCTCGGCAAATTAGGATGTACCAAAACTTACCTTAGCAACCAACTCACCCCTTACCGAGCTAGCTACAGTGTCTCATCGGACATATCAAACACCCAATGTTTAGACAAACCAGAACATGAACTTACAGTACCTCAGGGTACGTGGGACTCATGAACACTCTTTCGTTATATTATCATTACAAACCAGAACATGGAGTAAAGAAGACACATGTGCATTTGAAATGTTTATTTACTAATGCCGTCTTCTCAGGCGCAGTATCTTAGATAATACAAGTACACTTATTATCAGTAGCAAAATTATCAGCATAGTTACTAAGACATAAAAAGCGAATGGTGACAGCATGTTAACATGCTGTAATGAATAAGAGTTAACAACACTTATATCTCACCCTCCCTGACACATATATTATATTATTAGCTAAGAAGGTCTCTTTGGGTTGTTTTAGGGCGGGCCCATACCTTAGTGTCCTAGCATGAAGGAATCACATCAGCATACACCAGCTCTCTCTGCATGTGCACCGCATCAAGTGTGTTAGCAATTCTCGTGCAAAGCAATATCAATCCCGCCTCAAGCCCAAGTTGGCAAAGGCTGCACTTGTGTTATGACTATGAAGGCGTGGAGATCAGACCTCATAACAATTCCATATCGTGTTGCTCCTGAAACTTCAGCACTCTCCGTGCAGACATGGTTTATTAAACAAAACTGATATCAGAGCAATAACATATTATTCTCACATACACCACGGCAAACCACTAGGTTGAAAGCTAAGTCAACAATTAAGGGTCGTGTGCAGAAGTTGCAAGAAAGGAAAAATGGCGTTTAAATCTCAAATGTACCTATGCTAACTTAACACGATATAAGGATATATAGGAGCTATACAACACCCCCCCATGATCCGAGAACGGACTAAATAAGATAACAGAAGTGCCATCACATGAGAGCAGAATCCATTTATAAAAGAGCATGAATAAAAATTCAATTATAAAAACTAATGCTAAAAAATAGCCCACAAATATAATGTGGCTCAAGCCAATAGGCAAGCAAAAAATAAAATGTCTTGACCAAAAGTCAATAAAATCAAGGAAATGCTATCAATCAGCATGTCAATTTGAGGCAGTGTCTATGATAAGACTGTATATGAAAAGTAAGCTGCAACAGCCTCCAGGAGGAAGTCACTGTCCTCATCCGAAAACAGTTCAGCCATCCAATTTAAAAGATGAAAGGAACATACGTGATCTTCCAGCGCCGCATCCTCTATAACCATCAGAGGACAGCTCGGTGGGTTTTCAAGAAAACTTCGTTCCAAGAAACTTTGCGCTGCCGACAACACATCCCAGGGACCCATTAGTCCATGTGCCACCGCCAAGGCCATAATCCCTTCGTCAGAACAAACCAACTCGTGAGCAATGATAGGACTCATCAGTTGATCAAAATCGACGTCAGCAGATATTGGTCCGCAGAGACACAAATCAATGGCCCAAAGGAAATCACAGGTCAGGCAGCGAAATACAGGCTGGACACAGGTGAAATAGGAGAACCGAAAAGATAATCCAAAAGCCGTGCTTAGAGTCGCCAACGGCAGTGTGCCATAATAATCAAGCATGCGGTTGCGAAACCGCGTCAGTAGTAGCTGTGCGTGGACTTGCACAGGAAGGGCATCCATATTTAAAAAGGCAGAAAACCACCAAAGCGCCAGCCGCTAAAGCAAGTAAAAACGGGAACCCTCCAAATAAGGATGAAAAAATAGAATGGAAGAAAGCAGGGATGACTCCAAAAATCTTCTCAAAGGAAGTCACGAGACCACCGCTAACAACTTTAAAAAAATGTGCTAGGCCCGTTGTGGAGGATGCGTTAAAGATAGAACGGACCATGGCTCCGAAATGCAAGGGCAAATCAGTGTTTAAAAGAGCCTGAACCTCCGTGCGGGTGTTAGCAATGTGAAGCACGAAAGTTTCACGGGCCGAGCTCAAGGCCACCTCTTTCTGGGACAATAGAGCTCTTATTCTAGCCATGCCGCTGAATTCTGCTCCCAAGGTCGGTATCTGTGGCCAAATGGAAGACTCCCTATGTTCACGTGTGGGAGGATAAAGAACATTTCTGCAGCAAATAACTCGCTCACTAACTGTTACTATGAAAGCTATACCTCTAATTAAACCACAACAGTTTTCATTATTGAGCATTAAATAACTACCATTCTCTAACAATTTAAACGTGGGGATGATAGCAGGAACTGGCGTGCCCTGTAAAACGCAAGCCATATTCGGGCGGTCCTTGTTACATGAACCGTGTAACTGTATGTGTCTGCACATTAAAGAATGATCTGGCGTCTCAGTACACTCATCCCCTGTTAGATAAACCTCTTGGTCATCCTTGAAACATCTGTATGTGTATGGGAGTGACCAGACCTCATGAAGAAAACCGCTACCTAAGGGTTCAAAACGACCTATTGGCACATATTTCACACAATTTGAAAACTTATATAAGGCAAAAGGCAGTGTTATTAAACCGTGGATAAGCCACGTAGCAGCGGTGGATTCTGCCACAGAAAAAGGTAAAGATTCTAACCTTTCAATATGTAGCATAGAAAAGGAAGCATCACGCATTGAAAGCAAGCGTTGTTTGTCTGTCAAATTAAACGGTGCAAATAAAGAAGAAACGTTCATGTATCCCCAGGGAACTTTACCCATTTTCAGAGTCTGAAGTGTCCATGCAAACTGCATGATTGAGCGTAATTGATTTTGACCATGGTATAATACAGATACTTCATCATGTACAATATCAACAACAGACGACACAATATTATCTAATGTGTAAATTCTAGAGGAAAGCACGTTAATGCTATTGTCAACCACTGCAAGCACTTTCTCAAGATTTGCCTGATCAATAGCCCTAAGGCGTGAAGCAGCCTCAATCTGTGAGAGTTTCCAAATTTCATTGTAAACACCATATAACCACCTTTTCGACCTGCCACTAGCTGGGCCCTTAATGAAATCATTCAAATCCACGTCTGCATTCAGTTTGGAAAGGTGATACTTAACCGCAGGTAAAGTTGAATGTTTCAGCCAAGCTTGACACAACTTGCCAACAGAGTAAGAGGTGACAGTATGACTCAAATCAAAACGGGGATCAGATCTAACAGTCTTAAACCCGTCAGTTATATTTAAAAATCTTTTTTGGCAAGAATCAGCACTACGGTGCCAAAGCAGCCAACCCTTGGGAGTCATACTGGAAATGTCAAAGGAGGAATTCAGAAGCAGAGCCTGTACATCTCTAATGGACAATTTAGTAAAATTACTCCAATTCTCATATTCCTCCAACTCCGGGAAAGACGGGGTGTTTAACCTTTTAGACGTAGCCAATCCAAAGCACGTGGTCTGGGAAATGGTTTCATTTAAAAACCACATATGATTTGGGATGAGACATGCACGGTGCAAAGCCTCAGTGCCTTGTACCTGCCAGGCCTTTGAGCCCCAAACTGATTTAAGGTCTATGGTATCCTTCCATAACTCATACCCTCCAGTAACTAATTGATCCAGGAAGGCCTTTGAATATAACAATTTTGTATTTGTAAGTCGAACCTTGGACAGTGGCTGTTTGTGAAATTTAAAATAAAAGGACTCGGGATTGGACTGATTAAAGTCAGTGAAATAAGTATACTTTTTAAGAAACGTTTCTGAACTCCCTTGTGTTGGTGCTGGGCAATGTTCCCACTGAGTAAAATTAACCGCATCCCTTCGGGAAGATGTCTTGTGTAAGAAGTGATTGCCATAATGTTGGTAACAGAACAATTCACCATAATTAGCAGATTCTAAATATAAATCCTCAGCATCAAAAGCAGCATAATATTTCAAATCTGAAAACAAACTTTCCACAGCATTAACATCCCAATCATCAGAACGAATGTTTTGTTTCACCACATCCCCCATATTAACTCTTAGTACATTAGGGACATTAACGACTTCCGTTGGACCATGAATCTGAAAACGAACTGCATCCCACGCGATTCCATCCAGAACAGGCCACGCTGTGATGTTAACCAAAGTCAAGTCTCTTTTTAATCTGTGTGTAGAATGTGAAGAGGAAAGTGGGGCCAAAGTTCCATTCAAATGAGTAATGCAAGTTCTCTCCTCGACATAGTGTCCATTCATAATCCGAAAAAAATAAAACACAAAACCAATTGACATAAAAAGGTAAACTGAAAAAAGGACCAGCCAAATGTATATCCAAGGAGGTATCAAAAAATTTTTTTTAAACAGGCTAGCATATAATGCAATTTTAGAGGGTTTTTTCGAGGCAAGGGAAGCAGAGTCAAATGAAAATCTGGATTCCGTGGCTAAACGAGCTTGCAGGTCAGGCATGGACAAATCAGTGGGGTATGTATAGTCTGTCTCATCAAGGTTAGTTCCTGGTAAATTATTCAATAATGGAGTGGAAACAGCAGGTAATTCGATGGCCACCTCAGGTTCATTATTATAAGCAGTGGGCATAATTGAATTTCTCACAATGGAAGGACAGGAAACAGCCGGTGTCATGCTAAGAAGAATCGGCCACTCTGTGTATCTTGACATTGTCAATAGAAATAAACCTGTTTTCCTTACGACCTGGAAGTGGTGGTAAAATGACTGTTCTTGTGCCCTTCACTCCAAGCACTGGGACCGGAGCTCGATAGGAGGGACCAAACTCTTTCTTGTTGTCGATCTTCTCTCGAACCAGTTCTCCAACTTGGGGTAGCCAGCCAACTACCGGGATCTGCAACGCATCATCCGACGTGGAGGGCAAATGTTCCTTTGCAAGAGTGTCTCTCGTCTTTTGTAGATTCTGTAAAACATTGCAATGTTCATCTGCGTCAAAGGAAGTGGCGCGAACCACCGAGTCTAGACCGTCAAGGTCAGGGACGAACATCTTGATGCCAAAGAGCATTTCGTATGGGGTCCGCCCACCCAGAGACCTTCTAGGGAGATTATTAAGAGCACGCTGCACGCCATAGAGGTGGGCCAGCCAGTTTCTGCCAGTGCCTATAACTCGGGCTGTCAAAGATTGCTTTAAATCACGGTTCATTCGTTCAACTACACTATTACCCTCGGGTCTGTAGGGTGACGAAAACTTGACTTGGACCCCCATCGAAGTCATGGCATCCTTATACGCCTTAGAGGCGAAAGCCGGACCCTGATCCGAATGGAAGGTACCACAGGCAAAAATCCCTATAAAGATACGCAAATCTCTGATGACAGTCCGGGAATCAGCGCTGCGATGTGGCCATAACCACACAAAGCGTGTGCATGAGTCAACTGCTACTAAGATGTATTTATACGCAGTATCAGATGAAAATGGACCGCAGTGATCTAAATAAACACAGCCTAGTGGTTTATTAGAAATGTACAACTGAGTCTGAGGCGGACGCGTAGCAGTTGAAGCTTTAATCTGCTGGCATATGTCACAAAGAAGGACATAATCACGCGTCTGTTTGTACAGTCCCCGCCACCAGAAACGTTGTTGTAGTTGCGTTACAGTGGCTGAGACGCCCGCATGCGCAGACGCCACACCTTCATGAGCCGCTGTAATCAAGTCTGTTCTGCGATCCGAGTTGGGAATCAGCCGTTCCCCAACATCGGGAATTGTCACAAAAGGAACCTTTTCGGGACTTAAGTGGTAATTATACTTCGAAGGGAATCCCGAAGGATGTTTACTTCCCTTCTCAGAGGCAGCAATCGCTGCCAAGATGTCGCTATCAATCTTGGTTTTCGACCTAGTAACTGCTGCAACTAAGTATGTAGATACTGCTGATTTCGCTGCTTCATCAGCAAGCGAGTTGCCAACAGCGTGAACTCCCACGCGCTGATGACCGAGAGTATGAATCACATAAACGAGTGGCAACATAGCCTTAAGCTCTGCCACTCGAACCCAGATCATTTTATGTTTTATTGTGCTACCCTTGGAATCATGAAAATCATTTTGAATCCAAAAGAACAAGTTTTCATTGTAAGACTGGACACAGTAGTAAGAATCACTTACAATTAGAGTAGTAACACTTGGATCTGCGTACTCCAAAGCTAGTAAGAGAGCACGAAGCTCTGCCAATTGTGCAGTGCAATCGCCCAGGGGCAACGTGTGTACCTCCCTGGAAATGAACTCATCATTCAACATAGCACCGACCACAATGGCGCAAGCGGAAACGTAGGCATGTTTAGAGCCATGCGCAACCTGCGCCGACCCATCAGTGTAAATGATGCAATGGAAGTCCTCCAAAGGTCGCATCGCCAGAGGAGCAGGGTGAACGAATTCATACTGCAAGAACTCCTGCGACCGTAAGGAAGCGTCAAAAATAAACATGACATCCGAGGATGACAATGACGCAGCCCACTGAATCCACCGAGGGTGCAAAGCTTTTGAATTTGGTACACTGGCTTTCGTGACTGCCTCCAAATGAGGACAGGGTGTTACCACTAGCATGCGTTTCCCCTGTGACAGAGCTCGTTCCTTTAGAATAGCCATCTGTACAGCAGTTAAAACCTTTTCTATGGTGGGAAACCGCATCTCAGCCGAGGTGTACAAGTGTGACTTGTAAGCAATAGGTACTGTGTCACCTTCATTAAAAGTGAGGTAAGTGAAACCCACCGTCCCAGGAATTATTCTTATGACCAGGTTGGTGTGGTTATCACGAGTCAGTAAATATTTAGAAGCGAGCAGATCAGCCTGCAAGGATTGCAAAATGGCTGAATGCTCAGGCAGCCAGCATGATTTTGAGAAAGTTGGTTGTATCAAAGCATACAAAGGCTTGATACGCTGGGCATATTCCGGAATGTAAGTTCTGCCGAAATTCAAAAAGCCCAGTAAGGATTGTAATTTTTTCAGAGTTGTTGGTGCGCGCAATTGTGCGCACTTCTCCAAGAAGTGAGGAGCCAAACCTCTACCTTCATTGTTGAGCTCATAGCCCAAAAACAACACTGTGTGTTCAGCAATGTGCGATTTTGCAAAGTTGAATTTGTAACCCATGTCTGCGAAGTTGCAAACAAGAGAATTTACACGACACAGATGCTCCCAAATATCGTCGTCTGTGAGATATATGTCATCCACATACGAAAAAGCATCAGGGTCGAGTGCCTCCAGAATAGAGACAATTCGAGCGGTAAATACACCAGGACTATTCTTGTAGCCCATTGGAAGACGCCGGAATTGCTTTTGGACTCCAGCGCTTGTAAAACTGGTCCATTGGGAGCTAAAGCTGTCCAATCTGTGGGCATAAAAACCATTGGATATGTCAAGCGTTGTCTTGAAACGCTTACGCACGAGACTATCCACTAGGGCAGAGCCGTGGGTATTCTGTACTGCACAGTTACGGCAATGCGAGTTTAAATGCCGGTAATCCAAAACCAAACGATATGATCCGTCAGGTTCATTCACAGTAAAAAGGGGATTATTCATCGGTGACACACACGTTTCAATAACTCCCTGATATTCCAATTGTTCAAGGATTTCCGCGACGGAAGATTTTGCTTCACGCCGAATGGGATATTGAGGTTGAGGCTGCGGCTGAGACCGCAACGGAATTTCGTGGCAAGGCGACAATTTATCCCAACCACATTGGTTACGGTACAGAGCCGGCGCGAGAGCCCGAGCCCACTCTTCTGCAAAATGCTGCGCATGCTCTTTCGAGACAGTGTTCGCGAAACTGGGTAGGATTACCTCCTCCCCTCGCGGCGCCGCGAGCACAAAAGGTGGGGGCCAGTCAGCCTCCGAAAGTAAAATATCATATGTAGAAGACAGATTCTCCCAAAATACACCTTTAACGGTACGCTGTATGTCACCTTCAATTAACAGGACAATTTCATATAGTCTTTCAGGGGGAGCAAGTCTCGTATCCGCTGTTTCTATCACAACGTAGACATCAGTCGCTGTCACCCTCAGTAGTGGACGCAGCGCCTCTCTGACTATGGTTATCTCCGCCGCGCTGTCCAGCAAGGTCAGAGCCCACGTCAGATTCCGAAGCCGCGTTCTCACTATCTGTGGCATATCGATGCGCTGTTAAGGCTGCGACTTTCTTTTTCGCAAACTGCGGACGCCTAGGCGTAGAATCCTCCTGCTTCACTGCGCCGTCCGTCTGGCGGGACTGACCACGTCCTTGTTGGCCACCACGTCCACGTCCACCCCCTCCTCCTCCACCGGTCTTGGGAGCCGATGTGTCCTGAAAGGAACGAGGAGAGCGTTGATCAGAACCCTGAAAACGATCAGGCGATTTAATCATCGCGCGGTCGCGCAAATCATAAACTTTTTCGGGTGGCGCAGGAGCTTGTATTGCAGGAAAATTACCCTGAGTCTGCGTTGTCTGCTTCCCCTGTGTCTGTTTTTTAGGCCAATTTTGTTTCTTGGACTTGGGCTGGGCATCTGTCACTGCAGATTGTCCCTGTGGTTGTTTTTTCTCCTTTACTGGAAAATATTTTAGACCTCTACTTGTGCGGCCAATTGTTTTATAAGCGGCCACCACAATCTTTGCTAACTGGCGGGGTTTGTCGGCATCGGGCAGAGCAGCCAAAGCATTCGACACCTGAAAGTTAACTGCATCTCCTTTAACATTGGAGAGAATGAGATCACTTACAATCTCAAAAGAACCACACAGGCGCATACCCAATTCAACCGCTGCCTCTGGACCGTGATCATTCTGAACACGTCTAACGATTTCAGGCAGGGCAGTCATAGACGGGGTGCCGAAACACCTTGTATAAACTGCCGCAAATGTTTTTCCCCAGCTGTCACAGTCAGCAAGTTCAGGAGTAATATCCTTCGGTAGAGTAATCGTTAACATTCTATGTTTATCAGCAGGAGTAGAATTCGGAAAAACCGCCTCCAGTTGATCAAACTTCTCTGCTAGCCAGAATGGGAAGTCATCGTTGTCAACAGGACGCGCACCAAAAACCGAATTTACCATCACTGGATTGAGACGCATACCGCCTCGTTCCATGGGAGCGGCCGCACCCCCCTGGGGACCACCAGGAAGATGTCGACCGATGTATTGCACTAAAGCACGAATCACGGAAATGGAAACTACATGCAGCCTGCGAATTTCAGCCAGGGTGCAAGCCCCGTGATTCGGGTGCGGGGTAAAGCCACCCAACGCAGGCCAATTAGTACCTGGAATTGAGAGTGGACCTAACCTCGCAGGGGACATAGAGTGGGGGAGGGCGCCATCAAACCAAACTCGATGCTGCCAATGATCAATAGGTATTTCCAATGCCCTGTATGGCGTATATTCAGCCGGGACATCCGAGGCGGTGTAGGAGTGGAACAAACCAGAATTAGCGTCCACAGCCGGAAACGTAACCCAAGAGTAAAACAACTCGTAAGGAAACGCCGGATCTGCACATACCACGAAAATCACAGCCATCCCATCTACTGGGACTTGGTACGTCTGAAGATGGTTGCGTACCGCTACGCGACTATGCTGCGCAATAGCCACCGCTGCCGCCATTACAGTATTGGAAATAAAAAAACACAAAGAATACTTTGTAGCACAACTGGGTAGTAATTCAAAGAAACCGTTTAAGAAAGAATCAAGCTTGAATAAAGACCTACTTCAAAAAATAGGTAGGTTTCACCGACACCCCGTTTTCCGGAAACGGACGTGAAGGGGTTAAGGCATGAACGATAAACTACTCGAGTGTCATGATATAAGACCACCGAAACCGTTGGGCGCCATGTTGCAGGGTTTCTGTACTCACACAGAACTGTGCACAGAGGAGTGGAACCTCGGCAAATTAGGATGTACCAAAACTTACCTTAGCAACCAACTCACCCCTTACCGAGCTAGCTACAGTGTCTCATCGGACATATCAAACACCCAATGTTTAGACAAACCAGAACATGAACTTACAGTACCTCAGGGTACGTGGGACTCATGAACACTCTTTCGTTATATTATCATTACAAACCAGAACATGGAGTAAAGAAGACACATGTGCATTTGAAATGTTTATTTACTAATGCCGTCTTCTCAGGCGCAGTATCTTAGATAATACAAGTACACTTATTATCAGTAGCAAAATTATCAGCATAGTTACTAAGACATAAAAAGCGAATGGTGACAGCATGTTAACATGCTGTAATGAATAAGAGTTAACAACACTTATATCTCACCCTCCCTGACACATATATTATATTATTAGCTAAGAAGGTCTCTTTGGGTTGTTTTAGGGCGGGCCCATACCTTAGTGTCCTAGCATGAAGGAATCACATCAGCATACACCAGCTCTCTCTGCATGTGCACCGCATCAAGTGTGTTAGCAATTCTCGTGCAAAGCAATATCAATCCCGCCTCAAGCCCAAGTTGGCAAAGGCTGCACTTGTGTTATGACTATGAAGGCGTGGAGATCAGACCTCATAACAATTCCATATCGTGTTGCTCCTGAAACTTCAGCACTCTCCGTGCAGACATGGTTTATTAAACAAAACTGATATCAGAGCAATAACATATTATTCTCACATACACCACGGCAAACCACTAGGTTGAAAGCTAAGTCAACAATTAAGGGTCGTGTGCAGAAGTTGCAAGAAAGGAAAAATGGCGTTTAAATCTCAAATGTACCTATGCTAACTTAACACGATATAAGGATATATAGGAGCTATACAACACACCTTGGTGCCATCGTTCTGCTGCCTTGGAACTATTCGCACAACAGTTTGCTACTGATGACCCACCCCCCGCGACGCCCCACGCCGTTATTTGCTGGGTGGCAACTTACTAGACATCACTTTCGTGTCATCTAGATTTTGGCGCGTTCTGCTGCCTTGGAACTATTCGCACAACAGTTTGCTACTGATGACCCACCCCCCGCGACGCCCCACGCCGGAAATCTGGACGTTGTGCTGCGTTGGGACTATTCGCACAGCCGACCGCTACTTCGTTGTTTTTCCCTAAAAATTTTTATATGTTATTACTATTTTTGTTTTCTTGTATATATTTATAAATTATTAAAGTTTTATAATCTTACTACTTTGTCGGAGTGCTATATATTTTTAATGTGACACATAATTGTAAAAACTTTGATGTACAAAGAGTCATCCCTGGAATCTTCCGCTTCACGCTCGGTCCCCTCCCCAATCACAATACAGGATGGTTTTCAGATAATAGCAACGCTTCTGCTGTGACGGATCTCATCGAGTGTGGGCCTTGATCTACTATAACTCCTTTGAAGAGGGGTGATTCTTTACAGCTGTGGCCATAAACTACATCTGCAGGGCTAGCTGATAGCCTAGGACCGGCCTGGACAATCGGACACAGAGGAAAAGAAGTGTCAGAGGGTGCGGTAGTGAATAGGGCGAAAGGGAGGTGTCGGGCGGGCACAGGGTGTGATTCTCAGGGAAGAGCAGCGCAGATGGGGGGAGGTTTATTACCCATGCATAAGACAGAGAGCGGGGGTGACCACTGCCTGGGTGAGATGCTTGCGAGGGTGGGGAGCCATGCTAAGGATCGACAGCGTGCACAGAGTGGGTCTGGTCAAGGCATCTAAAATGGCTGCCGTGCACGACAAAAGTGTGGCATTTGAAAAAAGACAAGATGGCGCAGACAATGTTTTTCAACACTTCCTGATTTCCTTCGAATCGAACGTTAACAGACGTTGGGGCATATTACCAAAGTTAAGCGATATTTATCCCTAACGATGCATTGCAAAGATTTTTTTACCATCAGAAATTATCGCAGATAAACCTTGCTATTATCAAGGTTTATCGCAAATACGATAAAAAACGACCGCAATGCATTAATATCGCTGAAAACTCAGCGATATTCATGCATTACCGAGCTAATGCTCTTAGCCATGTTATCCACCTCCCATTGGATAACATGGCTAAGAACTGCTCAGGGCAGCTGTTACTTTTTGGAGATATTCGCGCTTATCTCGAATATTTCCAAAAGTTGATAATAGGAGATAGCGATGTTAGCGACTGTTTCCAGTCGCTAACATCTTGGCATGCCCACTTTGCATGTCATTAGTGATAAATATCACTCACATGCAAAGTGGGGCCCAAGATGGTCGCTATCTCCTACTAGCCGTCGCTAACTGGTGTTAGCAACAGCTAGGTAATACAGATATAATTTTATCTCCGCGAAGCGGAGCGCTGTTACAGATATATATCTTGTTTTTGAACGTTAATTTCTCAAAATGCACTGAAGCACATATATTGAGACCTAGCAAAGGCACATCGGGCTACCAGTCCCTAATATTTTACCAAGTTTCGTGCAAATCCATTCAGCCGTTCGATTATTATTATTATTTTTTTTTTTGCCCCGCGGGGCCCTTTTAAAACCTCCACATCAAACCTAGGGGGTCAGCGAGGATCTACTATGCCCCCTTATGGTCATTTGCCCCTTCGCTTTGGCCTCCTCTTGTCTCTCGATCCTACCGAGAGACAAGATGGCGGCCGCTATGTACTGTTTGGAATGTTTACAGACACCGGAGAGCCAATCAGCTTCACTTCGCAAAGCTCCGTAACGCGAAAAGTACGCGAAGCGGTGCGCTGTTACAGATATATATCTTTTTTTGAACGTTAATTTCTCAAAATCCACTGAAGCACATATATTGAGACCTAGCAAAGGCACATCGGGCTACCAGTCCCTACAATTTTGCCAAGTTTCGTGCAAATCCATTCAGCCGTTCGATTATTATTATTATTTTTTTTTTTTGCCCCGCGGGGCCCTTTTAAAACCTCCACATCAAACCTAGGGGGTCAGCGAGGATCTACTATTCCCCCTTATGGTCATTTGCCCCTTCGCTTTGGCCTCCTCTTGTCTCTCGATCCTACCGAGAGACAAGATGGCGGCCGCTACGGACTGTTTGGAATGTTGACAGACGCCGGAGAACCAATCAGCTTCGCTTCACAAAGCTCCGTTGCGCGAAAAGTACGCGTCCTGGAGCTCTGCCCGGTCCGCTGTTACAGATATATATCTTTTTTTAAACGTTAATTTCTCAAAATCCACTGTAGCACATATATTGAGACCTACAAAAGGCACATCGGGCTACCAGTCCCTACAATTTTGCCAAGTTTCGTGCAAATCCATTCAGCCGTTCGGGCTAAAAGTGAGGCCAACCGCCCTATGGAAAACTCAATGTTAAAAACACGTTTTGGGACCCCCCTTTTTTCTCGACCCCCCCTGGACGAACCCCCCCCAATTTTCAGGGGCTGCTCAGAAACAAAATGTGCCATTTTCCTGAAAATTTCAGCCAATTCCGTCCACAAACGCCAAAGTTATTAGACATAGAATTTTCAAAAAACCCATAGAGAAAAAATCCTAACTATATATACCTACTGGCGACCGCCAGTAGGTAATATATATATATATATATATATATATATATATATATATATATATATATATATATATCAATATATATACACACACATTTCTATATACTTAGTGGTTTTTGATTCTGCTCTGATCTGCAATATATTTAACACAATATTTTGTAGTTTACATACAAAGTTAGTAAACTCGATATTTTTGTTGATGAGATTTTTGATGCAATATTCGTATTAAAGCAAATTAGAAATGGATGGGATGCTTGAAGTAATCTCAGCCACTGATAATTACGGGTAAGTACACTGGTAACTGGGCCACCTAACAATGGATTGGGATGCGTAATTACTAGTGGCCGATATTAATTGAAGCATACTAACCATCACTTTTTGGATACAATATTCATGTGTCACAATATTTTTGTTCACAATATTTCGTCATACAAGCAGAGACAAATCTTAGGGCCCTATTCATAAAGCCATTTGCACATGATTTGATTTGCACATGCAAAAGTTGCCTTGCAGTAGTTAAGCCTTTTTTTACTCACACTAAATATCACCCAATGATGGTGTAATGTTAGGTCTTAGTAAAGCCTAATCTGTGGGTAGGAGAAGAGGGGCTCCAGATCAGAGTTTTCCAGGTAAATATCAGAATATCCACAAATTCTAGAGCACCCTGGCATTTTTTATCTGCTTTCCGACAACCCTTTCCACCTTGGAACAGTAATGATTTACTTCAGCCAGGGGACAAGGACATCGGACACATTATAGCATACTGATCTCTATATCAAACCACCTTAACTACTACTCAATGCCAGAATTTGAATGAGCAACCTATGGCCAAAGATATGTGTAGCTTGCACCCCCGGAGGCCTCCAATATAATCCATTACCAACCGTAGACATCTCATAATCACAAAAGGGATGGGAAATACATTAGGAAGATACTTCGAAACCATAAACATAAGTCAGAACCTGCAGAGTAACCCATAAGTCTCAGTTAATTACAATTACATCTTGTGCATCTGTCTCACATACTACTTTTCTCCAACACATTGCTAGGTGCTAGGACCCAAGAGAATATCAGAACACCTCCGGTCACTCACATACAACACCAGAACAGTTCAGAACAACAGATACAACATCCTTCCAACCAAGCATTTCCCAATGGTATCACACTACCAGTCATATGAAATGCTTTGGTGTCCTACAACAGCATAGGCAGTGCTATACAAATGCTACAATGTATATTTATTTATTCTTGCAATTTTATATATCCCGGACATGGCCAAAGGCATCAGAGTACTTTAAAACAGACGAATACAAGTGTTACACCGGGTTACAATAGTAGTAATTACATTTGTATGTTTACAACGATGTATGCGTGCAGGAGTTATCACAAGAAATAGTTATAAATGGGGGGCGTGGCTAGCGCCCGCAGGAGATGGCGGCGTCTCTGTGACTCTCCCGGGCAGGGGCGGTGACGGAGGGCATGGTGTGACTCCTTGTGATGATTTAGGATGTCGGAGCCGCGCGTCTAATTATCGGAAGGCATGCTGACTCACAACAGCCCACTACATGCAGCCTACGAGGTCTAGAGGGTCCGCTTCCACACGCTGAGCTCTCTGTGGTACCTGGTGAGATTGCGGCCATTTTCCGGTCACCGCTGACGGAGCCTCGCTCCTAGCGGCATTCCGGTTTCCTCACGCTGCTGTAAATAGCTTCTCTGGCTATTTCTTTTCTCACGTTCAAGCGCTTGACTGGCTCAATATGTGGAATAACTAACTCTTAATGCGCACCTTCTTTATTGCCAACCTAATTCCTGTTCAGTTCTAAGGTGACGCAGCTGCCATTTAATGAACCCCGCTGACGGAGCTCGGCTCCTAGCGGTAGCTCGATGTTTTTGCTGAAGGCTGCGCGCTTCACCAGCTCTGCCTAATTTATTTTGCTGCCTATTTGAGAGATGGTTCCTGCTGCCACACGTTAATTATCCTACAATGTGACTCATTTAAATGAACGGCTGAGGCTATTCCTTATTTCCTCGTCACAGCAGCCTGTTTCATTTCATAACACAGCTTCTGAACTTCACATGAGGAGATCGTTTTCTTATGATTCATCACTCCCTCTGCACTGCTTCAAGCCTCAGCTGGTTTTCTATCAACTTTCAATTATCTGGCTAAAGCCTTGATGGTTATTTATGCATTAGCCTGTGTTTAATGTTTCACCTGAATTTTTATTTCTGACTTTTTTACACCTTTTACTCCATATCCATTCAAGTTGATGCTTGGTTTTTTATTCATTTTTTTTTTCTTCTACATTCTTACTGACTTTTAATACAGCCAATGATTGTGAATGTTCCTCACAGTTCCTTTCTGCATGGTTTAACACACTGCGGTTTCTGCACAATGTTCTCATGAGTATTTGCATGCATATTTTTCCTCGCATCCTCTTTTCTTCTGCAATGGTTGGCTTATGTCTTAATTGTTTGCGATTTGCCCTATGATTACATTGTGCTGTGTTTTCTAATGTTATTACCTTGTGCATAATAAGATTTTGAATTCATTCTCTCTGCATAAGTGGCACTCTCACCATTGTACTCCTCGCATAATTCTATAAGCAGGAATTCTGATATTACATTGGCTTTTCTATAGTCTTATTACATTGACAGTGTCCTGTGAGGTTTATTACTGCTTTTTTGAACTCACTCTCTTCTTAATGGGAAGATTAACCAAGGATTTGCATAAACCCTCATCCTCTTCACGCAAATTCCTAATTCATACGAGCTCCAGATATCAGTGCCTTGCAATGGAGGATTCGTTGGAGTCATCTTCTTCTAAAAATTCATCATCATCGTCAAATCCGTCCATGTCTTCAACTATTAAAGGCCCTATGAAAAGGTTAAAAAAGGATCCTCCCTCTCCTCCAAAGCAGTCCAACTTGGCCACTATGGATATCCTACTGGAGGAAATAAGGGCGCTGCGCCCTTTCATTGATGAGACCAGAGCCACATTCCAAACGATCACAGACAAATTACTAACTGTAGACGGACGTGTTACCCAATTGGAGCAAGATGTTACCTTTTTAACTTCGTCTGTCTCTAAGGTTGACCCGTTGTGTGCGCAGATTTCAGTCATGCATAAACAATTCGAAAATTTAGAAAATCGCAATAGAAGAAACAACCTACGAATTTATGGGCTTCCGGAGGGGACAGAGGGGTCGGACCCCCTGGTGTTTTTCAAGACCTTCCTACCAAAAGTCCTCTCACTACCCGATAGCACCAATCTCAATATACAGAGGGCACACCGTCTGGGCTCACCTCCAAATGCAATGTCCACCTCGGTTGCCAGGAAGCCAAGGGGAGTTATCATTTACTTCCTTGAATATACTGATTTGCTCAAAATTTTATCAGCTGCAAGAGCCATGAAGCGAATTATATGGTCAGGTAACCCTCTTTTCTTCTCTCAGGACTATGCCAAAGTTACCGCTGATAGGCGCAAGGAATTCTTGTCCCGACGTCCTCAATTGCGCTCGATTGGAGCACGTTTTGGTTTGTTTCATCCTTGTCTTTTTAGGGTGACTCTTAATAACAAAACCACAACTTATGAGGATCCATTGAAGCTGAAGAGTTTTCTCAATTCCCACAGCTCTACTGCGATGGATGTTGCTTCTGCGTCTCATTTCGCTTGATGTTCCTTATTGTTGACTTAAGGTTTTATTCACATGCACTTATTGCCTCTAATTGTTAACTCTTAGCTATGCTTTATCTTGGGTTATATTCTAATTTCTAGTTGTTAATGTTTTTTATATGTTCTTCTGTTTCCATTTCTATAGATCATTGCTCTGTGTGTTCTTTCTTCCCTCATTTTACTCCTGGAGTTTGCCGAGTTGTCTCTCCTTCCCCCCCTCCCTTCCGAGTTACAGTCCCGTCATTGTCCTATGTGGTCTCCATCCTCCCTACCCGTACATGTCCTGGATGTTCTGTAAGTCATTTTGCTTCCTTCATATCTTTCTTCTAAATATTTTTCTTTTCTTGCTTTTTTCTCCTTCTCGTCCCTTGGATTCCAATCTTTTTTCAACTTTTTCCTTTTCTCCTATTTCTTCCTGGACGATCTCTTCTTTTTTCTTGTATTACTATATTCAAAGTTCATTATCTCACATTTTTACTTATGTATATGTACAAAATTGTTGCATTATGGATTGCTTATTTTTCCACACTTTAATGGTTTTTCATCATTTTTCCTTCACATTTATTGCTGATTGCTTACTATTGAATTATATTGACCAGCTTGTTATGTATTCTTTCTTGCTTTTTTGAATGCCTTTAAAGATTGTTTCATGGAACGTTAGGGGTTTGCACTCACCCATAAAGAGGCAGAGGGTTTTGACACACTTAGCTAAGCTTAAGGCGGACATTGCCTGTTTACAAGAATCGCACCTCTCACCTGAGGAATCTATCAAACTTAAAAGAAATTGGGTTGGGGAGGTATTTTTTCCCCTGGTGACGGTAAACGCAATGGAGTTCTTATTTTATTTCATAAATCTCTTTCAGTCAAATTTGTTGCTGACTCAGCGGATCAATCTGGCAGATGGGTTTTGGTTAAGTTTGTTGTAAATAGTACCCCAGTTTCCCTCCTCAATATCTATGCCCCAACTACAGGTGATGCTTCTTTTTGGTCTTCCCTATCCCCTCACATCACCCAATATTATGAAGACAATTTTATTTTGGCGGGAGATTGTAATGAGGTTTTTGATCCTTTTTTAGATAGGAATTCTGTCACCACTTACAATCCCCACAAATCACATGAATCTTTCACGGCACTCATACATCAATTCAAACTTATTGACGCCTGGAGGTTGTGTAATCCCACCCTGAGAGAATATTCTTTTTATTCTCCACCACATCAGACGCAATCCCGACTTGATTATTTCTTTATCTCACATCATCTTTCTCAATCTCTCTTTGCTTCTGACATAGGTTCAATTTTGATATCGGATCATGCACCAGTCTCCATTCACCTCGACATTTTACAGAAGCCAGCTCTAAACAAAAAATGGCGTTTTAATAATTCTCTCCTTCTTGACTCCGATTTTGTTTCACTCTTTACTGCCTTCTTCCATGATTTTTTCCTACGTAATGAGTCTTCCGAGGTGTCTTTTCCTGTTGTGTGGGATGCCTTTAAGGCATCTGCTAGGGATTTCATTATTGGTTTTGTTTCTCGTAAACGCAAGAAAGCTGAGCAAATCAATAACGAACTCTTCTCTAAGATCAAGAATCTAGAACACTCATACTTTGCTTCTAAATCTTCTGATTGCCTACACGAGCTCATAGCTACTAAGTTGCAATTTAATAAGGATACCACAAACAATGCTTCCAACTACCTATTGCGTTCTAGTGCTAAATTTTATGGAGGCCAAAATAAAGCTGGCAAATTACTGGCTAATTATTTAAAAATTAAAAAGAATAAGACCAATATAGACAGTATTTATGATCGGCATTCTGTCTTAAAACACACAGATGAAGACATCTTAACGGAATTTCTTCAATTTTATAAATCACTATATTCCTCAGAAACAACCTCCTCATCACAGGATATTTCTCAATTTCTCTCTGTCATTGATTCTCCTTTCACTACTCCCCCTGATTTTTCTTCATTAGAGTCACATATAACTCAAAAAGAACTCCTTAGTGCTTTGAAGACTCTCAAAAAAGATAAGGCTCCTGGTCCGGATGGCTTTACTGTAGAATTTTTTCTTCACTTCTCAGCTTTACTTATTCCAAAATTAACTTCTCTTATTTCTTCTTTTCTTGACTCTGGTTCTTCCTACGGTTCTTTTTCTGATGCTCTTATTTGCATTCTCCCCAAACCAGGTAAGGATCCGCAGTACTGTAAAAATTATAGACCCATTTCTCTGGTAAATATTGATTACAAAATATTCTCCAAATCCTTGGCGCTTCGTTTAGAATCCTTCTTACCAGATTTATTAGGGAAGGAGCAGTCTGGCTTTGTTAAGGGTAGATTGCTTTCAGATAATACTAGACTGTTCTTTGACATTCTGTCCAAGACCTCACACTCTTCTCATCCTCTTGCTGCCATTGCCTTGGATGCGGAAAAGGCTTTCGATAGAGTCGAGTGGTCGTATCTTTTTCAAACGCTGAAATGGTTCGGATTTGGTCCACGAATCTCAACCCTCATTTCTCTTTTGTATTCTCACCCCAGAGCTGCTATTGCAGCGAATGGTGGCATTTCTTCTTATTTCCAACTCGCTAGAGGGGTGCGTCAAGGTTGTCCTCTCTCTCCTTTCTTGTTTAATCTTGCCCTAGAACCCTTTCTTTTGCGAATCCGCCAAAATGCTGCTATAAAGGGTTTTACGTTTCATCAATCCACAATCAAAATGGCTGCTTATGCAGATGATGTCTTATTATTTTTGTCTGAACCTACAACTTCCCTACCTGCTTTTTTAAATGAAGTCAATTCATTTGCCTTTGTTTCAGGTTACAAATTAAACAAAGATAAATGTGAAATTTTACCTCTTACCAAATTTACTTATAAATCTGACTTCATTTCCTCCGGCTTTACGTGGAATCCTAATTGCATCAAGTATTTGGGTCTTCATTTCACCCCCACTCTTTCAGGCACGGTTACCCGCTGTATGGATGAATGCATTAAAAAGTTGACAGATCTTACTACTAAATGGCACCCCTTATATCTTTCTTGGTGGGGTAGGTTGGATACGATCAAGATGATGCTTTCCCCCTTGGTCTTATTTATGATTTCCAACATTCCTTTTTCAATTCCTTTACTCCATTTCAAGAAAATTAACTCCATCTTGTCTTCATTTTTATGGGGTCGCAAGAAGGCTTGTAGGTCTTTGTCTAAGTTAACAAGACCAAAGGAGGAGGGTGGGGTGAATTTTCCAAATTTTTCTTTGTATCATAAATCTTTTTTATTAAACCAAGCTTCTAGATGGCTCGATGTTTCTCCTAATTTCTCTCCCCTATGGACAACACTGGAATTGGAATACATTTCTCCCTTTTCTTTCCTAGAATACCTCTCTTTTTCTCGTTCACCACAATCTATTTCTACTCCAATTCTCAAATATACCTTAAAAATTCTACCGCCTCCTTTGATCTCTTCCTTTCACGATCAAACCATATGGCGCAACTCTTCGATTTTAATAAATAATAAGCCTTTCTTCTGGAAGTCATGGAGAAATCGTGGTCTTATATGGGTACGTCAATTATTTCATCAATCATGTATTCTCCCATTTTCAGTTGTTGCGGAATCCTTCCGTCTCCCTTCTTCCTTTCGCACCAATTATCTCAGATTAACACAAGCACTTCAATCTGCATTTGATTTGC
Organism: Lissotriton helveticus; assembly: GCF_964261635.1. Taxonomy (NCBI): domain Eukaryota; kingdom Metazoa; phylum Chordata; class Amphibia; order Caudata; family Salamandridae; genus Lissotriton; species Lissotriton helveticus. The sequence goes on along the minus strand of NC_136071.1, from coordinate 1,010,574,108 downwards.
ATGTCCGGTTATCCTCTACATCACTTCAGGAGTCTCCTAGCATATCTCAACTACGAACTTTACTTACTAAAGGATCCAGGGCGTCAAAAATATATTCTTTCTTACATGCTCCAACATCGCCACGCACCAAGACAAAGGTGGAGGAGGCATGGGAAGTTGACATGGGTCTTTCATGGCCTATAGATCTTTGGGATAGACTATGGCTTAAATTACGAAAATCATCTAGGGCTGTAAATACTATTCAGACTCTATTTTTCATCTATAATCGACTCCTACTTTCCCCATTAACACTTAGTAAAAGATATCCTGCCCTATCTCACGCTTGTTGGTCCTGTTCAACTCCTCAGACGGATCTACTACACATGCTTTTCAATTGCAATCTGGTTCACCGTTTTTGGGTCCAGGTTTGGTCGCAAATTAACAAAATCTTCTCCACTACACATCTGTTTCACATATCCCATATTTTTTTAGGTAGTATTTCATCTATCTGGAACCCTTACAATTTCGATATAAAAATATTTTTTTTTTTTTTTTTTTTTCTTTAATTTTGTTCCTCATCTCAACCATGGCTGAACCATCAGAGCCGTGGGCTCGAAAGAGTGTGACTTGGAAGACTAAAATGCTGTCTCAGTACATGACTGGTAGGGGTCGGTCGTTTAAGAGGGAGCGCCAAGACCCTACAGCTAGATTAGCTTAACGCTAAGTCACAACCCCTTTAACAATATAAGATGGAACTTGCCATTAGCCAAATTACACCACCGCCTATGCCACAATTGACCTTAGGTATGAAGGACAGATGTGAATAAGCAAAAAGGAGTTCGACATGGCTTCGTAATCATAGGAACTGGGAAAAAAAAAAAAAAAAAAAAAAAAAAAAAAAAACCCAGTTTCTACTCATTGAGACCAATCGAGTTTCAACCAAAAAGCTCTTTTTTCTGGTTTACCTCCTCTAGATAAATCTAGTTTCGATATAGAAAGCATGGAGGAACTCCAATCTTGTAGTGTCGGTGGGGAGGCCTCTTTCCATCGCTTACAAATCTCTCGTCGAGCCACCAAAATTGAGTAAAACAACAGGTTATTATTTGCACTACGCTTTTTGTCTTTTACTCCAAAGATTACAAGGCCTAAATCTATATTCACCATGGTACCTATAGAAGATGTTAGTCTGTTGCTTATTGATTGCCAGTAAAATGTTAAATGTGGGCAATCGTGAAACATATGTGCATCTGAGGCTTCGACTTGTCCACACCGAGGGCAGGCCACTGGTGTACCAGATGAAAATTTGGACAACCTCTGAGGCGAATAATAAGCCCTATGGAGGGTAAAGAGGTGGTTTCTTCGCAGCCACGCTGGTTTTACAATATCCCATAACACGGTAAAGGATATTTCCCAAAGTTCATGCAGATTAGTTATCGGCAATAGACGACCCCAAAGATGATCTGGAAGGTGGAATATTCCGTCTATTTCCTCTAAGATTAAATTATAGAAATGGGAAACCTCTTTGGTTTTTAGGGCATTGTCAAGTAGGGAGGATTCTAGTTGGCTGATATCACCCAATGAAGGCATTAGTTGGCGAGTGGAGTCAGATTTTTGTGCTGCCGCCCAACTGGAGATCTGGAGAAATTTCAGTCTTGATAAGTTTGAGCCTACCCTACTCACTAGATGTTCCCAGGAATACATTTCCCCTTCAAAAAAGAGATCACCCCAAGTCAAAATCCCAGCTTCTTTTAGCGGGCTTATCAATGCATCTTTAGTCCATTCAGGTGGAGCTGGAAGATCCCATATAGGAGAACCGTTGGAATAGTAGCCTATTTTGGTAGTAGTTCTAAGGTTGTACCAGGTTCTTGCCAGACCCTGTAGTATCTTCAACTTAATTTTCTTAAAAAATTTTGGATCTCCAAACTTAAATAAAAATCCTGTTTGATTTAAGCCTTCACATTTTAGTAGTGTAGAAAACATAAGGCCTATGCCCTGATCTTTTGGAGTTTTAAATAGGATTCGAGCATGTGCCAACTGGAATGCCCAAGCATAGATTTGGATATCGGGGCCAGCCAGACCCCCCTTCTCCCTACGGCGCCTTAGTTTATTCCAAGAGATTCTTACAGACTTATTCCTCGATATAAATGAAGTAATGTCACTTTGCATCTTTGCTATCATTTTCTTCTCAAAGTAAAGTGGTAAACTGTTGAAAATAAAGGTCAATTTAGGCAGGATGGACATCTTGACCAGATTCGAGCGGCCTAAGAGCGTCAATGGGAGATGTCTCCAAGAATTCATTAAGTTCCTGCAGTCTTTGGCTACCTGGGTAAAATTTATGTGGGCAATCTGGTTGATATCATTTAAAATTTTAATACCTAAATATCTCATATTGTCACAGGGTTGTACTGGTAATGTCGTATTGGTAATGTTCCATACCATTACCTCGGTTTTTGTGGCGTTGATTTCATAGCCGGAAATTTTGCCGAAATTCTTGTGCCAGATTAATTACTAATGGGAATGCTGTGTTGATGTCAGATGTTAAGATCATAAGATCATCCGCGTATAGAGACACTTTTTTTCCCAATTTCTGTGACTAAATGGAGTGATGTTAATTTCTTCACGAATCAATTGGGCGAAAGGCTCCATATAGATATCAAAAAGTAAGGGCGAGAGCGGGCAACCCTGCCGGGTGCCTCTTGTAATGGTAAAGGGTTCCGACAGCCCACCATTGACCAAGACCGAGGCTGAAGGTTCATGGTATAATAGTTCCACCGTTCTACGAAAAGCTCGGCCCACCCCAAATTTTTCCAAGGCCCCCGACAGGTATTTCCAATTGACCCTGTCGAAGGCCTTGGCAGCGTCTAAAGCAAGAATGGCCAAGGGCAGTGATGAAGTAGTTGCCATGTCAATTGCACCTATAAGGTCGTAAAGTAATTCGTAGAGTTGGCGACCCTTAACAAAACCCTTCTGGTTAGAGTGTAAAATTAAGGGGGCTACCTGTCCCATTCGTATAGCTAGTATAGACGCGAAAATCTTATAGTCAGCGTTGAGGACTGAAATTGGGCGATATGAGCCACAGGCTGTAGCTACTTTGCCTGGTTTCAAGATAAGCGTAATGGAAGCTTTGTTCCATGATGGAGGGGGGAAGTCTCCCTCAACCAGTATCAGATTAAATAAATTGGTAAGAAAAGGGGCGATATCGGCTACAATATGCTTATAAATCTCTACCGGAAGACCATCCGGGCCTGCCGCCTTCCCATTTTTACTGTTTAATATGGCTGATGTTACCTCCTCTAACATAATTGGGTGGTCTAATAGGTTCGCCTGCTCTTTAGAGAGAGTCGGTAGGGTGATTTTGTTAAGCCAGTTTTCTATCTGAATTGGGGTGATATTATTGTCCTCCCTATAGATAGCTTGAAAAAAGTCTTTAAAAGCTAATCTTATTTCTGGGTCTGAAGTCGCTGTACCAGAATTCGTTATTATAGAAATGATATTATTACGTTTTTGATCTGTTCTGGACTTCCAGGCTAACAGTTTGCCTGCCCCTTCGCCAAATTCGAAATTAGCTAATTTACTAGCTTCCCACCTCTGCAGGATTCGCTGATTTAGTACAGAAGCCATTTGTCCTTTAAGTTTCGTGAGCTCCTCCTGTTTGGTCTGTATAGCATAGTCTGAGCTGTTGTTTGTATTTTCTAAATATGATTCAGCTTTTAGTATATTGGCCTCTATCTGTGAAACCTCTTGAGTATATTGCTTCTTACGGTATGAAGTTTTGTTCTTGACAATCCCTCTCAAAGAACATTTGAATGCATCCCATACTAAACTGTGTGACGCCGAGCCAATGTTGGTTTTAAAAAATTCTTGCGTCTCGACCTTAACATAGTCCAGATCCTCAGGGGATGTAAGGAACGATCTGTCAATTGTCCAAGACCTTGTCACGGTATGAGACTGTAGTTCAAGGTCTAAACATACTGCCGAATGGTCGGACAGGTGTGATGGTAAATAAGTTATATCCCTTACTGACTTTTCCAAGCACTTGTTAACCAATATGAAATCGATCCTTGATCTGTGTCGATACTTATAATTTCGAAAAGAGAAGCCAGATTTCGAGCCCGATCTTACCCTCCAAATATCAATAAGTCCGTATTGGTGCATATTTTTAATTAGAAAATCTCTTGATTTGGAATGTAGCTGTTGTCTGGTAGAAGTGGACTTATCCAACTTCGGATCAAGGACGATATTAAAGTCACCCGCTATTATCATTGGTTCTGGAAAATGTAACAGCTCGGAAAACAACGTGGCCAGAATAGATGGGTCATCTCGATTAGGCCCATAATAGCCTACTAATGTAATGCTTGACCCCCCAATCATTACTTAAAAATAATTGACTTACTTCTTGCAGTAGCTTTTCAGCAAATTACCAAAACTTGGAAAGACTCCACAAAACTCTCTTATCAGGCTTGGTGGAATGCTGTGTGCTATAATCATAGATTAGATACAACATATGTTTATCCACCTGTTTTAGCACCAAAACGAAAGCAGTTATGGGATCCGGTTACTTCATTTTTTGATTCCTGTGCCCTTCGTTCTCTGCCTAAAACTCCCTTTCAACAAGAAGTTGCTAAACCTCCTTGAGTTCCTCTTATTGTATTATCTTTTTTTTTCTTTTTCATAATATTCACAAAATTGCTATGTTGTTTATTATTATATTTCAAAGTAATGTATTACTCTTTATCTCCTAGCTGGTATTTTCCTTTTTTTTTCTTGTTGTATTTATCTCATATGAATTTTATTCTCCTTCTCATGTGTTTCATTTATTCTTTCTGTATCAATTTCATGCATTCGTGTATTTAAATTGTTTATATGACTTTTTCAAAAATTTCAATAAAGCTTATTTTGAACTTAAGAAATAGTTATAAATGAGCTGGGGAGATGCACAGTAAAAGCATTGATTTAGGTGGTGGGTCGTAAAATGAGGGCAGGTCAGATCATAGTGGCGAAAGTATATAAGTCAGATCGAAGGTGATTTAACTACGATGTCTGTCAAAAAGGAGGAGCTCAATATCCCTTGTGAAGGTTACTAGGCAGGTGGTTAGACAGAGGGAGGTAAAGATTTCTAGATTCTAGTGGCACTTCCAGAGAAACACTGGTTCTTATATCGTTCTCAACTGAAGGTGGGGGTTCCAGTAGCAGGGATTGGGCCTTTCTGGAGCCCCTATTTGCTCAGGAGATTGATAGTTTCTTGTTTAGATAGGAGGGTGAGGATGAGTGAAGCGCTCTGTGGGTAATGCAAGCAATATTGAAATTGGGCCTGCGCTTCAATGGGGAGCCAATGGAAGGTTAGCAGGGGAAATGTGGTCACATTTCTTGAGACCTAAAATGAAGGGTGCTGCAGCATGTAATGTTGCTAATTTGTTAATACAACCTTTTTGGTTTGCAAATCTTCTATTCTCTGTCATCAATGTGGGGCAAAATCTGCTTCCCTGTCAATAACATGTTACAAAATTGTTGATGTCAAGCCTCATTTTGAGACAAAGATCCTTCATTGGACTGCAGCTGAAGTCTGATGATTTGCAATGACATCAACAATTTAGTAGCATCTCATTAACAGGGAAGGCGATTTTGCCCCACATTGATGACAGAACAGTTGTAGATTTACAAACCATACAGGTTTGATTAACAGATTAGTAAAGTTACACACTTAAATCAATCAGTTTAGTCATAAATCAATAATTACCTGATCACAGCATAAAGAAATATCATCTAGGCAAGCCAAATAGCAAATATGAAGCCAAGGTACATAAAGACAGAGTAGTCAAATCATGTAGAAGTCAATTCCACTTTCCAATTGCTTTCCCAGCATACTTCAAAAAGGTGAATTGCAAAAAGCTGTAAATCTGCACCCATGCCTGGGTGAAACAATGTGGGTGAAGATTTATAGCTTTCCTAAACTTTCCAAAGCCCACCTCGCAGTGCTTGGCTACAGGTACTGAGTTCCAAAGGCGTGAGGCCTCAGAGGGAAATGGACTCCCACAAAATTTCTGTCCTGCACTCTTTTGAGAGATAAACTAGTTCTAGTCATCATACCTCAGGTGTTCTGCCAGCTGGTACAGAGTCGGTTGTTTCGAAAGAACAGCGCGTGGCGTGTAGGGTTTTCTGAAACAACACACATAGATTAAGCTCTACATTTTGCTTGACCGATTGCTCATGAAGTGACAATAAAGCCTGCATGACCTGGGTGAATTGTTTTAGGCTAACTATGAGGTCGGTCACATCTCTTGTGCTTGCTGAGTGTTTTGTCTGGTAGACCCAGGAGGACATTGTTTTAAAAGTCAATGTGTCTGAGGGCAACCGTAAGGACCCATGACATACGGCATGCTGACTATAACAGAAGCAAGTAGAGGGCCTGAGTAAAAAAACTAAAATGAAAAAAACATTGGGGGATATTCACAAGGAAGTGGCAGAGAGAGGCATTACCCTTCCTGGCTTAATGCCTCTCTCTGCCACTTCAGAAACGCAAGGCTGCACCATATTCACAACGATATGGTGCAGCCTTGCGTTTCCCCCTGTGATGGAGCTAAGTTTCACAACTTAGCTCCAACACAGGCACCCTTGCACCAGAGTGCAAGGGTGTCTGCAAGCAGGGAGGTTTGTTTCTGTACAGAAAGGTGTCCATTCCTGCACATAAACAAACCGAAAATGCCAGTTTGTACCTTACATGTCTGCTGCTTCATGCTAAAAATGTTTTGTTTATGTACAGGAAGGGCCACCTTTCTGTACATGAACATACCTTGCCATTTTGCTTTTTCCATGTGTGCTGCACAAGCCAGCATGTATGGAAAAAGCAAAAACAAGGAGAAATAAAACATATCTCTTCGTTTTGCCAACTTAGGACCAGGGTTTTCCACTCTCCTGTGCAGAACCGGCTTTTTGTCTTAGGTAGCCTTCTGCGGGCCATAACATCCACCCTGCATGATAAATAGTTAAGTAATTAAATAGGGTTAAGGTGATTAGACTGATTAAGCAGATTATGCAGGTAAATTAAGCTGGTTAGGCGAGCTAAACAGGTAAAACAAGCAGAGCTGTGAAACGAGGACTGGTCAAGCCTCCGTTATCACATACCAGTCTTTAACCAATAACTCATAATATCGTTCAACGTCACCACCCTTTTTCTGACAAGTAAACACTACAGGGGCCTTATTACACATTATAACTGTTTGCGACCGGCGCACCTTTCACAAGGTGCCCCAGGCGCAAAAAGGGTTAATGCCCCCCATTATGGTGTATCTGCTGTCCCAGGGCAGCCGCGACCTCGCGATGCCCTTGGGGCAGCACATTCATGCAAAAACACCGAGCACCTCCTCCATGTTTTCACACTGCAGGCGGCACCCGCCTGCACTTTCAAAGGGGTTTAGAGATCCCCTTGCAGGCGGGTGCAGTCAGTGATTGCACCCGCCTGCAAGGGGATGTCCGGTGTGTTCATTGGACCCCCTTTATCCCCTGCCGAGGGCTGCTGTCAGGAGTTGCACTGACATTGTGCCACCTTTTAAAGGGTGCACTGTCAGTGCGACTCCTGACAGCAGCCCTCGGCAGGGGATAAAGGGGGTCCAATAAACACACCGGACATCCCCTTGCAGGCGGGTGCAATCACTGACTGCACCCGCCTGTAAGGGGATGTCCGGTGTGTTCATTGGACCCCCTTTATCCCCTGCCGAGGACTGATGTCAGGAGTCGCACTGACATTGTGCCACCTTTTAAATGGTGCACTGTCAGTGTGCCTCCTGAGGGCTTCTTTGACTCTGCGCCTGAGTTCGTAATATGCCCGGAGCCAAAGAAATTCCCTCATATGCAAAGGGCCCGCGCCTATGCAAATGAGGGAACGCCCTCTGTTGATACCACTGGCCCTTTCAGCTATCGGTATTATAGAAGGGGACACACCAGCGTCTGTGTCCTCTTCTATAATGCCAAAGTGCCCTGGTGGCGCAAAAGTGGGCACAAACGCCGGTATACAACCTTTACAATGCAACTTTTACAACGCACTACCATTACAACAAAACTTTTACAACGCAACATCCATTACAGCGCATGCAGTTACAATGCAGTCATTACAACGCATGACACTACAATGCACACCACTACAACGCATGCCATTACAACGCAGTCATTACAACGCATAGCATTACAACACATAGTACCCTTACACTATCCAACACTTACCCTACTGTTGCACCCCCTGGAGTTAGAATAGTAATTTTTACCCCTACACTATCCAACACATACCCTACTGTTGCACCCCCTGGAGTTAGAATAGTAATTTTTACCCCTAAACTATCCAACACTTACCTTACATGCAATTCAATGTAATGCGTTGTAATGGTATGTGTTGTAAATGTAGGATGCGTTGTAGTGGAATGCGTTGTAAAGGTAGTTTCAAAGAATTCGTTGTAATGGCATGCGTTGTAATGGTGTGCGTTGTAATGGATGTTGCGATGTAAAAAATGCGTTGTAAAGTAGGCGTTGTAAAAGTATGCGTTGTAACATCATACATCCAAATCAGGTTCTGTGTTTGGAAATAGACGGAAAATTGTCATGACATGGACCTTACAGATCAAAATACGGCACCCTTTCTATCCTTGCGTCCATCCCTCCCTCCCTCTGTTGGGTGTTTGTATTATGTAAGTAGTTTTCAGAGGTTCAATCAGTATTCGGAGAGTATATAGCATCCACCAACCAGTGACTGACAAGATGCTGCTGGGAAGTGATGCGAAAACAAGCAAACAATTAAGCAAGTACTTGTGGGAGAATGCAAATACACGGGTAGCAGAATTTGTGGAGTAAGGATATCGATAGGGAATGAAGAAATGCAAAAATAAGGCGATGGGATTACCTACCTAGCAGATGAGTGAATGAATGAATGAATGAATGGGTTTCTTGTAAAGCACAACTGTCACTCGCAATTGAGTACCCTGGTGCTGAGCACAGGCCTAACAACAACCAATAGGATCTATAAGAAGGATTAAGGTAAAGAGTAGCAAAGAGAGGTGAGAAAGAGAAAGAGCCAGGCCTTCAGAATTTTTTTGAATATGGATTCACTATCTATGATGTGAAAGGAATTTGGGAGTTGGTTCCAAGTTTTGGTGCAGAGTCCTGGAAAAAACTTTCCGCCACGAGTCTTTAATCTAAAGGGTGGGGCTTTTGGAGGTTGGCAGTGGAAGACCTCAACACCCTCTGCGTTTTGTAGTGCGTAAAACAGACTGTGAGGTATTTTGGTCCACTAGGGTTGAAGGCTCCAAAGACCAATAAGAGGATCCTAAATAGTACTCTCCTATGGATAGGTAGCCAGTGAAATGTTTTCAACACAGTGGATGCAGTGCTCCGCTTAGGAAATCTCAACACTAGTCTGGCGGCAGCATGTTGAACCATTTGGATCTTCTGAAGTAGCTGATTGGAAGCACCTGCGTACAAACTGTTGCAGTAGTCTAGTCTAGAACTTATTAGAGCACAGGCAACAATTTTCCTGGCAGTGAATCGATGAAAGTTAAAAAAGATTTTAAGTGACTTTATCAATTGAAAACGCATTCCTGCCACTGGCACATTCTCTGTATGAGGAATGCATGAGGAAAGATTGCACTGCTGCCATTTGTGCTGTGCCAGTTCTCTTTAAGCTGAAAGTTTGCACTGACACCAGCTGTGCATGTGCTGTGTTTTAGAAAAGCTTGCCCGGCCGCCACCTGTGCGTCTGCTGTGTATGAGGACAGCTTGCATTGCCTCCACCTGTGCCTGTGCTGTGTATGAGGAAAGCTTGCACTGCTGCCACCGTTCCTCTAGCTGTTGTCCGTACGAGGAAGCTTGAACTGATGCCACCTGTGCCTGTGCTGTGTATGAAGAAAGCTTGCACTGCCACCACCTGTGCCTGTGCTGTGTATGAGGAAAGCTTGCACTGCTGTTACTTGTGCCTCTGCTGTGTATGAGGAAAGCTTGCACTGCCACCACCGGTGCTCTAGCTGTTGTCCATACGAGGAAGCTTGCGTTGCCACCACCTGTGCCTGTGCTGTGTATAAGGAAGCTTGCTTTGCCCCCACCTGTGCCTCTGCTGTGTATGAGGAAAGCTTGCGCTGCCACCACCTGTGCCGGTGCTGTGTATGAAAAAAGCCTGCACTGCCACCACCGGTGCTCTAGCTGTTGTCCGTACGAGGAAGCTTGCACTGATGCCACCTGTACTGTACCTGTTCTCTGTATGAGGAAAGCGTTCACAGTTGTCACATGTGCCTGCGCTGTGTATTAGGAAAGCTTGCGCTGCCGCCACCTGTGCCTGTGCTGTGTATGAGGAAAGCGTGCGCTACCGCCACCTCTGCCTGTGCTGCGTATGAGGAAAGCTTGTGCTGCTACCACCTGTGCCATACCTGTTTTGTGTTTGAGGAAATCTTGCACTGCCACCAGCTGTGCCTGTGCTGTGTATTAGGAAAGCTTGCACTGCCACCACCTGTGCCTGTGCTGTGTATTAGGAAAGTTTGCGCTGCCGCCACCTGTGCTGTGTATGAGGAAAGCCTGCACTGCCACCACAGGTTCTCTAGCTGTTGTCCGTACGAGGCAGCTTGCACTGATGCCACCTGTGCTGTACCTGTTCTCTGTATGAGGAAAGCATTCACAGTTGTCACCTGTGCCTACGCTGTGCATTAGGAAAGCTTGCGCTGCCGCCACCTGTGCCTGTGCTGTGTATGAGGAAAGCTTGCACTGCCACCACCTGTGCCTGTGCTGTGTATGAGGAAAGCTTGCACTGCCACCACCTGTGCCTGTGCAGTGTATGAGGAAAGCTTGCACTGCTGCTACTTGTGCCTCTGCTGTGTATGAGGAAAGCCTGCACTGCCACCACAGGTGCTCTGGCTGTTGTCCGTACGAGGAAGCTTGCACTGATGCCACCTGTGCTGTACCTGTTCTCTGTATGAGGAAAGCGTTCACAGTTGTAACATGTGCCTGCGCTGTGTATTAGGAAAGCTTGCGCTGCTGCCACCTGTGCCTGTGCTGTGTATGAGGAAAGCGTGCGCTACCGCCACCTCTGCCTGTGCTGCGTATGAGGAATGCTTGTGCTGCTGCCACCTGTGCCATTGTTTTGTGTTTGAGGAAATCTTGCACTGCCACCAGCTGTGCCTGTGCTGTGTATTAGGAAAGCTTGCACTGCCACCACCTGTGCCTGTGCTGTGTGTTAGGAAAGTTTGCGCTGCCGCCACCTGTGCTGTGTATGAGGAAAGCCTGCACTGCCACCACAGGTGCTCTAGCTGTTGTCCGTACGAGGCAGCTTGCACTGATGCCACCTGTGCTGTACCTGTTCTCTGTATGAGGAAAGCGTTCACAGTTGTCACCTGTGCCTACGCTGTGCATTAGGAAAGCTTGCTCTGCCGCCACCTGTGCCTGTGCTGTGTATGAGGAATGCTTGCACTGCCACCACCTGTGCCTGTGCTGTGTATGAGGAAAGCTTGCACTGCCACCACCTGTGCCTGTGCTGTGTATGAGGAAAGCTTGCACTGCCACCACCGGTGCTCTAGCTGTTGTCCATACGAGGAAGCTTGCGTTGCCACCACCTGTGCCTGTGCTGTGTATAAGGAAGCTTGCTTTGCCCCCACCTGTGCCTCTGCTGTGTATGAGGAAAGCTTGCGCTGCCACCACCTGTGCCTGTGCTGTGTATGAAAAAAGCTTGCAATGCCACCACCGGTGCTCTAGCTGTTGTCCGTACGAGGAAGCTTGCACTGATGCCACCTGTGCTGTACCTGTTCTCTCTATGAGGAAAGCGTTCACAGTTGTCACATGTGCCTGCGCTGTGTATTAGGAAAGCTTGCGCTGCCGCCATCTGTGCCTGTGCTGTGTATGAGGAAAGCGTGCGCTACCACCACCTCTGCCTGTGCTGCGTATGAGGAATGCTTGTGCTGCTGCCACCTGTGCCATACCTGTTTTGTGTTTGAGGAAATCTTCCACTGCCACCAGCTGTGCCTGTGCTGTGTATTAGGAAAGCTTGCACTGCCACCACCTGTGCCTGTGCTGTGTATTAGGAAAGCTTGTGCTGCCACCACCTGTGCTGTGTATGAGGAAAGCCTGCACTGCCACCACAGGTGCTCTGGCTGTTGTCCGTACGAGGCAGCTTGCACCGATGCCACCTGTGCTGTACCTGTTCTCTGTATGAGGAAAGCGTTCACAGTTGTCACCTGTGCCTACGCTGTGCATTAGGAAAGCATGTGCTACCACCACCTGTGCCTGTGCTGTGTATTAGGAAAGCTTGCGCTACCACCACTTGTGCCTATGCTGTGTATGAAGAATGCTTACGCTGCCGCCACCTGTGCCTGTGCTATGTATGAGGAAAGCTTGCGCTGCTGCAACCTGTGCTCTGTATGAGGAAAGCTTGCACTGCCACCACGGTGCTCTAGCTGTTGTCCGTACGAGGAAGCTTGCACTGATGCCGCCTGTGCTGTACCTGTTCTCTGTTTGAGGAAAGCGTTCACAGTTTTCACCTGTGCCTGCGCTGTGTATTAGGAAATATTGCGCTGCCGCCACCTTTGCCTGTGCTGTGTATGAGGAAAGCGTGCACTGCCGCCACCCGTGCCTGTGCTGTGTATTAGGAAAGCTTGCGCTACCACCACCTGTGCCTGTGCTGCATATGAAGAATGCTTGCACTGCCGCCACCTGTGCCATACCTGTTTGTGTTTGAGGAAAGCTTGCACTGCCACCACCTGTGCCTGTGCTGTGTATTAGGAAAGCTTGTACTGCCACCACCTGTGCCTGTGCTGTGTATTAGGAAAGCTTGCACTGCTGCAACCTGTGCCTGTGCCTGTGCTGTGTATGAGGAATACTTGGGCTGCCGCCACCTGTGCCTGTGCTGTGTATGAAGAAAGCGTGCGCTGCCATTGCCTGTGCTGTGCCTGTTCACTGTATAAGGAATGCACTTCTCTCGTCCATGCAATACATCTCCTGTGTATTATGGAGCTTGGGAAACCTTTTCCACTTTAGAAAGAGAAAGCATTTTGGTTGTTTTTAGTGTCTGTTTTTTGCCTTCTAATTTTTCATTCCCTTTCTCTTCATAACCTAAAAAATAATTGTAAAGTGCGCCTTCACCCCGAGGTGCAACGCATTGCAGATGACTATTGTTACCCAAGCCAATGATACCCATTTTATCAACCTTGGAAGGATGAACGGTTGAGCTGACCAGGAGGTCAGAGACAGATTCCCACAGTAGATGCATTAGCCCACTGAGCCACTAAACCTGCCACTGTACCCTTTTTTACCTGTGCTGCCCTTTTTCTCATCCTTGTATTCTCCTCTTCTCCTCTACATTTAGTACCCTTTTCTATTTTGCCTTCTATTTCTAGCGCCACTCAGTCAGAGTATCTGGCTTTTAATATAGTCAAATCCATTCACTGTCCCTGATAAGCTGCTGCTTAATATCTTGCAGCAGCTGCCGTGTGTCTTGATTTGGAAAGTGTTGTCAGGCTCTCTGGATTGAACGTTGTTGTCATCACCTGTGGATCTTTCTTTACTCTCATTGTCACGTGGCCCAAGTACCGAGCGTCAATCATACTTAGGGAACATCACGTGACCAGGTATTGTGGAACTCAGGACGTGCTTAAACTGTGCCGGTGGTTGCAGATAGTGGGTCCCGCCACTCAATATTTAAAAAAATTGGAATCTGACCCAGAAGCAGAGAGAAAGGCAGAGAGGGCGAAAGAAGGAGGAAGCGGAACACAGGAAAACAGTGACCCAGAGAGAACCAAGAATGAGGAAGACCCCAGTATAATGAATTGGCCAGCAAGCGTAGGGTGGGGGAAAAAAGAGGCATTCACCCGCGCCAGCAGCGGTCTCCTGAGAAAAACGTTGCCCCCTGCACGGATTTTTTTTACAGGTTAAAAACTGCAAAAATGATACTGTCACGCAACCAATGGAATAGCGATCTACCCCATAGCCATCCCAGTTGGAAATAATACTACCAAATTTCATATTTTAAAAACAGAGGTTTCAATAAATTGCGACGTGCTTGGTTCAGTCGATGGCAGATGCAAACCAAATGAGCCACAGATCCCTCGTGCTGGTGACACAGTCTGCATGTGGTAACCACCTCTAGTGTTTCCAGCGAATATTTATGTCTTTTATTTGCAGTACAATAAGTCTGACTGACAGGATTTACTTTCAAATTGTTTTATTCAAGGCTGAGTCAAGGTATGGCTGTCTCAGTTTATCCCAAAAGGAATTAACTAAGATCCCAATGCTCTTAGAGGTCTCTATTACCTTCACGTTGTCTTCTTTAGATAATAGTCTAACTTGTTTCTTTAAAATTAATTTTAAAAGTCCAGTTGGACAGGTGAAGATGCAGTTTATTGCTTGCAGTAAGAAGGCTGTTAGCCAGGAATGTTTACCTTTAGTGAAAACTTCCTTTAAAATTGTTTTCAACGTATTTGGTGGTGCTGCACAGACCCCTTGGTAGTACCGGAAGATCGATGCCCAGTGTTCATAGGATTGTTTATTAAGCCCGAATTCCAGCTGTACCAGGCATGGGCAGGTATCAGAAAAATCAGTTTGAGTGCACAGCACTTGGCAAGCTCCATGGTGCTAATTAATACCACAGGAAATGCTAGTTGGCCATATGTGATTGAAAGAAGTAACTTGGCTCTTATGACCTTACAAATGGGTTCAGTTGTCGAGTTGCACAGTTTGGAGTTTAATTTACATAGGGCATACGTCACCTCCATAGTTTTTGATTCTAAAGAAGCAGTGTGTGCTGTGGGCTTACCATAACTCATGATCCAAACCCACAGATAAATGTATTTAGCTGTTGTTGCTATTTTCTAATTGCCATTCTCCATTGCTGTTTGAGGTTTTTAGGGTGCTTTCCAAAAACGACTACCAATGTTTTGGCTGCATTTGCTGTTAAATCATTTTCATTATTGTAGACGTTTAATCCGTCCAGTGCTCTTTGCATGTCTGTCTTAGTATGATCCATTAGTACCATGTTGTCTGCATACGTGCAAGGCTTGCAAACACGGGGTGAGCAGAACAGAATACCTTACACCATTCTCTAATGTCCCCCGTGTGATCCAAAAACAGCTCACGTGCAAGACAGAGTTTGCGGTGTATGTGCTGGAGTGTCCGTGTGGCCTGCGCTATGTGGGTAGTACCAAGCTGCAGGCTCACAAACGGATACTCCAGCACATAAGGGCCGTCAATATTGTTGACACCGCGTACCCAGTCGCACCTCATTTTAAAGACCACCATGGAAACCAAAGCCAGCTGTTGAGGTACTTCGGGATCGACGCAGTTCCACCCCTCAGGAGGGAAGGGAACCGTGAGGCGATTTTAAGAGCCCTTGAAACTAGGTACACAATTGATCTAGATTGCAAGTCCCCCTTAGGCCTTAACACCAGTGTAGACTTTTATACCTGTCTTTAGTCTCTTAATTATTGTTGCTCTGATTCTTCCTCCCTAGTTATGGTCCCACCACACTCCACCTCATTGGGATAATAGATGTGTTTAAAACTTTCCCGGTGAGGTGACAGATAGAGATGAGCATGCTTTCTCGTTTATCCTTTGTACAGTTCAGTGGTCTTAGCAAACTTGTTATTTTGGATTTTTCCAGTTTTTTTAAATGAAAGAATTGGTTCTTTTGTTTGTATTGTTTGCACTGGTTATTGCACTTTCCTTGTTCACTATTGTTACATTGCATCCTTGCATTTTATTGGTGGCATAGCTAGGGAGGTTCATGGATTTCTTTCATGATGTTGACTTTACCTACTTGGGTCATATCTTCAAAGAACCCCCCTTGTTTTCGATCTGATTTAAAAATGCATTTTGCACTTTATTGGCAGCTTGACTATGGAAATACAGGGGAATATAAATTCCTTACATGATATTGATTTTACCCACTTGGGTCGTATCATCATAAAGCCCTGTTTGTTTGATTTTATTTAAAAAAAATCATTGTGTATTAATCATGATTGATTAAAGTCAAATGAGGGTTTCAATGACAATGAACTAATTGTCTTGATCATTTTTGCACATATGTTTTTATGAATATGGCATTGTATAAAGTTTGCTCTATTATGCTGCTTTGTATTTAAAAAAAGCATGTGTTATTGCATCAAGTCTTATCATGAGTTAAGGAATACAATGGTGTATATATTACTGTGAATTGCAACATATACCCAGTCATTTTTCCATGTATAGTCATGCTGGTTATTGTAACTACCAATCACGTAACAGAGTGACGCGCACTTGCACTTTAAAAATGAACTGCTCCTTCTATAGCGTTATGTGACCAAGGCCTCTAGGTAGGCCGAAACGTTATGCTGGTGGCGAAGAAAAAAAATAAATATTCACCTTAAGCCTGGGTCGCTCTCGTTTCCTTCTCTGGTGGAGTCCTGTTCGAGGGAGGATTGCTGGAGTTGTTGGTTCGAGTTGTTGTTGCATATATATATATATATTTATATGTATATATATATATGCCGTGATGAACTCTGCATTGATATGTTGTCTATGTCTATGATATTATTCATTTTACATGTGACCATGTTCCACCAATGAGTGTACACTAAAACCACCACTAGTACTTTAAAAATTGCCTCCTCCCTTGCATGCGTCATGTGATCAAGGCCTCTGTGAAGGCCGAAACGTCATGCTGAGGTGTGCCGTCTCCCCGACGAAATAAAATACACTGCTCACCTGCACTTGGGACTCCTCTCTTCTTCTGCGCTGCGGTATCCAGGATTGGGCTCCAGGCGAGAGCAAGCAGGGACTGTTTCATATATATATATATATATATATATATATATATATATATATATATATATAGAAGTAAGTCGTCAACCAAACAAAGACACCACTTTGAAGAATGACGAAGAGCAGACCCAGGAATCAGTGCTCCATCAAAGTGCTTTTATTTCGCCAGCCAGTCCACCAAGACGCGTTTCGCCTCTGCCGAGGCATGATCACATATATATTTCGGCTCCTTTTAGAAAAAGACAGGCACTTGGGCGATACAATCCTATAGTTTATTGGAATGGTGGTACGTGCAGACGCGTTTCAGCAAACTGCCTTCATCAATGTCGATGAAATGCCATTCCTGCTTCCTGTTTATACTTCAGTCTTCGTTACATTACACTACAATAGAAAATGGGCTCATCTTCCACCTTAGATCGCCAATAAATTTGGGTGCCATTATTTAACATTACTGGTCTTCAACATCAAAAGTCTTCAACATCTTATGAAATGCATACATTGATAATAATGTGCAGCTCTTGATAATAATAAATCATTGCAATACCACATTTCTCAATTTTTGGATTGGTACAATTAAGTAAGATTCGTAACCAAATTAATTTTATATTCACATTGAAGCTTCCCATCCGATTTATAACGCTCTTGTCCTGTATGGGCTCCCACTTCGTTCCTATATTTATCATTCTGAATAGGCATGCACTGCATAAAGCTAATCGCCCCCTGGCACTCTGTGAATTTCTCTTTGACTTCTAGACAAACTACTCACTTTCTTTCATTTGTTTGGACTAACTGCTTATCACAGGTGAATTATTAGTTCTTCACTACTATTTAACCCACTCGGGCTTTTTGTCTGCATGTCTATGATATATCTGGATTCCCATCGTCGGAGATTTAGTTCTCGATCGCCACCCCGTATTTCTCGTGGTACATGGTCCAGACAGAACAATTTCAATACATTTCTGTTACTGTTATGGTGTGACTCAAATTGTCTCGCCACTGGGTAAGAAATTTCTTTATTTTCTATGGCTCGCATATGTTGTAATATGCGCTTTTTTGTGGGATGTATAGTACTTCCCACGTACCTCAGCTGACAGGGGCAGATCAGGCAATGCACAGTGTTTGTAGTGTTACAATTCATACATTTACTAACTCTCTTGAGTTCTCATAAAACTGGAATGTCATAGGTTAGGACTTTTACACTATTTACACATGCCTTGCATTTCTGACATGGTTAAAATTTCTTTGCTGGTGGTGGAGTTGTCTCTACCTGTCTTCGCGATATGTGACTTTGCACTAGACTATTCTTGATTGATCTCAACTTCCTAAATGTCATTAATGAGAAGTTAGAAATGTCTTTTCCTATAATGGGGTCAGATTTAAAGATTCCCCAATGTTTCTGTAGGATATTCCTCACTGTGTAGTCCTGGTTTGAAAAATTAGTGATCATTCTAAAGGAGTTATATGCATCCTCCACTCTCTTCTGTGGATACTCCTGCAGTAATTACTTCCTGCTCTTTTTGTCTGCCCTCTGTTTTGCACTCTGTAACACTCCATTTCCATAGCCCCTCACTCTGAATCTCCTCATGCATTCCTGGGCAAACTGCTGGTAATCTGTATCTTTTATTTCTCTTTATACGGAGCAATTCTCCATATTTCTAGTTTAGGTGGATGACTGCTTTTCACATGCAGGACTGCATTTCCTGCTGTAGGTGTCCTATATAGTGGGGAACACAGCTGACCCTCACAGGTAAAGACCTATAAATCAAGACAATTAACACTAGTAGCACTGATCTCATAGGTACATTTGAGATTGACCTCATTGATATTTAGAGCAGCTATATAGTTTCTCGCTGACTCTTCTGTCCCCTGCCAGATGACAAAAAGGTCATCACTGCACCTACACCAACTTATTATGTTTTCTATAGAGGCATCATGGGAATCTGACCAGACCACCTGCTTCTCCCACCAACCTACAAACAAGTTTGCATTACTAGGAGCTTTTTTTTTCTTGAACGGAAGCATAATATTCTGGATCATCCACGTGATAGTAGTAGCTCATGACTTAGGAATTGTTACATTAATATTTGAACCGTGAAGAAATCTGAGAAGGACCCAATGCATTGGCTACTTTGGCTACTGCTTATTGGGTGTGCTTTTAAGAAGAAAATGAATAAAGAATAAATGTGTTCCTGTAACCTTTGGATTTTTCAGTGAATTTCTAAGGTTTTTAAAATCTATTTTCAAAGTATAATGTCTCTGTAATGTTTAGTTTTTTCAGTTAATTTCTAGGGTTTATTTTTTAGTGCTAAGTATAATACAATTTATTTTGTTTTTTATTGTAGTGATTCTTTTTTAAACTGTAGACATGTTTTTTTAAATAAATATACTTTACATACATTTTTAAAGGTAAAAATCAGATATGCACTTAATGTAAAACATATAATGTTTTTGTAAATGTATTTCAACAAGTTTCATTTTTTAATCTTTTGTCAGGCAAAGTCAGAAGTCAAGGAGCCCGATGGTCCATCGGAGGGACTTGTATTCCTACAAGAGAAGCGATGTCTGCTCAGGCACCGCAGTAGAGATTACAATGTCCCTTTCCACAGGCTGTTTCATAGAGGTTAACCCTCCATGAAAAGGCAGGCAGAAAGGGACTTTGGGGGCCCTTAGCAGGCCCTCTTTCCCCCTTGCTCTTGGGTTCTGTGGGGCACCTATGGTGCCCCTATATATCCCTGCACTATTAGAGGGATATGCAAACTGTGTATTTTCTGTACTGCGGGGTGTGCTTGCAGCCTGCAGCACACGCTGCAATACAAAACATACACATTGCGACTGCCTTGAAGGCATTGTAATCCCTATGGTGGGATCACCGACAGTTAGTCGGGCGGTCCCATCCCCGATAGGATGACGGTCGGACGAAAGTCTGACCTCCATCATAATCAGGTCCTAAATTACAACCCAAACACTCCCTAATGAGTAATATTTCTGTACCACTCTGCTACTCAGATTTACAATCTACTCTTTTTTGTTCGCTTCCTCCAGCATTTTTGGCTCTGTTTCAATGGTAATGTTTGAAGCTGGCACTAGGTAAAAAGTTCATAACCCTTTCTGTGTGCACCATACTACCTTCAAATTGAACCATAGCAGGTGTGGTTGACTGTTTGGAATATTAAGCTTATCCAAAGCAGCATAATTTTTGTTTTATTTGTCCAGAGCCAATCACAGAAGTAATTACTTTTTTCTCAAAATCACTACCTACTAACTGCATATTAACAACATCTAATTAAATATGTTATTTTAAAATGTAGGTGCTGTCCTCCATTTTAACTGCCTTTAATTTTGAAAACTGTTTCATTCAGCAACAGCCTTCTCCTGTGTGCTACCCCAGTTTGCCTCCGCAAGGGTTAGAGTGTGGATTGTGGACCATAGTTTTGTGTTTTGCTCCAGAAAGAATGCTAGAAAGAGTGGCATTGACAGAGGCTTGGATATACCTAATGTAGACATTACTTGGCTTGGCCACAGAGAACTAAGGTGGGATCAATTGCTGCCTTTGGTTGAAAGCCTTG
Source organism: Lissotriton helveticus (assembly GCF_964261635.1). Taxonomy (NCBI): domain Eukaryota; kingdom Metazoa; phylum Chordata; class Amphibia; order Caudata; family Salamandridae; genus Lissotriton; species Lissotriton helveticus. Next base: position 1,010,553,811 of record NC_136071.1, on the reverse strand, counting down.
TAGATTGCCAACATTCAGACCTTATGATTGTGCACTGTGGTGGCAATGACCTAGGCACACTTACTGTGGTTGAACTGGAAATCCTAATGAAGGATACCTTTGGTAAATTAATGGCACTTTTCCCACACTCTGCCTTGGTGTTCTCCAACATTTGCCACAGGCAGAAGTTGAAGTGGTCAAACCCAGTCAATAAAACTGCTTTAATGGAGATGTACCATTGAGAGAAATATTTCATCACCACCACACCCATAAACATATACACTCACTGAAACAACTGTTATAACATGTAGCCTTAACCTCATATACCTACTGAATTAACTATTCACACATTTTTGGGCAATTACACACCCCCCACCAAACCACATAGACATTAATTTACCCATACAAAAACTCAGTTAAGAAACCAATAACAAATATAGTCTTTAATATACCAATTAAGATAAAACAATAGACTTTCACACAGTTTAATAACTACACATTATATATAGTGAGACTCTACAAATTAGTCAAGGAAACAATCGATGACACTGTTATTAAATCCACCATCCACACATTTATATTTATATATCCACTCATTCTTCAATGCAAAGTAGTGTATTTATAATACATATTTAAATAGGATGTATGACGTTACAACGCATGCATTTGCAACGCATGCCATTACAACGTAACTTTTACCCCGCAGGTGCCATTACAACGCATTCCATTACAACGCATGGCATTACAACGTAGGTGCTTTTACAACGCATACCATTACAACGTAAGTATAGGTAAGTATTTTTTTTTCATATTAATTTAATTTTAATTAAATTACAAAAATTATTCAATAAATAATTGTAATTAATTTTTAATTTGTAAATATGTTATATAATTAATAATTTTAACTCCAGGGGGGTGTAATAGTAGGGTAAGTGGTGGATAGTGTAGGGGTAAAAATTACTATTCTAACTCCGGGGGGGGGTAATAGTAGGGTAAGTGTTGGATAGTGTAGGGGTAAAAATTACTATTCTAACTCCAGGGTGGTGTAATAGTAGGGTAAGTGTTGGATAGTGTAGGGGTAAAAATTACTATTCTAACTCCAGGGGGGTGTAATAGTAGGGTAAGTGTTGGATAGTGTAGGGGTAAAAATTACTATTCTAACTCCGGGGGGGGGGGTGTAATAGTAGGGTAAGTGCTGGATAGTGTAGGGGTAAAAATTACTATTCTAACTCCAGGGGGGTGTAATAGTAGGGTAAGTGTTGGATAGTGTAGGGGTAAAAATTACTATTCTAACTCCGGGGGGGTGTAATAGTAGGGTAAGTGTTGGATAGTGTAGGGGTAAAAATTACTATTCTAACTCCAGGGGGGTGTAATAGTAGGGTAAGTGTTGGATAGTGTAGGGATAAAAATTACTATTCTAACTCCGGGGGGTATAATAGTAGGGTAAGTGCAGGATAGTGTAGGGGTAAAAATTACTATTCTAACTCCGGGGGGGTGTAAAAGTAGGGTAAGTTCTGGATAGTGTAAGGGTTAAAATTACTATTCTAACTCCAGGGGGGTGTAATAGTAGGGTAAGTGCTGGATAGTGTAGGGGTAAAAATTACTATTCTAAAATAAATGTAATTAAGAAATTAAAAATTAATTAAAAAAATTAAATAGAATTTTATTAAAAAAATAAAATGCATTAAAAATGTAATAATTATTTTAAAAACATTAATTTATTAAACTAAAAAAATTACAAACTAAAATTAAATACTTACCTTAACTATACTTACGTTGTAATGGTATGCGTTGTAAAAGCACCTACGTTGTGATGCCATGCGTTGTAATGGAATGCGTTGTAATGGTACCTGCGGAGTAAAAGTTGCGTTGTAATGGTACTTCTTCGTAAAAGTAGCGTTGTAAAGGTCGTTCCCCATTTAAATATCAAAGCAAACCACATTCACTGGATGGTGTCATCAGTGATGTCATCAGTGATGTCATTTGAGATGTCACTGACCATGTCATAAATGATGTAATATGTGACATCATCAGCAGTGGATTGCGGGCGCGCGAGTTATAGTGAGTACAACTAACTATAACTGGGGAATTTCTATGGTTTTGTATGAGTAACCTGTCCAGCTAACTATAACTGGTGTAAAACCTATGGTTTTTTCAGTGAATTTCTAAGGTTTTTTAAATGCTAATTCCTAACTATAACGTGTGTCAAACCTATGGTTTTTTCAGTGAATTTCAATGGGTTTTTTAATGCTAATTCCTAACTATAAGGTGTGTTAAACCTATGTTTTTTTCAGTGAATTTCAAAGGTTTTTTAAATGCTAATTTCTAACTATAACGTGTGTGAAACCTATGTTTTTTTCAGTGAATTTACAAGGTTTTTTTAAATGCTAATTCTTAACTATTACGTATGTGAAAGCTATGATTTTCTAGTGAATTTCCAAAGTTTTAAAAATGCTAATTTCTGTATCAATTTTTATATTTTTTATATATTTATTTTTCAACAAACTGCCTTTGTATATTGTAATACATTTACTGTATCCTGTAATATGCAACAGCACATCTAGTTTTTATGTTTTGTATAAAGTTGAACAGTATACTCTACATCTTCAATCCACATATAAACAGTCAAATTTGTTATTAATTTTTTTTTTCAAACGTGCGCGCACCTCACGTTTTTTTTTAAAGGTTTTTTTTGCCCTTTGGGGTCCTTCAGGGGGTCAGGGAGTCTCTAACCTGTCTAATTTTCACGTTCTCCACTATTGTTTTTGAGTAACTTCTGCCTCAAAGGTGCGTGCACCGTGCGCGCACCTCGCGATTTTTTTGAAAAAAATAAAATGTTTTTTTTTGCCCGTCGGGGTTCTTCAGGGACCCCCTGAGAAAGCCTAGGGGGTCAGGGACTTTCTACCCTGCCCCCTTTTCATGTTCTTCACTTTTATTTTGCCCTCTTTGCTGCCTCGCACTGACAAAATGGTGGCCAACACTTCCTGGTTTCCACCGATTCGAATGTTGACAGACGTCTAACAGCAAATCAGAATTCCGCTCGCGCACAATGGTGCGCGCACGGTGCACGCTTATAGATATATACATTTTTTCAAATTCGATTTTCTCAACAACTACTGGAAGGATTTACACCATTTAAACAAAAGGGCGATCTGCGAATCAGACTAACATTTTGCCAAATTTCTTGTAATTCCGTTCAGCCGTTCGAGCTGTAGCCGTGTCTAATCGTCCTATGGAAAATAACATGGGGACCCCCCTTTTTTCTCAGCCCCCACTTGACGAATCACCACAAAACTTTCAGGGAAGGAGCAGAGCGGAGCGGGCCATCTTCTTTGAGAAATTCACGAAGATTCATCAACTGGCGCAAAAGTTATTCCCAATAGAATGTTGCGGATTTCCTATGGAAACTAGGTCCTAACTATAACTACCTACTGGCGACCGCCAGTAGGTAATATGTATATATATATATATATATATATATATATATATATATATATATATATATATCCACAACACAGCACATTGCACGCTCTCAGCTGCCGCCACAAAACACCAAAACAGGGAAGGTCCAAAGGTGTTTATTCACAAGCTACATGTTTCGGCTTCTCACAAGCCTTGTTCACGCAAGTGAAGGTTCGAGTGCACAGTGTATAAATGTGTTAACATCACACAAGTAGAAAGAGGACTGCGGGAAAAGTATATGGCAGACATATTGGGTTTGAAAATATAAACGAAATGTAAACCATACCACAAATTATGGCCGATTCACTAGTTGTCCAACTACATTGTAATTACAAACTATGAGCAGAATTATATTAGTCAAAACATAATGCATTAAGTGGTAAAAATAAAAGATACATTGGGCAGCCTAAAATAAGCGTCTCAGTAAGCATATGTATTGCAAATCAAAATATACGCACGGCTGCCCAGGACAAGCAACAGTAAAAGCATGAAACAGATCCCGGGGGCAATCTAACCGGGAAACTGTATGTGCTGTCTCTACCATTAAAGAGACAGTACGAAATACAGCACTTAGAACCAAATATAGGCTCAAAAGAGGCATGTAAAATATACCAACTATCTAAAGAGATCAGCCTGATAATGAAAGGGTACAATACTTGTAGTGGTGGAGCAGGTCAAAATCAAATGTACATCTTGCCCATAACCCGCAAAGCGTCCATGAAGTGCTCAGTGATGCTCCAGAAAACAATTGGTTGCAGACATGAAAGAACGCCTTAAGCGCTATGAGGAGGATATCAAAGCGCGTAAAGAAAGAAAATTAGAACGCGATTACAAAGACTATGATACAGGGAGGATTTTAACTTTCAGCCGAAAATACGATCATCTCTACTCTAATACTGTTGATACCATACACGTGGAAGGGGGAGCAAGGGGAGGAGACGAGTCTATTGCAGTGAGTGAGACCGAGTCAGAAGTCTCCAATGCATCGACTGAAGACAACACCCAAGTGAAAACCCCAGCACGTAAACCGAATTTTTTAGATGAGTATCGTTATCTGCGCAGGAGCAGACGGACGAATCAGAGAACTCCGGCACCATCACCTCCACCACCAGCTCCAGCAAGAGGCCGAGGACGACCCAGGGGACGTGGAAACGCAGGAACCGGGGCAAGAGGCTTCGCCAGCGCTGGGAGAAGAGGCAATACAAGGGGCGACATGGGAAGAGCCAATACACGCTCCAGAAAAAACCAATAATGGATGACAAGATGGTAAAAGAGACTGTTATTAATCTTTCTAAACGAGCGATCACTGAAACCGAATTGACTATCCTTGGGTTAGGCCTTAATATGTATCTTTTATTTTTACCACTTAATGCATTATGTTTTGACTAATATAATTCTGCCCATCGTTTATAATTACAATGTAGTTGGACAACTAGTGAATCGGCCATAATTTGTGGTATGGTTTACATTTCGTTTATATTTTCAAACCCAATATGTCTGCCATATACTTTTCCCGCAGTCCTCTTTCTACTTGTGTGATGTTAACACATTTATACACTGTGCACTCGAACCCTCACTTGCGTGAACAAAGCTTGTGAGAAGCCGAAACATGTAGCTTGTGAATAAACACCTTTGGACCTTCCCTGTTTTGGTGTTTTGTGGCGGCAGCTGAGAGCGTGCAATGTGCTTTGTTGTGGATTAATTTTCCGGCGTGCTCGACCGGAACGCACGCCACCTCCCGTGGGGCCTCCAGCACTTTGAAAACCGAGCATCTTTGTTGGAAATATATATATATATATATATATATATATATATATATATATATATTCACTGAAAAAACCATAGGTTATAGACCATATATAGTTAGGAATTAGCATTTAGAAAACCTTATTTTACTCACACAAAACCATTGAAATTCCATATATAGTTAGTTGCACTAACTATATATCGCGCACCCGCAATCCACTGCTGATGATGTCACATATTACATCATTCATGACATGGTCAGTGACATCACTGATGACATCACTGATGACATCTCAAATGACATCACTGATGACATCACTGATGACATCTCATTTGACATCATTCTTGTGCTAATACAATAAACCTCTTCAGACTCTAATATAACCTTAGATACACTCAGTGTATACAGACACTCACACACTGTCACTCATCCATGGAGTTACTCACACACCTAGTCAGTCATGCAAAGAAACAATCTCACCTCCATTTCCTCAACTATACAGTTATACACACCTTACTTATTCAAACATATACTAACACATATTTACTCTCTTATACAATCCCTGATACAAGTTCACAATGATCCATACAGCCACTCACACATTCAGTGGCTCTCATGCACAGTTATTTATATATGCCAACTCTCACATGTACTGTGTTTTACATATGTACTTACTATGACATGTAGCATTGAGATATCCATTCACTCATCAATACACTCATGCACACAGTCAACCGCCCATGTAGCTTTTTCCACATGCACTCTTGAACTCATACACCTAGTGAATCAACTGCTCACACATCTATGCACAGAGTCACACACCTCCCAGCCACCCCCACACAAACTCAATCTCCCATAGAAATACTTGGGCAACCAATTAATAACACATATAGCCTCTCGTATAGCTAATGATCAACACATGCAGCAGTTTACATCACAACAGACATAATGATGCACAAATTAAGACAGTTTAGTCACTAACCCATGCATTCAGTGAGACACATTTAATCACTCACTCATACAGTCAGTCACGCACCTACTAAATCCTTCATCCAGACACTTATACATCCACTCATTCTTCAATATCTAAGACATATTTTAACTTTACAGAAACATACAGTCACTGGATGTTGTCATCAGTGATGTCATTTGAGATGTCATCAGTGATGTCATCAGTGATGTCACTGACCATGTCATGAATGATGTAATATGTGACATCATCAGCAGTGGATTGCGGGTGCGCGATATATAGTTAGTGCAACTAACTATATATGGAATTTCAATGGTTTTGTGTGAGTAAAATAAGGTTTTCTAAATGCTAATTCCTAACTATATATGGTCTATAACCTATGGTTTTTTCAGTGAATTTTCAAGGTTTTGTAAATGCTAATTCCTAACTATATATGGTCTATAACCTATGGTTTTTTCTGTGAATTTCATTGGTTTTTTAACAGCTAATATCTGTAGCTGTAAAATGTATTCTTCTTTAAATCCAAAAATATATTTTATATGTTTATGAATAATTTTTTTTTTAAATATTTTTTTTTCTTCGTTCCCGCTTCGCGAATCGGGAAGCTTCCCGTTAGCTGACCTTGATGCCGCGAAATAGACCGCGAGCCGGTAAACGTTTCTTTACCGCAAGTGCCGCGTTAGAAAACAACATCGTGACGCCTCCCGTCCGCATGACGTTCCACGTTGTCGCGTGATACGTCATATGACGTGCTACGTTAGCGAACTGGTACGCGAAGCGAGTGCCAAAGCGCAGGTTTCTGGAAGCAAACCGGGAGGCCCTGCAAAGCGCTTAACGTAAACACAGCAAGTCATGTGACTTGGTAATAACACTTTTCATTGGTTCATTTCACTTTTGGTTTCCTAATGATGTAAGACTAGGTCATATAATCTAAAATGAACACTTTTGATTGGTTGAGAACTCTTGTTTTTCCCAAATGATGAAAATCCCTCCTTCTTTCCTCACTCTGACTTTCATCATTGTGAGAGAAAGACCCTTTGTGATCACTGAGCAATGGCTTCTTTAGTAGCTTCAGCTGGTGCTTCCCCACCACCTCCACCACCTCCAAGGAAGAGAGGACCACCTGCTCAAGTTGTAATTCAACAAGAAGAAGAAGAAGAGGAACAGGAGGACGAGCACGAAGAGAGGCAGTTTTTGCCTGAGCAGCCCAAGACGTCTCACCGGAAAGAAAACTTCATTTGGCAATTTTTTAAAATTCCCAAAGGTCAGAAAAAAGTAAATGCAAGATACGTAACTTGCCTTATATGTCAAGATAGACTGTCCAGAGGGACCGACAAAAAATACAGTTTCGGAAACTACACAATGCATCGCCATATGACTAGGTGGCATCCTAACAACTACAGTGCTGCACAGTTTCGGAACGACCTAGATAATCTCCCTATTATGGCCAGAAGATCTGTTGTACCGGAAGTAACGGGACCAGAGGGCAGGGAGATGGTGCCAAATATACAAATGAGATTTGGTGAAGTAAAACACACCTGCGTATTTTGCGATGGATTCATTTCCTACGGAGAAAGAAGCATCACTCTGATCAACAGAGCTATTGACTATCATATGCAAGTTTGTCCGAAACGCCCAAAATAATAAATACTTCTTTTTTTTGTTTTGTTGCTCCTGTTGAGCCCTTTACAATGAATCGTTTTCATTGCCCCCTCCAAGAAAAACCCAAAAAAATATAAAACTGTTCCGAAAAATTCAAAAACATTAAAAAAATGTTCAGAAAAATAAAAAAAAAAGTTCTTTTCAGAACTACCTCCCCGTTATTAAAAAATTGGTACAATATTTGGAACTGTGCCAACCTCTATTTCTCTTAGTTCGCTTCCTAGTTCGCTCGCTGGTACGCGAACTGGAAGCGAACCAAAAACAGTAAGTATAAGGGAAGGAAACACACACTTATGTTAAAAGAAAGACAGCTATAGGGGAGTAAACTAGAGATACTATTACCCATAATCCACTACTGATGATGTCACATATTACATCATTCATGACATGCTCAGTGACATCATCAGCAGAGGATTGCGGGTTTTTTGGCAACATGCCTTATCCACGGTTTAATAACGCTGCCTTTTGCTTTATATAAGTTTTCAAATTGTATGAAATATATACCAATAGGTCTTTATGAACCTTTAGGTAGTGCTTTTGTTCATGAGGTCTGGTCGCTTCCATACACATACAGATGTTTCAAAGATGATCAAGAAGTTTATCTGAATGGAGAGGAATGCACTGAGACGCCAGATCATTCACTAATGTGTAGGCACATACAGTTACACGATTCATGCAACAAACACCGACCAAATATGGCTTGCGTGTTGCAAGGCACGCCAGTTCCTGCTATCATCCCCACGTTCAAGTTGTTGGAAAATGGTAGTTATTTGATGCTCAATAATGAAGATTGTTCTGAGTTAATTAAAAGTATTCCTTTTATCGTAACAGTAAGTGAACGGGTTATTTGCTGCAGAAATGTTCTATTTCCTCCCACACATGAACATAGGGAGTTTTCAATCTGGCCACAAATACCAACCTTGGGACACGTTTCAACGGCATGACAAGAATAAGAGCTCTTTTGTCTCAGAGAGAGGTGGCCTTGAGTTCGGCCCGTGAAACTTTCGTACTTCACATAGCGAACACCCGTACACAGGTTTGCCTTTCAATTTCAGCAACATGTTTCCGACTATCTTTAACGCATCCTCCACAAAATCCCTGGCACACTTTTTTAAAGTTGTTACCAGTGGTCTCGTGACTTCATTTGAGAAAATCTTTGGAGTCATCCCTGCTCCCTTTCATTCCATTTTCTCCACTCTGGTTCGTGGATTGCATTTTTACTTGCATTACCAGCGGACGCTCTTGTGCTTTTTTACATTTTTAAATATGGATGTCCCTCCTATGCAACCTCCGACCCTGCAGCTGCTGACACTGTTCCGCAATCGCATGCTAGAATATTATGGCACAATGCCGTTGGCGATATTAAGCACGGCATATGGATTATCTTTTCGGTTCTCCTACTTCACCTGTGTCCAGCCTGTATTTCACTGCCTGACCTGTGATTTTGATTGGGCCATTGATTTGTGTCTCTGCGGACCGGTTTCTCCTGACGTCGACTTTAATCAGCTGATGACTCCTATCATTACTCACGAGTTGGTTTGTCCTGGCGAAAGGATTATGGCTGTGGCATTGATGCATGGACTACTTGGTCCCTGGAATTTACTGGCGGCAGCACAGTCTTTCTTGGAACACAGCTTTCTTGAAAACCCACCGAGCTGTCCTCTGATGGTGATAGAGGATCCGGTGCTGGGAGAGCACGTATGTTCTTTTCCGCTTTTAAATTGGATGGCTGAACTGTTTTCGGATGAAGACGGTGACTTCCTGTTGGAGGCTGTTGCAGCTTATTTTGCATACACAGTTATGTCATAGACCTTTTTCATGTTTCATATGCTGAGTACTAGCATTTCATTGACAATTCATTGACTTAATTGTCAAGTTTTTATTATTTACCTTGCCTATTGGCTTAAGACTCGATAAAGTACTTGGCTGTTTTATTTTTCTTTAGCATTGAATTTTCCTAGTTTTTAATGCTTTACCTTGCGGACCGTCCACATATAAACTTGCAATCTGCTCTCATGAGATGGCACTTCTATTATCTTATTCAGTTCGTTTCCGGATCATGGGGAGGTGTCATCTAGGTCCTGGATATCTTTACACCGTGTTAAGTTAGCATGGGCTCATTACCGGTTTAAACGCCATTTTTCCTTTTTTGCAACTTCTGCACACGACATTTAGTTGTTGCTTTAGCTTTCCACCTAGTAGTTCATCGTGGTTTACATGAGAATAATATGTTATTGGTCTACTATCTGCTTTACTTGTTAAACTATATCTGTACAGCGAGTGCTAAAGTTTCAAGAACAACACGATACAGAATTGTTATGAGGTCTGATCTCCACGACTTCATACTCATAACATAAGTGCAACTTCTGCCAATTCTGGGCATGAGGCGGGTTTTATATTGCTTTGCCGAACACACATACACAACAGTTGATGCGGTTCACATGAAGAGAGAGCTGGTGTATGCTGATGTGATTCCTTCAAATCTAAGACACTAAAGTATGGGCACGCCCTAAACCAACACAAAGAGACCTTCTTAGCAAATAATATAATATGTGTATTAGGGAGGGTGAGATATAAGCAGCCGCGGGCCGTGGAGGGAGTTACGGTGAGGCAGGGAGGCGGGGAGGGGGAGAAGCAGGGTGGAGCCCTCTCTACCTTGCCCCTCCCCCTCCCCGCCTCCCTGCCCCACCGTAACTCCCTCCACGGCCCGCGGCTGCTTATAAGTGTTGCTAACTCTTATTCATTTACAGCATGTTAACATACTGTCACCATTCGCTTTTTATGTACTAGTAACTATGCTGGTAATTTTGCTACTGATAATATGTGTACTTGTATTCTCCACCCTGCTTCTCCCCCTCCCCGCCTCCCTGCCTCACCGTAACTCCCTCCACGGCCCGCGGCTGCTTATAAGTGTTGCTAACTCTTATTCATTTACAGCATGTTAACATACTATCACCATTCACTTTTTATGTACTAGTAACTATGCTGGTAATTTTGCTACTGATAATATGTGTACTTTTATTATCTAAGGTACTACGCCTGAGAAGACGGCATTAGTAAATAAACATTTCAAATACACATGTGTTCTTCTTAACTCCATGTTCTGGTTTCTAAGAAATATATAACGACCGACTGTTCATGAGTTCCACGTATCCTGAGGTACTATAAGTTCATATTCTGGATTGTCTAAACATTGAGAGTTTGTTATATCCAATGTGACACTGTACCTAGCTTGCTAAATAGTTTTTGATTACTAACGTGAGTTTTGGGACACCCTAATTCGCCGAGGTTCCAATCCTCTGTCCACAGTTCTGTGTGAGAACAGAAACCCTGCGACAGGGGCACCCCCGACCCTTGCTGGAGCTTCATCACACTTGCGATACAACTCCAGCAATGCGCCACCTTTACGGCACAGATACATCACGCATCTGTGCTGTTTTTGCCCCGTGATGCGCCGCATTGTAAATGCAGCACACCATAGGTGACGGAACAGCGGCACAGAATGACTAACACATCCCTGGTGATGCGCCAGTCATCATAAATCTATCCCTATGCTTCTTATCTTGTTAGAGATGAACCGCCATATGTATCATCAAAGTTATTTGCATTTCCTAAATAGCGAACTTTAAGGAATAAATAGCGATTCTTTACCATTCCTAGTTTGCGATGAGCTATTTGCTAATTAGCCGAATGTAGCCCAATGAAGCCCAATGTAGCCCAATGTAGCCCAAAGATGGCCGCCAGACACACAAAAAAACAAATGTAGCCCAAATATCAGCCAGATGTAGCCCAACTATAGCCCAGTGACAGAATGACCAATCAGCTTCGCAAACCTCCGTTACGCGAAGCAGAGCGCTGTTACAGATATATATCTTTTTTTGAACGTTAATTTCTCAAAATCCACTGGAGCACATATATTGAGACCTAGCAAAGGCACATCGGGCTACCAGTCCCTAATATTTTGCCAAGTTTCGTGCAAATCCATTCAGCCGTTCAATTATTATTTTTATTATTTTTTTTTGCCCCGCGGGGCCCTTTTAAAACCTCCACATCAAACCTAGGGGGTCAGCGAGGATCTACTATGCCCCCTTATAGTTATTTCCCCCTTTGTTTTGACCTCCTCTTGTCTCTCGATCCTACCGAGAGACAAGATGGCGGCCGCTACGGACTGTTTGGAATGTTGACAGACGCCGGAGAACCAATCAGCTTCGCTTCACAAAGCTCCGTTGCGCGAAAAGTCCGCGAACCAGAGCGCTAACCGGTCCGCTGTTACAGATATATATCTTTTTTTAAACGTTAATTTCTCAAAATCCACTGGAGCACATATATTGAGACCTACAAAAGGCACATCGGGCTACCAGTCCCTACAATTTTGCCAAGTTTCGTGCAAATCCATTCAGCCGTTCGGGCTAAAAGTGAGGCCAACCGCCCTATGGAAATTAACATGGGAAAAACGCGTTTTGGGACCCCCCTTTTTTCTCGGCCCCCCCTTGACGAACCCCCCCAAAATTTTCAGGGGCTGCTCAGAAACAAAATGTGCCATTTTCCTGAAAATGTCAGCCAATTCCGTCCACAAACGCCAAAGTTATTAGACATAGAATTTTCAAAAAACCCATAGAGAAAAAATCCTAACTATATATACCTACTGGCGACCGCCAGTAGGTAATATATATATATATATATATATCACTGCAACTCCTCCCACCTTAGAAGAAGCAGAGGCCACACCGGAGACACTGATGGAAGCACTTTATTTGAAATCCGGCAAGATGCATTTCGGCCAAGTTGTGGCCTTCCTCAGTTGCCATCAAATGTTAGCTGGAGACACAGTCACTCATTTAAAATCACCCTGCCACCATCCCATTGGTTATGGGTCACCACACCCCCTTGTAGAGTTTCAACACGGCTTGCAGTTCGTGAATACTTCAAACACTAAGATGCAATTCACAGGTAAGTGTTGAATGCGGGTGTCCATGTGGATTCTCAAAATTGTGGCAGGTTCACGACATGACAGACAGTCAATATCCAGTGGTTGAAATCACTAAGTGCTTCCTCCGGTCTCCGAACGTTCCAGCCCCTCAAAACCACTTGTCAGACGGGCTGGGGTAGAAATGACAATGCAAATTTCCACCTTCGTGAAGTCACGATCCGCAATGCGGCCGCCCTGAATTCCAAGTGCGAAGAGAGGCGAGTACCGGGCTGCTGCAATACCTTGCACTTGTGAGAAGCCGCCGAAGCAGGAACCAGTTGAAACCCGGGCCACTTTGCAGAACGGGGCCTCTGTAGCGCGTTACTGGAAACCGCGCGGAAATATCACTGCAACTCCTCCCACCTTAGAAGAAGCAGAGGCCACACCGGAAACACTGATGGAAGCACTTATATATATATAACACACATATCCGCATACCTTTCTTACTGTATTCTAACTGGCCGCATCCACCCAGCGAGGTCGGTGCTGAGCTGCGGGGCACAGACAGGACCCTGTAAATATCCAAAAACATACTTGCGACAGCACAAGTTACATTCGCACTCCAATGCGAGTTTAGGAGTTCATTTATTTCAGCTGACGAGATTTGACTTAGACAGTCTTCCTTGGAGGCAATATACAATATACAAACAGTGGTAGTGGCCTATCACCTTTAAACATAAATTTCCCACTAAAAGAAACTTAGTGAAAATACTCACACAACCTTACACAGTGCTCTGGTCCTTGGAAAACAGATTTGCCTGCCAGAAATTGAAATTAGTTAAAGATTTCATGTAACAAAAAGATCGAAAAACAGGAGGGGATATGGTCTCTGGCCATGTTTCTGAGCCCTCTTCTGATATCCTATTGATTGGAGACATTAAGGGTCTTGCCACCCTCAGGGGATTTGAATTGGGGTCCAAGGATTGGAAATCAGAGAGGGAATTGCTCTGCAACAAGGGTCTGGAAATTGAAAGGATGAGCAGGAATGATGATAAACCCAAATCCAGATACAATCCCATACCTCCACATGACATTATAGACATGTATCATGAGATAATTTTACGTAACCTCGTGGCACTGTGGCAACAGAGTGACAATCATTTTGCTGAGAATCTGACGTGTGGCCAGCAAGAAATCCTGGTGTCCCTGAGAGAATCTAGCTTTTTTGTGGTGAAATCCCCTGACAAATGGCACAATATGGTGCTGTGGGACATTAACAAATACAGGGTGAAGGTCAAAAGACAATTGGACTTGCACTTTAGCTATGTGAAAACCAATGCGGCTATGTATAGTCAAGCTGAAATGTTTTACCACAGTATGCTTTCCAGCTAGCATGCAAGGGGTCTTTTGAGTTTTGATGCAAGGCAGTTTCTGTATGTTCAAAAACCTATGACACCATGTTTTTATACGTTGTCTAAAATTCTCAAACACAGTACTGAACCACAAGGTAGGCCCATTATCTCCGCAAACAATAGACTACTAGAAAATACTTCCATTTACCTGGCTTACTTCTTGAGCCCTTATATCATCAATCTACCCTCCTATTGTAGGGACAACATGGACTTTATTACTAAGATACAAAATATCCCCTGCCAGCCAAGCTACATTCCTGCCACTGTAGATGTAGTGTCGTTGTACACATGCATAGAACATGAAGTAGGCATAGAGGGCTGCAGATTCTTTTTCAGAGACAAGTCCTTATCCAAGTATGATCACTCCATGCTGCTGCTAGAAATGTAGCATTTCGCTTGGAACACAACTTTTCCTATTTGAAGATCAGTGGTACAGACAACTAACCAGGACCACCATTGCTTTGCTCCAAGCTATGCATGTATGTTCATAGGGTGGTGGGAATCGAAGCATGTCTGGTCAGAGGCAATGAGAAGTGGACTGGGTGCCTGATACTGTGGACCCACTATATAGATGACATTTTCATGATTTCGGATGGGCCACAGGAGACACTAAATGCTTTCCTGGTAAGAATCGCTGACAACGATTTAAATCTCAGATTTACCAGCAGAACAGAGACCACCAGAATAGATTTATTGGACATCAAAATAGAGATAGTTTGGGAAGCGATTCAGACCAGCTTGTTCAGGAAAAGCGCGGCGGGCAACAGCATCCCACCACCATCCCACCAAACCTAAATTGGGAACTCCTAAGGGCTCAGAGGAACTGTAGTACCAACGATGCGTTTGTGACAGAGGCTAAAAGAATGGAGGGCAGATCCAGGCAAATAGTGTATCCTGAGAGAGTGATCAGAGCGGCCAGAGAAAAGGCCATGAGTACCAATAGGGATGCTCACCTGAGACTTAAGAAGAGAGAGAATGACCAGTAAGAAATGAGGCTCATTACAACTTTCAGCAGTAAATCTACCGCTGTGAGCAAGATAATTGGCTAGCATTGGCACCTGGTCAGGCCGGACTTATTGATTGGTAAATTGGTAAGTCCTAGACCATAGATAACCTACTGTAAAAGTGACTCCCTCTGACACATGTTAGTACATAGCTACCCAAAGAGGCAACAAAGGCTTCTGGAGTCCTGGCTGAGAGAATCGCCAGTATTCTACAAATTTGGTAGGTGCGAAGATAAGGCAGTTTTTGAATTGCAATAGTGACTTTTTGGTGTATGTTTCGGTTTGAGTGTGTGGCCTGCTCTATGTTGGGAGTGTGATTTTTCCTATCAAGAAAAGGGTTTTGGAGCTCTTTCGTACCATCAAGAACCAAGATGCGAGCTACTCAATGGCAAGGCATTGAAATCTGCTGCATGAGCTAAATAGTGACTAGATCTAATTTTTTTTGCATTGACAGGATCCCCACAAATCCGAGAGGAGGTGACCAGGAATGGGCACTAAGGAAATTGGAGTCCTTCTCAACTGCAAACACAAATGGCCTTAACGAGGATGAGGGACTCCATATTCATCTGACATATCTATCGCTGCAATTTCTCCTCCTCCAGAATTCCTAATCTTGTAGTTTTTTGTTGTTCTTTTATAGTTGTTTCCATTTCCATTTGTGTTGTTCATTCCTTTACTGTTTTTTAGACCCCAAAATGATGGTACTTGTTACTGATAGGCTTTATGATTGTCTCTTGCCTACTCCTGAATTTGCAGGTGTAATCCTCTATGATAACTGCATACACAGCACTACATGGATCATTAGAGTAAGCAGATCTTTCAGCCTTCAATGTGTGGTTGTTTGTCCATCTCTTGTACTTAGTGTCACATTTGTTTCTTGCACCGTTACTTTCTTTTCTTTTTTTTTTTAAAGTAAAAGGACCTCATGTGCCACTATGTATCCTTGGGATCCAACCACAGATAATGTCAAACATACAGTATATGTCACTTTTTAATGCAGTCTCAGGTACGCCGATATAAAGGTATATGAAAAATAGGTAAGGGCGAATGGCATGTATTGTAATTAAGTAGTCGACTGTTAGCAGCAGTTATTTTCTTTTTTGTTAATGCCAAACTATGTTTTTTTTTACATTATTTTATAACAAAAATTAAAAAAATATTTTTCAAACAAATAACTATATTTAAGCTAATAAAATTAGAATCAAAAAACATATTTTTTTATTCCCTACCCTATAACACATCACACTTCAAAACACACATCTAAATTTCTAAAAAAGTGTACCTCCATAATTAAGATAATTAATGATCAAATAAACAAATATTATTAATTAGAAAATAGATTAAAGCATTTAAAAGTTAATATACTCACCAAACATTACCCCTATAAAACCAAAATCCACACACAAAATAAAACTAAACAATTACCATCATTATTAATTAATTAATAAATGAATAACAATGAGCAACTAATATTTAATTAATCAAACCTAAAATACTTTCCACCCTCTACCCCGATAAATATCACAACAGCACCTAAAAATCAATACACAATTTCCATAACTAATTTTACATTATAAAATTATCAATTAAAACACTTATTAATTAATTGAATATAATTTACTTATTATCCTTTACCACTATAAACCCACAAATGACATCTCAAATTAAATACCCAATTGCCATATTTAATTTTTATTTAATTACTTAGCATTATTTAAAAATTAATTCATATTTAATTTTAAATAAATTACTTCCCACCCTATTCCTCTATAAACCCCACCACCACCCATTTCTTAAACAAAGACACAATTAACATGATTAATTACCAAATAAATAATTAATATTAATTAACAGACAATTGATAAATAATTCTTAATAAATTAATTGTCACAAATAACACTATAAATTATCTATTAAATAAGTATTAATATATAAAAATTATTATTAAATGTATCTAAATTAAATTACTTCCCACCCTATAACCCTGTAAATCCACACCCCGCTCCTAAAAACCCCCCACAATTAACAGAATTACCAATGAATTATTTAATACAAGTTAAAAACCAATTAATAATTCATTTATAATAAATTAATTCCCACAATTGACACTATAACATCAAACTAATTAAATATTAATACATAATAACATTTAAATCATTTATTATAATTAAATTACTTCCCACCCTATTCCCCTATAAACCCACAACCCACTCCTAGAAATGAAACACAATTAACATAATTACCAATTAATTAATTAATAAAAATTAACAACCACTTAATAATTAACTAATAATAAATAAATTCCCACAATTGACACTAAAAAATCTAAATTAAATAAATACTAATGAGTAATAAAAGCTTATTAACTTATTATAATTAAATTACTACCCATCCTATTCCCCTATAAACCCACAACCCGCTACAGCACTAAACGCAAAATGTAATTAACATAAAATTATTCACTGCTAAAAATATTAAAAAACAAAAGCAATGCTTATACAAAAAAATAGATCACATACTTTCAAAATACACACTAAAATACATAACACTAGTTTAAACATCGATATTTTCAACTATAGTTTTTGCAAACGATATTACTGACTTCGATATTTTGAAAAAACGATATTTCTTACCTTAAAGTTGATATTCTTGACCACGATATTCTTGCTGTCAATATTCCTGTATCACGATTTTTCCAACTTGATATTTGTGTATGTCAATATTTAAAACTCGCTATTCTGACTGTGCACTGGATTCATCCAGATCATGTAAAAGAGCCACACATTTATGGATGTCAAAAGGTTTCTCATCCATCCCTGGGCCTTCACAACCAAGATCAGGTACCCACATTCTCGTCACAAATAGGACCTCATAGTGACACCCCCTAGAGAACTTCTTGCCATGTGGTTCAAGGTTATTTGTACTCCATGTAAATGTTTGACCCAACTACCACCGAACCTAATACACTAGCTGTTAAAGATTGTTTTAAGTCCCGGTTTTCCTCTCCACAACCAAATTTCCCTCGGAATGGCACCGAAAGGAGTACTGCAATGCTACACCCAAACCTCCCATGGCTTACAAGGAAGCCATGGGAGGTTTGCGTCTGTTCCACGATTGGATGTCATCGATAGGGAAAGAATTGCTTCCATCTGGTCGCCCGGTTAGATCAAGTAAAAGTAAACCCCATATGGACCCCTTGGTTCTCGAAAGATCTAGAAGGACAACACCTGCAATCCAAACAGTTGGAACGCAGATGGAGACAGGGCTATGAGGAATCTAATCGTCTGATTTTTAAAAAATTTAAGAAAAGATACCACGCAGCTATTAAATCAGCAAAAAAGTTATATTTCCATAATCAAATAACTATGGCAAAACATAATCAAAAAGAGATTTTTACAATTGTAAAATCATTCACTGATCCCAAGGGGGTACATGTAGAAATTCCCCCCTCCCAAAAATTATGTGAAGATATCGCAATTTATTTTAAAGAAAAGATCAAGGCCATACAAAAGAACTTTGTGACTCAAGACCATTTGGAGCCTTTTGGGGCACAGCGGTCTGCAAATAGTGATGGTAGATCTGGCCTCCAAGCCTTCGAACCGGCCACTCTATCTCAGACTAAGGAGGCAATACTGGCCCGTAAATCGGGATCACCTTTGGATACCTGTCCTCCGATGCTCTTACATCTTATCATCGATATTGTCAATCCGGTGATTAATGATATTGTGAACTCCTCACTAGCCACGGGGACAGTGCCAGATGAATGGACATTCGCTAGAGTAAAAACCTTGAAGAAGAAGCCGAACATCGATTCCTCAAATCTTACTAATTAAAGGCCCATATCCCTATTACCCATTTTAGGTAAAATTACAGAGAAAATAGTGTATAAGGAGCTCTCTAATTATCTGGAGTCAAAACAGATTCTTCATCCCCGTCAATCCGGCTTGTGGCCAAAATATTCAACAGAGTCGACGTTACTTGAAATATCAGTTACAATCAAATTCATTCTGGATGAGGGCAAGAGGGCAGTCTTGATCCTCTTAGACTTGTCAGCAGCATTCGATTCCATATCACACACAATTCTGCTAGCCAGATTGAGATCTTGTGGTATATCAGATCATGCACTGACATTGATCACATCCTTTTTGGCAAATAGGACACAATCGATCTCGCTGGGACCCTTTTTTGTCATCAGTACAAGTCATTACCACGGGGGTACCTCAGGGGGCTTCATTAAGTCCTCTGTTGTTGAACATATATATGGCCCCTCTTGTCTCACTGATCTTGAACTATGGGATCGAAATTACGTCGTACGCCAACGATACCCGATTGATCCTGTCCTTGGATAAGACTGCTACCAATGTAGAGGAAAACTTTAAAATCTGTCTTAAAGCGGTATT
Source organism: Lissotriton helveticus (assembly GCF_964261635.1). Lineage (NCBI taxonomy): Eukaryota > Metazoa > Chordata > Amphibia > Caudata > Salamandridae > Lissotriton > Lissotriton helveticus. Next base: position 1,010,534,266 of record NC_136071.1, on the reverse strand, counting down.
ACAATGGATGAGGGAAAATCATCTATGCTTAATTCCGACAAAACAGAAATCTTACCAATTGGTAAAGATAACATTTTTCAACCAAAGGATTTGTGGCCAGACAACACCACAGCACCACCATCAACGGTGGAAGTGGCTAAGAATTTAGGCGTGTGGTTTGACTCTGCCCTCTCATTCAAACCCCATGTTCTGAAATTGACTGGGACCTGCTTTGGGCTTATAAAACCTTCAGAAAGTTTTTTAATTCGATTCCTCTGGCCGCCAAGAAGACAGTAGCGGTGGCTCTTATACTATCGAGGCTAGACTACTGTAATAGTGTCCTTGCTGGAATTAATAAAACTATCCTGAGGAGACTACAGGTGGTTCAGCACGCAGCGGCCAGATTGGTTTTAGGACTACCACGTAGGGCATCGTCCTCGGCTGCATTGATGGCCCTTCATTGGCTCCCGGTCCACAAAAGAGTTCTGTTCAAACTCTTATTGACAACTTTTAGAGCCCATCGCCAGCTGGGTCCAAGATATCTTTCAGCAAGATTTAGGCCTCATACCACGGTAAGAACATTAAGGTCTACTACTGCAAATCTGCTCAGGGTTCCAGCATTTAAATTATCCACTAGAGGCGGAAGATCAGCTACTGTTTTGGGAGCAAAAGCCTGGAATAGTATGCCTAAGGAGCTCAGAGTTAGTGAACAGGAGGGGCAGTTTAGGAAACTGTTAAAGACGTGGATATTAGGATCTTCGGATGTTTGCTGCCTAAAGCTAATTTAGGTTTACGTTACACATCTGATCTGTTGTTAGTTACAGTGCCAGGAGACTCCGTTAGGAGTGGCAGTTCGCGCTTTAGAAAATTACTTTTCATTTAATTTTAGAGAGATAAACGTAGGGCCACGGTCAGTATGTAATGTGCCAATTGCGTATGTCCCTATAAAGGCTTGCAAGTCTTTGATAAGAGTTTGAGCGTCAGCCAAGCGCTGGGGCCACACCCATAGGAATCTCGAGCAAGAATCCACTGCAACCATGATATACTTGTAAGCCCCATCTGTTTCTAAGGGGCTGCAATGGTCCAAATAAACAAACGCAAGTGGTTTGTCTGATATTAATAATGGTGTCTGACCTGGATGTGTTATGGCGAAATCTGCTGGCAAAAATCGCATTTCAAGACATAATCTTTAGTCTGCTTTGTTAATCCTGGCCACCAATAACGTTTTTTCATCAAGGAAACAGTCGCTGTAATCCTTACATACGCGGAACCCAGACCCTCGTGTGCAGCTAATATTAAACCTAATCTGCGATCCATGTTTGGTATTACTCTATCCCCCACTTTTGGAATCTGAGCAAATGGAACGTTGTTTGCATCTAACTTGTAGGAGTACTTGAGTGGAAATGGCGATTTATTGCGTGTAGCAATAATTGCAACCATAATCTCACCATCTATTCTCGTTTTTGAACGAGGGATTGCAGCTACGGAAGCCATGCGTACAGCTCCCTTTGTGGCTTCATCAGCCAATGAATTCCCTTCAACGTGAATGCCATCACGTTGATGACTCTGGGGTCGATTCCGATTCGGGAAAAAAACTGTCCGTACGATTTGTATCCGGAGCCCTCTCCGTACGAATCGTACCCGTCCGTCCGAGTCGCGAAGTACGATCCGTATTCCGTGAATCTGTCTGAATCGTCGCGATCCGTACGTATTGTAAGGCTGATACCGTGAACCGTATGACTCGTACACATGCCGTACGACTCGTACACTTGCCGTACGACCCGATGAGTACGATCAGGACCGGGGTATGAGAACGCGATTCGTACAGTCCACGTCAGGTAAGGGCGAGTCGTACGGAAAAAGCACACAAACACATACACACCGTACGGTCCGTACACCCCATGGCCGCAGGTGTACGGTGCGTGCCCCTGCGATCATGGGGTGTACGCACCGTACCCCATGATCGCAGGGGTACGCACCATACCCCATGATCGCAGGTGTACGCACCGTATCCCATGTACGCTGGGTGTATGGTGCGTACACCCAGCGTGCATGGGGTACGGTGCGTACCCCTGCCATCATGGGTTACGGTGCGTACTCCTGCAATCATGGGGGGTACGCACCGTACCCGGGGGGGCATTCCGTACCTGTTGCGGCGTGAACTCTGCTTTTACGACTGTTTTCAGCTCCCATAGAAAAAGGGTCGTACGGTGCCTACCCGACACGTATCGTACTTGTTGGGTCGTAAAAACCAGCCGCGAACCGTACAGATGTCGCGTACAGCGGGTTCCGAGGGAGATCCGGATGGGGATTTGATTCGTACGGTCTCTGTATGACTCGTACAGAGTACGGCTCTTGGTACGAATCGTCTTTCCTTGTACGTATGGGGGACGTTGCAGGGTACGATTCGTACGGGAAAAACGCTCCGAACGCCTCTGCTCGGAGCAATTTTTCCCGAATCGGAATCGGCCTCTCAGTGTGTGTATCACATGAGCTCTCTGTAGTTTGTTTTTCAACTCCACTACCTGTTCCCATAGCGTTTTGTGCTTAATCGTGCCACCTTTTGCATCTTTGAACCCATTTTGTCCCCAGTGGTGTAAGTACTCATTGCAGGACTGTACACAGTAAAATGAATCAGACACAATTAATGTGGGGAATTCTCGATCCGTATTTACCAGTGCCAGTAACAGAGCTTTTAATTCTGCCAGCTGCGCCATGCAGTCTCCTAGGGACTGTGTTCTTGATCCACTTAGGATGAAATGTTCCATTCTGCATGCAACCTTTAATGATTGCTCATGCGGCACTGTACTGTTGTTTACTTCCAATGGCCGACTGAGCAGATCCATCAGTGTAAATTATATATTCATACTGATCTAGAGGAAATATTTCATTTGGGAGAGGATATTCTTGTTCGAATTGCAGGAATGCTTGTGTTTTTAGACTTGGTTCGTACCTGTATTCTACGTCTATTGCAGTGAGAGAGTTATCCCATTGTATCCATATAGGATGTAAGGCTTTTGCGTTAGGGACGCTTGTCTTTGTTGCATCCTCTAAGGCTGGTACTGATCACTAAGTTGTGGACATTCATGCATGTTTTTAAGTGTTTAGATGCTATCATGTCCGCTTGTAGAGAACGTAGGATATCTGTGTGTTCCTGTATCCATTGCCTTACTGAAAAATCAGGTCTTATTAGATCGTAGAAAGGTTTTACTCTTTCTACGTAATCCAAAATGTATGTTCTGCCAAAATTCAGGAATCCCAGGATTGATTGTACATTTTTCAATGATTTTTGAGGTTGTAACAACGCGCATTTTTCTAGAAAGTTAGTTGCGAAACTTTTCCCTTCACTTGAGAGCTCATGACAGAGGAACAGGATATTGAGGTGGGATGTCTTTGATTTCTTAAAACTAAATTTATAGCCTTCAGAGACAAATCCCAATAATATGGTATTTACTCTGGTGACGTGTTCCTCCAGGTCATCATCCATTAGATAAATATGATCCACATAGGACAATGCCTCTTCATCCAGATTTTGAAGTAATTCAGGTACTCTGGCTGAGAACAACCCCGGGCTGTTCTTATACCTCTGGGGGAGTCAACAGTATTGACTCTGCGAGCCTAATGCAGAGAATGCTGTTAAACACCTGCTTTCAGGCTCTATATTTTGGCAGAAGAATCCATTTCAGATGTCTAGTGTGGTTTTGTATTTTTTCGGCACAATGTTATTCATTAATGCGGCCCTGTGTGCATTTTGTACTGCAAATGTTTTTGTGCAAGTGTTTAAATGTCTGTAATCCAAAACTAGACAATATGAGTTGTCAGGTTTCATTACGGGAAACAAAGGAATATTCATTTGAGAAGTGCAAGTTTCAATCACCCCTTGGCATTCAAGGTGATCTAAGATCTCCCTGACCTGTTTTTTAGATTCTTGCTTTATTGGATACTGTCTCTGTGGAGTTGGAATAGTTTTCAATGGTATTATGAGGTAGGTTGAATACTCATCCCATCCAACATGGTTTTGATATAATGCAGGTGCTAAGGCTCCCGCCCCACTCCTGTGCATGTGTGTATTTTAGATATTTGGGGACAGGGTTGGAAAAGGCTGGCAAAATTATTGTTTCCCCTTAGGGCAATCCATAACGATTTCTGGTGGCCAATCTTGTTCAGCTAAAATAATGTCATAGCCCAACGTCAAGTTCTCCCAAAAGAGACCTCTAACTTTTTTGGGCTGGTCCCCTTACATCTGGAGTGTTATTTCATATAACTTCTGTCGGATGATTACCCTAATATCAGGTGTTTCTACTGTGAAAAATTATTCAAGTCCGCTGTCATGAGAAATTCCATCATGTTCTGGTGAGCTATTGTTACTTCAGCTGCACAGTCTAGCATTGTCAGAGCCCATTTCCCGTTCAGTAGTTGAGTCCTCAGAATTCTGGGCATGTCTGATCTTTAGACCTGCAACTTTTTTCTTTTTGAATTGAGGTTTTGTTTTAGGTTTTTCTTCTTTTTTGGAAGTGTAGTCTGGAGCGTGTTGCTTGTCTCTGGACTTTGTACGCTCTTCTTGTCTGTCTCACCATCCTTCTCTCTCTGAGTTTTTCATTGAACCCTGAAAGGAACGAAAGGAATGTGTATCAGTTTCCTGATACCTGTCAGGTTTTCTAATATTATCCCAATTCCTAAGGTTATACCTTCTTTCGGAGGGCTCCTGTGGAGGAGACCTACCTCTGGATTGAGATCTATTTTCTTCCTTCTTTTTTTTTTGCTGTTGTCCCACTTCTTCTTAGAAGAAGCAGGTGCCTGCTGGAAGGTGTCCTTCTCTCAGGTGCCTGCTTGAAGGTGTCCTTCTCTGGACCACCCATCAGCTGAGGTTTTACTGCTTTTCTCCCAAACAGTACCTGCCTAATTCTGCATATACAGTCTCAATTATTTTGGGTAATTCATGTTCCTGTTGTAAAGGACTGAACTCCATTAGGCATTGGCGGATTGCCACTAATGCTGCTTCCCGCCTAATATTTGCTAATATTATAGCTGATACCCGTGCAAAATTAACAAGTAATTTCATCCGTAAGTTTAGAGCAGAACCTGCTCCGTACTCATTCTGTATTTGTTTTAATACTTCTGGTATTACTTTTAACGAGGGGATACCATGAGCGTTGGTATATATGGCAGCGCAAACTGTACCCCAAGAGGTATAATCCTCTATTTGTGGTGTTATCCCCATGGGCAAACCGATTCATAACAGGGGGTGGTGATGGACAGAGTATCTGAATTAAGCAGAACACTCCTACCCAGTCAAAAGATCAGGGCTTGATCCATCACCGTTTTTTAGCTCACTGCACCATCCCAGTTCAGAACCTGGCTATATGCAAATTAGTCTGTCCCTGGCCCAGTGCATCATGGGAACAGGGCAGACCAAACTACCAAGCCAATTCTTTACCGGAAAGGAAACAAGCTTCCGGGGACCGGTTTCTGGCATTACAGCCGTCTTCGGCCCGGCTTGCTTGAATCCTGATGGTGCAGTGAGCAAGGGACTCATGTCTGAGCATACCCTTCCACACTTGTTGTGGCCAAAACGATTCATAACAGGGGGTGGTGATGGACAGAGTATCTGAATTAAGCAGAACACTCCTACCCAGTCAAAAGATCAGGGCTTGATCCATCACCGTTTTTTAGCTCACTGCACCATCCCAGTTCAGAACCTGGCTATATGCAAATTAGTCTGTCCCTGGCCCAGTGCATCATGTGAACAGGGCAGACCAAACTACCAAGCCAATTCTTTACCGGAAAGGAAACAAGCTTCCGGGGACCGGTTTCTGGCATTACAGCCGTCTTCGGCCCGGCTTGCTTGAATCCTGATGGTGCAGTGAGCAAGGGACTCATGTCTGAGCATACCCTTCCACACTTGTGGTGGCCAAAACGATTCATAACAGGGGGTGGTGATGGACAGAGTATCTGAATTAAGCAGAACATCCCCATGGGCAAGCAGATTTTTAACATTCGGGGGTCGATTCCGATCCGGTAAAAAAAACGTCCATACGAATCGTATCCCTAGCTCTCTCCGTACGACTCGTACACATGCCGTACGACCCGACGAGTACGATCCGGACCGGGGCATCAGGACGCGATCCGTACGGTCCACGTCAGGTAAGGGAGATTCCTACGTAAAATCGCACAATCACATACACACCGTACGGTGCGTACACCCCATGATCACATGGGTACGCCCCGTACACCCAGCGTACATGGGGTACGGTGCGTACCCCTGCGATCATGGGGATATGCACCGTACCCCATGTACGCTGGGTGTACGGGGGTACGCCCCTGCGATCATTGGGGGTACGCACTGTACCCGGGGGGGGGGCGTTCCGTACCTATTTCGGTGCGAACTCTGCTTTTACAGCTGTTTTCATCTCCCGTAAAAAAAGGGTCGGACGGTGCGTACCCGACACGTATCTTACTTGCTGGGTCGTATAAACCAGCCGCGAGCCGTACAGATGTCGCGTACAGCGCGGTCCGACGGAGACTCGTACAGGGATTCGAGTCGTACGGTCTCTGTACGATTCGTACTGAGTCCGGCTTCTGGTACGAATCGTACTTTGACATACGTACGCGGGACGTTGCAGGGTACGATTCGTACTGGGAAAAACGCTCCGAACGGCAATTCGGAGCGGTTTTTCCCCAATCGGAATCGACCCCTCTGTGTTTTTCACATGGCCTTGTATTTGAGAATACTGCTTCCAGCTGTGTTATTTTTTTAGCTACTCAGAAGGGCATTTGTTCATGTTTTGTGGACATTTTACCCATTACTGCATGTGGTGTTATTTTAGTTGTTGAATTCTGAACTGGTCCAACTATGAATGTCCACATCACGAACTGTGTCATATTTCTGTACAGTTTTATTTGTTTTTTATGAAGTGTGAGTAAATCTCCTCCTGGCATCGTTTCAATGTCAAAATGTGGGGTGTAGGCTGCTAATTACTGGCCATGTTGCTCCTTCTCTTCCGTGCGGGCTGAGTCTTACTCCATTTCTTGTATGGGGAGGGCACCTTTAAACTAGTATGAGTGTTCCTTGTAAGTTAGTGGAACTTCAATGTCCTCATAGGAACAATATTCGTCCGGTATTTCATCTTTTGTGTAGTAATGAAATGGTTTAGTTATTGCATTTAATGTAACCCGTGAATAGAATACCTCTGTTCTATATGATTTGTTGCCTCAATCACAAATGTTACTTGTCCACCCCATGCCAGTTAAACCATGTGCACTTAGTTTTATGGTGGCGACATTCCTAACATTTCTGCAATGTGAATTGCGTCTGCACCTTCTTCTCCGGCTGAGAGGTGTACATCTTGTACTACGTTATCTCTTTCCTCAGTCATTGTTTTAGTAAAGAACAGTTTTCCAAGTGAACTAAGATAAGATGTTATGCACAATTTAGGAACAATGTGTCCTTCAAGCTTGATTAACCAACAGCCAATAAATATGAGTTTTTCTACTCAGCTGCGGCGGATTTTGTACCTTCCACTCCAGACGTCTCCGGGGAAATGTGAGTAGAGGTCTCTGAGAATAACAAGACTGAACTACTCAGTTTTGACTGTTAGAATATATGACGTTACAACGCAAAGAATTACAATGCATGCCTTCACAACGTGGTTTTTACATCGCATCTACAACCACAACACATGCCATTACAACGCATTTTTAGAAACTACCATTACCAAGCATACCACTACAATGCATACCATTACAACGAATAATACTTTTGGGGCAACAGTGGGGTAAGTGTTGAATAGTATAGGGGTAACAATTACTATTTCCACTCCAGTGAGTTCAACAGTAGGGTAAGTGTTAGATACTGATGGATAAAAATTACTATTCCCACTCCAGTGAGTGCAACAGTAGGGTAAGTGTTGGATAGTGAAGGGGTAAAACTACTATCCCCATGTACCCCAAAACCCATACCCACCCTAAAGCTAAAATATCCCTAATTCTTACCTTATAATGCGTTGTAATGGCATGCGTTGTAGTGACATGCGTTGTAATGGCATGCGTTGTTATGGCATGCGATGTAAAGGCAGTTTCATTGTAACAGCTGCATTGTAAAGGTAGTGTGTTATAATGACTGCGTTGTAATGGTTGTTTCCCTTTAAATAAGTACCCGACCAATGTTGGCGGCGCCATGTCATGTAGTTCCTATAAAACCTATACAGGATCTGCGCATTCGGACGTCATACACTATAGAATTGGTGTCATTCTTATTCTAAACACCCCCACTGGGTATGTCGGCCTTTTTGCATCAGCTAGCTCACAGTACCACTATAATCTCTTCTTACCAAGGAAAGAATAGTTATTGGCAGCCATCGAACATGACAACCCTGATCCCTCAGGAACGTGGAAACAGTGTACTACTTTTGTTCGGTCACTTAGTCTCAGAGAGATACACAGAATAAACGGCCTGGACGTTTTTCAATAAGCATTTATTTAACAGTTGTTATTCTACTGTAAACTAGATGAGCTGCAACAACCACTAGACAGAAACAGATGTAAATGATTAGAAGCACTATGAAAATAAAAGGATGACAGAGTTCTACCATCTTGCAATAATCATGAATACATAGGAGTATATAAAATACATGATAATAAAAGGTGCGTACTCCTATGATGCCTCCCTAACTAGATGTACCTAAGTGTACCGAGCATGTGTGTAGGTGTTAAGCCAAGAATCCCTCTGGGATACAGTCATCCCCATTACCTGGATTGAGAAACTGTGGGTCCCTGTCCTGGTCTCGGGTTGGACACCCCGCAAGGGATGTTTAGAACACTGCGAGCTGGAGTATCTGCATGCAGTAACCTCAGCGTCTTTTGTCAGTGTGTCGGCCGGGAAGTTCTAATTTCCTTTGCATGTCTTAGAAAAATGTTATTTATAAATACCCATAGGTCTCCCCGGGCGTTCTACCTTGCTGTATTACTTTGTCGGACTTAGGATGACGTTGGGAATTAACTTTGTACATGGATATTATACAGGAGATGGTAGACCTGCTGTGCTTCCAAGAATACTAATGCATAATGTATGAGGCATTTACCAGGGAAAATCCTGCGTTCTGTGTGCAGTGTCCTATCTAGGTAAAAGGTCAGTCCCTAAGAACCGTTATGTATGTAATGTAGGGGAGAATATAGGTGAAGGGTTATGATGTTACCTGAGCCTATATTAGGGTACCTATATGGAATATAACAGTGGAGGACGCTACTCACATGACAGAGCGTTCTTGCTTGATGCATATGAAGGAATAGCGGCCGCTTGTTAGCAAACACTTAAAAAGTGCTTTTTCAGATTAACATTATGATCAAATTCCAACTGCATGCAAGTAACATAGCTCCATCTGGTGGTTTATGGTGCAGACGACTGCAGAAGGGTCCAATAAGACCAGATTTGGGACAGCGGCACCATCAATCTCAAATCTTGGATCATGGAGAGCTGCAAGCCCCAATAATTCAGTTCCTATGTGAGCTATGAACTCAGCCTGTTAATGATGTAGTCTTTGGATACTCTCAATAAACTGTTGTATCCGACATACAATTGCCTTCTGCACATTTTTCGCGGGTAATGTAACTGAGATATTAGACAAAGACTTGGTAAAATGAGTGCCTCCAAATATGTTTTCACAACAGCTGCATCACTCCTTTCCTTTGCTTGATTCAATAGAATCTTTTCCAAAAATGTTGTCCTGTGTTTAAACTATCATATAGTTCCTGTAATGTTCACAGCATATCTTTTGCAGTTAATTATGTTTGGATCATCTAAGGGAGTAGAACATTTGTATGGTTGATCCCTACAGGCTCTCCATTGTACGCTTCCACATCTAACATTAGAAACCTTCACTAATTCACCTTCTTTAGGGCTGGATCATCCCTCACATGTCCTCAGGGAAGAAACAATTATGAATTATCCAGAAATTGGCCTCAGGTGCAGGCCCTTCCCACCATCTGTGACAACAATGATGGCTCTGTGTATCACTTTCTTTATGCATCTGCCATTGTGCTGGGTGTAATTGTGTAACCTTTCTCTGATACGCCATCTGATTGTTAACTCTCTAGAGAGTGTGTTGTCTGTATTACTTCCTCACCATTTTGGGTAACATATATTTTGAGGAAACTATTAACATTAAACATCTGCCTCCTATAGCAGAAATCATGGCACGTCATTATCCCCGGTGTGTCCTAAGAACTGAAGCTGTACTGTCTTGGCATTCAAAGCATTGTTAGCAAAATGGATTCCGGCATCTCATTCGGAGAAAGCTGAGCCATAATTATCTCCTCCTCAATAATACAATATTCAGGGTTCACATGTTCGACCGTAAACCCCTAAGAATATACCGAGCCTATCAACAGAGCCAATGTAACTGATCCTTATTAAAAGTAAAATACTGTAATGACTTGAAGTATTGATTACATACAATAAATAGATTACTGACTCAACAATGGCAAAATTACGCCTACACACCCAATAGGACAGCAATCATATGGGGGAAACCCTAGAGTTTTAGCAGTATGTGAGTCCTATCAGGCAGATCTTATTAGATCTCATTGGTGCCTCAATTCTAGCTTGCTCTGCTATTGTGGAGGCCAAGGGTTGATGGTATTTAGCATCCATTTGTATCAAAAGACGACACTGCTGAAGCTCAAAAAGAGCAGATAGATGGTGCTACTAGGCTTCTGTCAGAGCTCTTCCAGGCTGTATCTTCTCGCAGCATCTATCCTCCTAGACACCTCTCAAAACTCGTGTCAAAATCTCACCTCCAAAGGAACCTCACTTCAGCCTTGAATTCGAACTGTATTGATTGACAGATTCACCCAATGGCTGAGCCTTTCCCATTTTAGTATAGAGGCTCTACCCATTCGATTAGTGCCAGTATAGCAGATAACAGAAATGCACAACTGATTAATTAGCGTGCTAAATGCCATATCTGTTATGTTAAAATACCACACTGTGAACTTATGACCACATGGGCTTTAAAGGTCATTCATGCATTCTAGAGACTAATAAAAGTATTTTCACTGCGACAACCCCCAAATATTAGGATTCCCATTGACCCCTTTCCCCTCTCTGTTCACTATAATTGGGCACCATTCTGTGCAATTTATAGATATAGCATATTCCGTATTTTACAGTATCTGAGCAGCTCTGATCAAATTGGACTCCACACTAATTAATTTTACATTTCCGTGGTATGGTGTATTTGATGCATGCAATGTTTGAGATGCCAGGGTGGCACTCTCTATCACACAACATTTCTAGGGCTGCCTTGATCTCTTATTTTAGGAATGCCTAGAGGTGGGGAAATATAGCAAATAACATTTAAGGAGTCCTATTCCACTTTAATATTGACTATTGATCTACAGGAATGTCTTGGAAACAATATGAAGGAGCAAGTTAAGTATATATAGGTAAATTGAGGTTACTTTACTTAACTTCACATATCTCTGCTTTGATGATATATTTATGTATTTTTAATGAAAGTAGATGTGGAATTAAAATCTTTACCTATGTATATTCACTTATCTTCTCGGTGTTTTAGTCTTAAATATTTTGCCAGGATATTTTGGCAACATGATGTTTCTGTCATTTGTATTTCAACAAACAACGGTTCGAGTAACACTGAGGCAGTTGTTGTTGTACTAAGTAGATCTGCACAAAGAAGAAAACAGATGATAAATCAGGAGTTGGAGTAAAAGTGCAGCCAGAAGACGTGCTTCTTAATGTGTTTTTGTTTGTTCATATCTGACGAGCGAAACCAAGGGCACATTTTGTTCTTCCACGTGATGCAACAATGGAGGAAAACGAACAGCAAAAATAATGCAAATATTGACACGCAGATACATGTGCAGTATTTAAAATGTTCTGTGCTGAGAGCCTCGGAACTGCGTGCACCACTGTAACAGATATGTGGAAAAACACCGGACGGTGGAAGCCATTGGAATGTTTGACTCATCGGAGAGGCAATTTGGAGAATATGGCGACACGTCCAGCGGAGACATTTGTAAAAGATGTCAAGTATGTACAACGAATAAAGCTCACTACAAGGGAGCTGATTGTAAACTTATACTTAAAGAATCAAATGTTCACTACATGGAACCCGGGCACTGAGTAAGCTGGGAGTTCACAATAGCACAACTTTGTAATACATTTAGTAATACTTAAGGAATAAAAAGGTGTGTATGTGTGCACGATTTGATTTTATAACCCCCAGGTTATCATTTACCTCACACATTTTATTATTATTTTCATGTTTTGCATCAGGAGAAGAAAGAGGCTGTGATCCCGAATGTGAAGCAAGTCACCTCAGGAGCAGGATGATATTTTGAGGAGCGACAACGTTGTGTTACTTCTCAAGGCATTCTGCAGTCTCATCTCTACCTCTCCTCCCAGGTGGGATACAGTATTTCCATAGGGAGTAGCAACTGGAGTGCATGAGACTCTTGACACATTATAAAATGAAATTAAGGCACAGAGTAACCATATTTAGTGATAGTTAAGTTTTCTTATCCACAGACTTTAGGCCCGTTTGATGAATCTTCGCTAAATGTTGCCCAAAAAAGTTTATCCTTCTCAGCTCCTTTGGGGTGATCCATCAAGCATGGCCTGCGGAAAAAAGGGGGACCCAAATCGTAAAATACCCATGCTTTTTTTAGATACTTTATTATAGCAAAAACTGAACGAAATGACACCGAATTAGGCAGGAAGGTAGACTTTGGTCCTCAGATTGTGCTTTTTGTGACTGGGTGTAGATCCATTCCGTCGTTTTTGAGATATTAAGGGGTAAAAAATAATTGTATATTTTGGGTGTGGTCTCGCGAGAGTGCTGCGAGCATCAAGCGAGAGCGCAAATCTAAAATTGAGCTCTGTGATTGGTCAAGAGGCATATTATCCCATGAGTCCCACAAGCGCTCTGATCTGCTGTCTGTTGGAATTTTAGAAATAAAATGGCAGCATTACTGTTTACTGTGAATAATTGGAGGGTGTGTGTAAATAAAGTAAAAAAACTGATATAAGGTGGCAGCAGAAAGGTATGCGGCCCCCCTAGATTTAGAGATGATTGTCTAAGGGATAACCACTGTGAAGAAAATAAATGTATATTGTTTTTAACTAATGTTTATGATCTTGCAGGACTTTTACAGTTTTGGGAATAATAAAAAGCAGTAGATGAGTTTTCAATACACTCTATTAGTAGGAATGTACATTGTGCTCCTTGTTATTGAGAGGAAGTGTGTAACAGATAAGTACTGTGATGAGTAAGCAGGTAATTCTTATTTTCAAGAAAATGTTACAATCTCTTTGGATCTTGAAAAGTAGAAAGAAGTAGGCGATCTTTGAATACACTGTAGTATGCACACTTCCTACTACAGAAAGGTGTATTACTGGAGATGGTGTTTATCAGAATCTACTATTTATGCCCATCAGCTTGGTAAGAGTTGTGCGTAAACTACAGTCTCTTCCAATATACAACTATGCACACCTATTATGAGAGAGAGGGGTGTTGGCAGGGAGGGCAGTCCTTCTCCACTCACTACTGCACACACTGAAAGAGGTGTCAGCGGAGAGGCCAGTCTGTCTCAACAAAGCCTAGTATGCACATGCTATTTAATCACATTGAACATTGCATAATTTTAGTGAATCCGTAAATTAAATTAAAAAATGTATCAAAAATCAGCGGAGGCACTGATTTTTGGTACATTTTTTTAATTTAATGTAATTTATGGATTCACTAAACATATGTAATGTTCAATGTGATTAAATAACATTGGGCTTAATACTTTCAACGATTTGGTTTACATTTTGTTCATTATGTTTCTCATGGTATGTGTTTGTTGAATATGCTCTACTGGGACTATTTTTCTATTGTACTATTATATACCCAGGTCCCAGTGGCCGTTTGGGTTTACCTTGATCTGTAATTTATTAGTATGCACATGCATCACCTGAGAGGTCTGACAGGAGAGGCAAGTCTGTCCCCACACACTACTACACATACCTGTCATCTGAGATAGAGGTCTGAAAGGACAGGTCAGTCCATCCACACACCCGCCTATGCACACCCATACTCTGAGCGAGAGGTCTCAGTAAAGAGGCCAGTCAAATGAGAGAGAGTTCTGGAAGGAGAGGGCTGTTCCTCTCCACTCACTATTACACACACCCGTCATCTCAGAGAGAGGTCTGAGAGGAAAAGGCAGTCCCTACTCACTGACTACTATGCACACCCATCACCTGAGAGAGAGGTCTCAAAGCAGAGTTTACTCCATCTACACACCCTGCTATGCACACCCATCATATGAGAGGGAGTTTTGAAAGGGGAGGCCCGTCTCTCTCCACTGAGTAGTATGCACATCTGTTATCTGAGAGAGAGGTCTGAAAGGAGAGGCCAGTCTCATGACACACCCTAATATGCACATCCATTATGCAATAGAGGGGTCTCAGTGGACAGGTCAGTCCCTGCACATGCCTTACTAAGAATTTTTGTTTGGGAAAGAGGTTTGAAACCAGAGGACAGTCCCTACTCATATTACAGTATGCACACCCATTATCCGACAGAGGGTTTTTAGTTGAGAGGTTAGTACTACCTACATACTACTATGTGACGGGGCGGCGGGACACCCCTGTGAAGACCGGGAGAAGGAGCCCGTGTATCGTCGTGACTGGTGGTCAGCTGTCCCTGTCTCGCCCTTTTCTCTTTCCCCACTGCAGCCGTCATACTTACCAGCAGAGGAGTGGTCAGACCCCGGCGCAGTGTATCCTTGGGGTTGCGAGGCAGAACCAGAGCAGTGCCCCTTTAAGACGGAGTGCATCGAGGACGAAACCCCGCCCATCGTGACGTCAAAAGCTGGAAGAGCCCGGAAGACGCCGGAAGAAGTTCCCCTGGAGAACGAGGACGAGAGAGCGGAGGAGTGGAGGCCGACGTCGGAGCAAAGCAAGTACTGCCCAGCTGAAGACAACAAGCCAGGAGGCCACCGGTTCCGCGAAGCGCCCTGCCACGCTCCCGCGGGAGGGGCATGGCTGACAAAGGTACGGGGCAAGGTTGCGGGGTGGGCAGGTTGGAGTGGATAAACCCACTGTGTACATACCGCCTAGACGACCCCATGTCCTCCCTACCTCACGAGCACGACGTCACCACCGGATTGTGAATACTCACTGGGCACCAGGTTTCCCTCACTCCCGGTCCCTAAGCAGATTGTATTGGACGCTCCCCTGATACCTTGTTTCTCTGTTCCTTTCCTTGTGGTCGCTGCTACCCCTGACTTCGCCTGGAGGTCGCTGGGACGTCTTCACTCTGGCTGCCACACCCCCTGGACAACGCCGCAACACCCTGGAACTCCCGTGTTTCCCTAGAGGCGTCAGAACGGAGCCTGACGAGATAGCACGAATAAGACTGTCTAACCGCAGAAAGAAAGCATACCTAAAAATAAAACCCTCACTAAAAGCACTTTTCCCGCCTACTGACTACGTTCCTTCCCATGTGGTCCCTGACCCAGTAACATACTATTTCCCTACAATTGTGTTGCGATCCTGTAAAAGTCTTGCAAGAGTAGAGAGGAAGCTTCAAGGGGTAAAGATTGCTGCAGGAGGCTTGCGTGATCCCACAAGACTATTGTGAGAACCGCATGGAAAATTACTGGGCCTGCCACAAGGTGTTTTATGATCCCACAAGAGTATCGTGAGATCGTATGGGGAGAAGTAAAAAAACGGCCAAGGCTCAACCAATAGTTACCATTCTTATTACATGCTTGAAGAAATGCTGTGATGGGATTGGGTTCAGAACCAGAGATAGCTCAGTTTGCTCTTGGGGTTTTGGAGGAGAAGGAAGTCTGTTTGAGATGTGCTCAGCACAAGTGAATTCATTTGTAGCTGAAAGAGACTGGTGTCTTCATCTGCATTTGAGAATGAACTCCAAGTTCAGGAAATTATCAATATAATTTATAAACTTAGTTGTAAAGTATCAGTAAATGTACTAATGTTGGTAAATGTATTTCACAGAATGCTTACAGAGTAAAAAGCTGTTTGGGGAGGTGTAGGTCCCTTAATATAGCTTTCAAGAGGAAGACATTAAAATGTAGAGATATATCAGCAAGTATTGCAGATCGTGTTGAAAAATTAAATGTTCCATTGCTATGTACTTGTAAATAAAGGAGGCAGTGTTTCTGAAAGTATAAAACAAAAAATGTGGAATGGGTTGATAAAAACCCTAGGGTTTTTATGAACCTCACTGTACATATACTTTAGCCCTATGAGATGTTTGAGCGGTGATATTGCTATTTCTAGAGCGAAATACCATGTTCATTGTTAGCAAAGGTGACTCAAGAGGTATGTGTTACTTTATAAACTTTTATGAAATGAGGTTTGATGGCATGTTATTATTTATTTGTCAAAAAAATACACTTGGTGAGGGTGTAGAATTATTGTGGAGAAAAGAATAACAAGTTAGTGGGATATTAGATATAAATATTTGATTGTGGGTGAAAGATGTAGAACGCTTTACAGAATATATTGAAAAATGACTGTTATTATTTATTGACTAGCATGAAACGTTTCATTTTTTTGTTTTTTTCTCTTTTTGTAGGAGGCAAATGGAAAACATTAGTTGTGAACAAGATAACTACCATGTGCGAAAATATATGGAGGAGAAAATGAAGTCTTGCTCACTTTTTAAAAAACGGGAAATAATACTTTGTGGAAAGTGAGGAATAAAACTAATGACTGGTGAAGCAATAATGTTTGTATTGAATAGGGGGGCATGTGTGATCTTGCACAAGCTTGTGCTGTGTAGCTCTACTTGTCTCTGAGGAAATAATTGTCTGCCTACATAAGCAGCAAAAAAGAGCCTTGTTAAGACAAGCAAGATTATTGTCTTGTTCAGTAGTGAGTACCTGAACAGGCACAGTGTATCCAGATTGAAAACTTGTGAAAGCACATGAGCTCTGCACGCATGAGAAACTTTGCTGAGATTTTTTTGATAACTGGCTTCAAAACAAAAACAAAAACTGCCTTACCAAAGGCTCTTTGCAAGGCTGAGATGGTGCAGTTACACCAGGCTGCTCCTCAATATGTGATGAAGACATTATAAATTAGTAAAGTTGGTTGTTTTGTTTGTTTTATAAATGTTGATATAGTTTGTTAATGTAGTTTTTGCTATTGTTGTTGTAGTTTTGTAATGTTGTTAATTTATTTTGTTTTTATGTTTAATAGTTGTTATAGATTTGAATATTATTACAATATTCTAATGTTGATAAAATCGGTAGTTCGTTCTTCAGTGAGTGCAGAAGTTCTTCTACATGTATATATATTTCTTTACTGTACTATGCACATCTTTTATGCTACAGAGAATTGTTAATGGAGAAGCCAATTATTTGAATGCCCAACTATGAAGACTTCTCATGCAACAGTGAAGTCTCACCAGACAGTTCAAACCCTGTTCTCACTGTAGTATACAGACCTCTCATACAAGAGATAGGTTTTGGCACAGAGGCCAGTGCATCCTCATTTTCTACTATGCACTGCTATCTGTTTTTGGAGATGTGATAGTGGAGAGGGTAGTTCTTTTGTAGATGTTACTATATATGCTTGTAACTCTGTAGAGAATTTTCAGCAGAAAAGTCTCTCCCTATGCACATCCTACTATGCCTCATTGTATCCATAGAGAGAGGTCTGAGCAAGAGGTGAGTATATCCCCACATTCAACTATCCACACCAATCAACCAAGACACAGTTCTCAGCAGAGAGGATACTCCATTTCTATACCCTACTACCCACAGCCTACATTTCCCATATATTACTCTTGGGAGATATCTTTGCTGGCAAAGTAGTGTGCTTACACATCATACTCCCTATAGTTGTTATGTAAGACACAGTTATCAGCCTAGAGGTCATTTCATCTCTACACCTTACTTGTATATCCGTCATGCTGGGAAATTGCTGTGTCCAGAGAGGTAAGCTTGTTTTCATGGCCTAATTTGCACACCCATCATCCAAGGCACAGGTCACAGGAGAGGGGCAAGTCTTACCTCACACTGTACTATGAAGACTTATCATGCAAGAGAGATGTGTCAGCAAACAGGGCACTTCCTCCCCACAGTATGCATACCTGTCAGTATGGAAACCGGTATGAGTAGGGAAAGATACATTTTTCTCAAACCCTACTGCAGACACCTCTCACCCTGGTAAGATGTGTTAGTGACAGCTCACTCAGTTCCCAGATAACATTGCATATCACTGTTGCCATAGGAAGAGGTGTCAGTACAGAGGCCATTGCTTGCCCACACTGTACTGCATATCAATGTTGTCCTAGAGATAGGTGTTAGTGGAGAAGGCAATGCTTCCCTACACACTAAAGTACATGTCTGTCATTCTGGGGAGAGCTATGACTAGACAGTCAAATCCATTCCCACGCCCTGATATATAAAGTTATTTCCCTACGGAGAAGTCTCAGTGCAGAGGCCAGTACTTGTAATACTTACTATAAAATACTGAGGTCCTATATGTGAGGTGGATACCTTCTCAACCCCACTATGCATACCACTGAACCTGGGGAAAAGGGTGAGTGGAGAGGCAGTGCCTCTTTACCCTACTCTACACAATGGTTACCTTCATGCAAGGTCTCAGTGGAGAGGCCAGTCTCTCCCCATAGTTTACTATACACAGTTGCTAGGTTGTGGCAAGGTGTCAGTGGGATCCCATTGTATACTTACACCATACCGTTGAGACTATATTCTCCCCACACCCTATTAATGGGGACTGTATGGCATAAGTACTGTAATAAAGGGAAAGTGTAAATTCTTCCTCTAAAAAGGTGTATTATCTCACAAGACTCTTGCAGGATCTTGAAAAAAGCAGTGATTGAACTTTTTTTAATACAAATAAATGGAATTAAATTAAATAAATGAGTATCAATGTGTGCTATGTACCAATGTATCATGCAGATAAAACGTGTTTTTCAGAAAATAAATAAAAGTGATTTATTTTCCCCACAATTATATAATGGATTGCATTTCTTTAAACTAAATACACTATTACTATTCTGGTCTATATAAAATATACATGCTACATGAGGATATATTTAGTGTAAATGCAAAGTCCATTTAAAAAAGAATGATCTTGCGAGGGGCTCATAATAGCAAACTAAGAAGAACGGCTGCCTTGGACTGCATGTGAGGGATTGCCTCCCTGGCTTTTGTGAGAGTCTTGCCAGAGCTTTGTAGAAGGGTAACATAATACAAACAACATAGATCATGAAATTAGCGGGTAGCTCTGAAAAGAGCCATTTTTGTTAACAGCTTTCAATTGTCTGCAAACACGTTAAACATTTGTTTGACTTTGAAAAAACATACAACTTGAGCTGTTGAATAAACACCAACCACATCTCCTTAAAAACAAAAAGGAGAACAATTTGGAAAAACCTATTTAATAAAAAATAAAACTAGAGCCTTGAGGGGCACTTGTGATATTGGATAAGCTTGTCCTGGGCAGACCTGTTTTCTCAGATGGAAAAATTATTTGTTTACACAAGCCGCAAAATAATGCTTTATTGAAGAAAGCAGGGTTATTGTCTGCTTGTGCACTTAGAACCTGCACAGGCACAATATCTCCTGCAGAAAATGATGTGGAAGCCGCTATAGAGTTGCCTAGCTCTGAAGCACGAGCCAACTCTGCCTGTGCAAGCCTTTGTCGATGCATAGATCTGAGGTGTCTCCACATGCCTGTGGTACTCATGCTATACTGTTTATTTCTGCTCTCTTAGCTGATCTCCTTCTTGCAAAAATTACAGGTGACATACTTTGCTGAAACATCTTTGCTACCTGGCCTCATGTCAAAGAATTACCACACCAAATTTTCCTTAGGAGGCTGAGATGGCTGCGCTGGTGCAGGTGCTCCCGTCTGTTCATTAGATTCTGATGAAGACATCTTTGTGATGAAAGGCAAACGGGAAAGGAGAGCAAGCTGGATATATCTACCCTCACCAAACTCCAATAGTGAAAAAAATCTTAAAGGATGGGATCTTCTTCGTCTAAATAAAGACATCCATGTGAACCAAACACAGTCCTTCCTTAGGATGTGCTTCCTCTCCTGGACCTCTTGCGAGAGGCTCGCATGCATCTCACTAAACCATAAAAAACAATTGTTTTATACCTTCAATAGAAAAACACATCATTATTTTTTCTAACTTAATCAACATGTCTTATGTTATACTTTTTTCAAAATTACATGAAAACGCTAATTAATTTAACTCTAATGTACGATCTCACGAGTGCTTTGTGAGAGCCAAACAGAAAGTAGAGCCCCCTGAGTGTCGGCATATGGGATTGTGCATCCAGCTCCCATAAGGTCTCGCGAAAGCCATCACTTAAAAAAAAAAATCCAACCATTTTTTATTCACTATTCCATTCTAGAATAACATTAAATAATAACTAAAATCATGATAAACATCGGTATGCAATAGATTACAATGAAACTTACAACTCTACTTTCCCACAAGTGTCCTACAAGGGGCTCATGAGGGTCTCGCGAGAGTCATGACACTTGAAAAATACATTGCTGGTAACATGTCTTGATATCAGAGTCACAGAACTGAGCAAATACACAATCTCTAATGAGATATTGGATATTTATCTGTTTAATACTCAAACATATTTGAGAAAGTTTTTCCAAACTTTGAATCATATCTTATGTTACAATGAAAAAAAGCATTCTTGTTTAAAATAATGTATGCACACAGCATATATTATAAAGTCATTCCACCATACATACACTGTCAAAATAAATTAATTTAGTTTAGAAAAAAACCTAGAAATTCATTGGAAAAAAACAAAAGTTAAAGTAACAGTATAGTTAGGTATAATAAAAATATCTGTTTTCTTTTTTTTTAAAACTTAAAAATTCTCTAAAAAAACAAAGGTTAAAGTAATATCATAGTTAGTTGAATTTTCCTTTGAAAACATTAATGTTTTGAACTAAAGAAAACACAGACATTCAGCAGTTATGGTCAGCAGAGCTAACTATAGCTTGTGCCTCCGCCATGCACTGCTTATGACCTCACATATGATGTCACTTATGACATGGTCTATGACATCTTAAATATCATCATGATGGCATCACTCATGACATCATCCAAGCTTAATTTTCCCATATATTGCTGTATAAATTACTATCATGTATATAAAAACATCGATACGGAGGAATTAATATATTGCTTTTGTTTTATTTTAGGGAACAATTATTACCCTAAATTCAGTTTTTTAAACCTACAAAATATATTACTTGAATTAATATAAGGCACACATACACAATGGGACTGATCTTTAAACAAACATAATAACGATAAATTACACAAGGACATACACCAAATGTGGTTTATTCTGTAATATGCCCCTGCAGAAAAGCATATATTGGCCAGACAACTCAGGCGATTAAAATGAGAATTATGCAGCACAAAGCTCGCATACGTTGTAATACAGAGGGAGCCCCATTTGTACAACATTATGAACAAAATGGGCACAGCGAGAATGACTTAGTTGGTCAGTATTGCTAGTAGTGAAATCTGTAAACAAAACTATGCTGCAGATGAGTTTAAATTGTCTTGAATCGTCTTGAAGCCCTGTTGATTGAGAGGTGCCACCCAGCGACAGAAGGTCTTAATGACCGGGATGAAATCTAGGCGCTAATCTGATCACATACATGAATGTAAGGATCATTGTGTATCTACAATGGTATTCTGATTGAGATGATTTAGATACCAAAGACTGCATATATCTTCCTCTGTTTCCTCTGTTCTGTTTTTAACCACCCTGTACAGTAAATCACAGTGTATTGTGTACATATATATAACGTTGAGTTTATGTATATTTATGTGATAATTGAACTATACTATGTGTCCATGACTTGGATCTTAGATGAGACATATGCTCATTAGTATTGACAAAAATGTATGTGGATATTGATTGCCACTGATACTTTTAGAATGTAAGCCTCTTTTTGTACTATGCATGCTGGTACCCAGTTGATAGTTATCAGATGTCCCGATGTTGTGTATACTTATTACCGATAATTGTCGATCAAGTAACAGATATATCTTGGTAGCCACCTCGAGTTAAGTGAGACCATTTAGAACACCATAAGAGAGTCACTTTAGAATGGACAAAGACCATTTAGAACACCATAAGAGAGTCACTTTAGAATGGACAAGAGACTTCACAGAGTCTTTTACGTTGTATTTTCGTTTAGACAAACACACACAGTTTATGATGTGATGGCATACACTAGGGCCAAAGCGACCACACACACACACCAAGTTTTTGATTTTATGGCATACACTAGGGCCGAATCGACCACTCTCACGTGTTTGGCGTCATTGTTAATGTGATGATACGTAGGTCTGATGTAATTTGAGAACTACAGTGCAGCCCATGAGCATATATCGAGCGATAGAAACTACACTGAGTCCGTTGTTGGTTTCACATTTCGGACAGGCACATATAGTCCGCTTTCCATATTTATTCCCGGGCGAAGACGCGTCCAGACACACGTTACGAGCTTAGTTCTGCATTTAAGTGTGAAGATCTGAATGTACAGGCCTAGCACACGCTGACCGTTGGAGCGAGGATCGCGAGTAACTATCTGCTCATGATACAACAGCTGACCAGTGAGCGTTGTAGTCGGTGATTTCTTTATACGCGAGAATTTTTATTGGTAGTGTGCTCTGGTTGAGTCTGTAGTATACTGTTTGGAGTTATATGACGTTTTGTTTCCTTTGTAGGTAGGCAGTGTTGATATTTAGAATATCAGAACAATTCATTTGCAGTAAAAAATTCACCCTCATCTGTGAGAGAGATGAGTGCTATATAAGTTTGTATACTGTGCTTGGTAGACAATATGCTCTAGTAAATAGGATATATCTAACTCGGTAAAACCTTGACTCACCGATGTTTTTCTAGGGGAGTCTTTCTCGGATTGAGGCTCCATTGGGCGCTTAAGACTCGGGGTTACGAAATACACGACCCATTAAGGATCTTATGATGTGAGTCTTTAGAAATTCTGTATTTAATTTGTTTCTTTCTTAACTCACTCGGTTTTCAGTGTCAGGATGCATGCTTTAGGGGTCTTTTCTACCCGATTTACATGCAACACGATTATTAGTTGGATTGTTGATTTGGCATGTTTTTGTCAGATTTGGTTATATGCAATGTTCCCTCTAATTTTTTTCCTCTGTGTGCGGCACTGGAGGGTCTCTGTGCGCTGAAACCATGGCTATGTGCGCCAGGAACCAAACCGTGCGTGTCTGCGGCACCAAATGGCACTCAAAACGTTTACTTTAAAAAGTGAAAAGATGATGCATTTTCACACATACAGAGCCACAATAAGGGTCTTAAGGGCAGTTTGAAAATGTATTGTATTGCCTGTATTTTCATTGTTGTGTCTCTGACTGCTGTTGTCTGTCTTCCCCGCTGCCTGTACGTGGTCCATGCCCCGTTTTCTTCCCTCTGTTCCCCTCGCTATCCCCGTGCTCTCTCTGCACGGTCTTTCCTTCTGTACTCCTCGCTGCCCGTGTCTCTGCCCAGTTTTCCCTTCTGTTTCCCTCGCTGCACCCGGGCCTCTCTACCCGTTCTGCCTTCTGTTGTTAGCTGCCCCTATATTTCTGTATTCTGCCTCTATGCCATTAGTTTTTTGTGCCCGTCTGCCCTCTGTGCCACTCGTTTTTGTGCCCTTCTGCCCTCTTTGCCACTCATTTTTTGTGCCTTTTAGCCCTCTTTTTCACTTCGTTTTCCCCTCGTTTTTTGTGCCCTTCTGCCCTCTGTTCCACTCGTTTTTTGTGCCTTTTTAGCCCTCTGTTCCACTTCGTTTTCCCCTCGTTTTCTGTGCCCTTCTGCCATCTGTTCCACTCGTTTTTTTGTGCCTTTCTGCCCTCTGTCCCACTCGTTTTTGTGCCCTTCTGCCTTCTGTTTCACTCGTTTTTGTGCCCTTCTGCCCTCTGTGCCACTCATTTTTTGTGCCTTTTAGCCCTCTGTCCCAGTCTTTCTGCCCTCTGTCCCAATCGTTTTTTGTGCCTTTAGGCTCTCTGTCCCACTCGTTTTTTGTGCCTTTATGTCCTCTGTCTCACTCGTTTTTTGTGCCTTTATGTCCTCTGTCCCACTTGTTTTTGTGCCCTTCGGCCCTCTGTTTCACTCGTTTTTGTGCCCTTCTGCCCTCTGTGCCACTCATTTTTTGTGCCTTTTAGCCCTCTGTCCCAGTCTTTCTGCCCTCTGTCCCTATCATTTTTTGTGCCTTTATGCTCTTTGTCCCACTCGTTTTTTGTGCCTTTATGTCCTCTGTCCCACTCGTTTTTTGTGCCTTTATGTCCTCTGTCCCACTCGTTTTTTGTGCCTTTCTTCCCTCTGTTCCACTCGTTCTTTTGTGCCTTTCTGTCCTCTGTCTGTGTCCCACTCGTTTTTTGTGCTTTTATGCTCTCTGTCCCACTCGTTTTTTGTGTCTTTATGTTCTCTGTCCCACTCGTTTTTGTGTGCCTTTCTGTCCTCTGTCTGTGTCCCACTCGTTTTTTTGTGCCTTTCTGTCCTCTGTCTGTGTCCCACTCGTTTGTTTGTGCTTTTATGTCCTCTGTCTGAGTCCCACTCTTTTTTTGTGCCTTTCTGTCCTCTGTCTGTGTCCCACTCGTTTTTTTGTGCCTTTCTGTCCTCTGTCTGTGTCCCACTCGTGCCTTTATGCCCTCTTGCCTTCTGTTCCGCTCGTTCCCCAGCGGCTGTGGCCTTTTGTTTAAATATTGCTGTTAATCGGAGCCCCTTCACGGGCTCCGATTAACAGCAATACTTAAACAAAATGCCACAGTCTGCCTCGCTTTACTAACAAAAGCGTAGACACTTTCCAAACACAGCGCGAGCACACGCTGTGTTTGGAAAGTGTCTACGCTTTTGTTAATAAAGCGCGGGGCAGTCTGTGGCATTTTGTTTAAGTATTGCTGTTAGTCGGAGCCCGTCAAGGGGCTCCGATTCACAGCAATATTTAAACAAAAGGCCACAGTCTGCCCCGCTCTCACAGCCGCAAGCGCCATAATCCCCACCAGCCCCCCCGCCTCCTTACCTGCATTCCTCACGCCCGCTCCACCGCCACCACTAGAAAAGTGCTCATGTTTGCGCCGCTCGCGTTTTAAAAGCGGCGAGCGGCGCAACTCTGTTGCGACGTACTGTGTGCGCGCTCCACGCTAGGTGGTGCGCGCTGACTTGGGGGGAGTTGCGCGCGCGCGGCCTAGAGGGAACGGTGGTTATATGTGAGAAGTACCACCTCGAGGATATTGTGTTATTAGACATCACATCTCTTCCTTTACCTTTTCATGTGGTGATTTCGTGGTTGCACTATTTTATGGGAACCTAGATGGGTAACCAGAATTTGTGTACAATTAAGAGGTGAGATATGGACATAAATTAATATATGCATATTTGTATGGATTGATTTAGCATTGTTCCTTTTCCCTTGTCCTAAGGAGGCCGAGAAGAACCCAAGGCTGAAATGCGTCCGGTCAGTGATGTCATCAGTGATGTCACTGAACAGGTCATGAGTGATGTAATATGTGAGGTCATAAGCAGTGCATCGCTGGGGCGTGAGTCACAGTTAGCTCCGCTAACTATAATTGCTGAATTTCTCTGGTTTTGTTTAGGCCTGCGCAGTGAACTCCGCTCTGTTCGCAGAGTTCGCAGAGTTTTCTGCACTCCGCGCTCCGCGGAGCTCGTGGAGTGCAGAAAACTCTGCTCCACATAGTGCAGCAGAGTTTTTTTCCCACTCGTACTGCCGAATGGTAAGATCGAAAGCGCGAGCAGGCGCTCGGGTAGAATTTCTACCCAAGCGGCAGGAAAACCATCACGAATGGCACTGCGCACTGCACTCTGCCACTTGCGGAGCTCTGCAAAGATTTTTTGTCACTTCGTGGAGTTCTGCGTAGCAAAACTACGCAAACTACACCCAGGCTTGGTTTTTTATGAGTGAAATGTCAGCCTAACTATAAAGTCCCTGTAACCTTTATTTTTTTCAGTACATTTCTAAGGTTTTTCAAATTCTATTTCCCAACTATACCATCCATGTAACCTGTTATTTTTAAATTACATTTTTGAGGTTTTTAAATTGTATTTTGTATGTAAAATGACTTCTTTAAGGTGTATTTTTATATACTTGTATTTTCTTCAGTGCATTAATAAGTTTAGTTTTTTTCTTTACATTTTTTTATATCTGCGATGATGTCGCAATACCCGCGGACACGTCGCAAAAACGGAAAACAAAAGCAAACATTCAATTATCACTAACACATCCAAAAATAATATGTAAAATGTCTATTCTGGACATTACCTTATGCATATTAGTATATACATACTTCTTTAAAAACATGTTTAAACTCATGTTTTTATACTAAGTTTCTTATCCATCTTTCAGACCTATTTTCTGTTTTCGCAGTTATTCGGGACGTCGTGATGATGTCGTTAATTGCGATGATTGCACCTTCTCCATAAAGTGTGAAACACATATATCCACACATACTACAGTATTTTACACACTAGGGGGTCTATTAGGATGTAGGGCGGATCGCCACCGCCCGTATGGCGGTGGCAATCCGCCCTACATCATACCCCGCCAGCCATCCATTTCCCTCCGCCAAATTAGTATGGCGGGGGGACCCCAACGGACGGAAAAAACGGTTTTCCTTTGGTCGACCAGTCGACCGGGCGGAGAAGGGGCTAGATATAGTGGTGGTGTCTGCTAGACACCACCATCCATATTAGCATGGGCAGCGGTGCATGGCTTTCAATGGCAGACACCCCGACATGGAAAGCCATGAGGAGTCTGCTTTCGGGGGCCCAATGCGGGCCCCCAGGGTATTGGGGGGGTGCACATACATTGTCATGGACAAGGTGGCAGGCATCACAAGGTGCCTGTCACCTTGTACATGACAATACACACAATGCTGGGAATAAAGGATATTAAACAAAACAGAGCCACCCAATAATCCCGTGAGGACTGGGTATGATCAATAACAAAATTACAATTTGTCCCCGTAGGAGTTATTTAAATACTCTTAATAAATTATTCATTTGTCACAACAGTGATCTATCATTCAATAAATGCAAGGAAAGTACAGTATTTTACTGTTGTTTATTTTTTATAAGTTATTTTCTTCATCAAAAAATGCAACATGGCAACATAAATACTACTCTATTTGCAAATTTGGCTTCAAGTAGTATATAACACCTTTTGCTATTTACATGGAAAAACGAAATACCATGCAGAGAGGATTTTTTTCATTATAATACATTCATTGTAACATCACAAAAAAAGGTACAGATGTAAACAAAACGGTGTCAGGCGTCGACGTTTCGGTCCCTCGTCGGTTTATAAAATCCATAGGACCATCATCAGGACAAGTTGCATATATATATCTACAAATAAATATAAATATCAATAATCCATACAAAACTCCTTGCATACCAGATATCGTCTAATCGACCAAAGGGAAAACAAACCAAGGACATGCACCCTAAGTGTAACTCAAGTGTGTTCCAAACAACAATCAGTTAACACCACAACCCATGTGCAAAGACCCGTGCACTATGATGGTCTTAAAAATGAATCAGCTTAAGTTAAAAAGTTCCTACCAGAAACCTCCAGCCGGAAGTTGTAAGGCCTGAGAGGACAATAATGTCCAAATTTCTAAACAAATTGAAGTCAAAACCAGCGTTAAACTAAAGTAAATACATAAGTCCATCTTTGCATGGAATGACACACGCAGAAACCGTACTTACAGATTGCTTCAGTCAATCCGTCAAGTTATTTTGCGAGAATTTTGAATGTGTCCTGTATCAATACATAACAAAAGTGAACCCTTCATTAGTTAGACTCTTCTATTCAAATCACCTTAAGAAACCCGACCAAAACCCATCGTGTGTATAGATGGAGTACTCACAGCCAAAACAATCAGGAGCGTATAAATCACCTAGAATAAAAAAACTCATTAGTAACTGTCAGCGCGTAGAACAGAGCTACCAAGCCACATCACTGCTCATATTTAAATTTTAAAAACAGCGTGGCTCACACTTACTTATAGATAGAAGGTGCAGCGTTCAACTTCCTCTCGACTCGTCAGTCCGAGAATGCCGACCACGGCTTTCCGTGTACATAACCCCTGACCTCTACAACGTCATGAAGTATGACGCACCATCTGCCTCTCTGTCCGTATGTGATCCGAAAAAGATCGGTAACATTAAAATGAATCAACTATCAATAATCACTCAAGTAGCCACCTAATTCAATTTAATTTTAATAACTGAGCAGAGCTACTTATTTTACTATTGTTGAAACGTACTGGTGTCAGTCAATGTAAATAGGAATGTCCGTGCACACAACGGCGGCCATCTTAGAACAGGTTCCGTTGTGTGTAAACAGGACACGGCATTAACATGCCAGATGCTTAGACTGCTCAACAAGAACCCATAAATCCACTAAAGTAACAATCAGCAAACTCCCGTTTCTCCTCTAGATCGAACATTGGAGGTAATTAGCGGACATTTAATAAAGTCCCTTCAGTGTCTGTTCTGTAATCAATAGCCCCAAATAACAGCTCATAGAAAGATGTTTCACAATGTAGCCACAGTATGCCATTCAATTAAAGAGTTTAACCCCTTCTCAACCGTGTTGCATGTCCAAATCCACTTATTCTCCCTTAGGGTGAGAAGACGATCAACATTGTGATATCGTTTCGTACACTTGATGACATCAATGACAAACCATTGCATTTCATTAGGCAAATGTGACTTCTGATGATAATGCTCAACAAGTGGGGCAGTGGTCACATTACATCTTATACGGGACTGTTGTTGTAGAACACGTTTCTTTACCTCTTGGGTAGTCTTGCCTATATACAGCAACAAACATGGACATTGTATACAGTGAATAACATTTCTTGTATTACAATTTGAATGATGAAACAGTTTGATTTCCTTTCCATTCAATTGACAGCTTTTCATTGCCCTAGTTGTCTCACATGCTGCATAATTCCCGCATGGGGAATGCCCAGTGATAGGGGCTAAACCCCACTGTGACTGTAATGTTGTAGATGGTGGTTCCTTGTAAGCCTTTACTAAGTAGTCTCGTAAATTTCTACCTCTTTTAAATGCAAAGCGTGATTGCGCTAAATGAGGTTCCACCTTTTTAATCAAATGCCAGTTGTTTTTAATGATTGATCTGATCTGATTGGATTCAGAGCCAAAAGTCATTACACATGTCAAAGGCTTTGTACTGTTACCATCTGTGTCTGGATTAGCTTTTTTAGTCAGTAGAGCACCACGATCATAATACCATGCACGTTTCATGGCTTTTTTCACCAGTCTGTATGGATATGCGCGCATCACAAGTTTAGATTGTAAAACGTTTGCTTCGCGAAAATAATCCTCCCCTTTGGTACAGTTACGTCGAAGACGCAAAAACTGTTCAAAGGGGAGTTTATCGCTTAAGCTCCGCGGGTGGTGACTATCATATTTTAAAAGGGTGTTCCTTGCCGTGGGTTTTGTATACAGGCGCATAGACAAGATATTATTGTCATTATGTATGGACAAGTCCAGCAAACTAATGGCATTTCTGTTGCTTTCAAATGTAAAATGTAAATTCACATCCTGTTGATTCAGCCAAGCATAAAAGCTTCCTAGTTCGTCATCCGTACAATTCCAAATTAAACAGACATCATCGATATACCTCAGATAATGTCGTAGATGGTCCACAAAGGGGTTGTTGTTATATATTACTTTATCCTCAAAAGCAGCCACGTAAAGATTAGCTATGTCTGGCGCAAAAATTGCGCCCATGGCCACTCCTTTGAGTTGGCCATAGAAATCTGCCCCAAAGATAAAGTAGTTCTCATTGAGGGCGATCTTTGCACATTGAACTATAAAATCTGTGGGAACTTGATGGGGACCTGTCCGTGTTTCTAGAATGTTGCTGATTATTACAAGAGCATCACTTTGCGGAATGCTCGTGTATAAATTGTCAATATCCATAGTGACTAGAATGTCAGAGTATTGGTCGAATGGTTGGCCTTCTAATTTGACAATGACATCCCTACTATCTTGTGTGTAAGCTTTTGTTAAGGGCACCAAAGGTTTTAGAAAATAATCCACATATTCAGCTTATGGTTGTAAAATAGATTGACAACCAGCCACAATAGGTCTCCCTGGAGGGCACTGACTATGCTTGTGAATTTTTGGTAACGTATAAAACGCTGGAATAGTATAATCACTCTTGTTCATATAGTCAAATTCTTTCTTGCTTAGCCACTGTCCTTCTAAGCCTCTAATCGTCAGTGATAGAATTTCCTTGCGTATTCTGACTGTCGGGTCGCCTCTAAGTTTTTTGTAATGAATTGGATTGTTAAGTTGTTGTAAGACCTCACTATCATAGTCCGTTCTGTTCTGTAGAATAATGCCTCCCCCCTTATCCGCGGGTTTCACAATCAGATCATCCCGATTGGATAGGGTTTGGAGAACTAGTTTCTCCTCTTTCGAGAAGTTAAACTTTACGTACTTTATTTCTTGGAAAAGTTGTTGAATTTCATTCAACACTACATTTTCAAAGGTAATAAGATCTTTAGGCATCAGATTTGTCGTAGGAAAGAAAGTTGAAGGACATTTAAGACCACTGATGTTTGTTGTGTGGGTCATAGGGGTATTCGCAAAAAAGTATTACAAACGCACAGTTCTGAAGAATTTATGAAGTTCTTCACAGGTCATAAATGCATTGTTTCTATTAGTTGGAACAAAGGACAATCCATAACTCAGCACCTCCATCTCCTTAGAACTGAGTGTGTGTGATGATAAATTAAAGATTGGCACAACTGTCAAATTTCGATCATTTTCCATATTGACTTGATTCCTAGCCTCTACCACTCGTAATAACTATTCCGTGTCTGTCGGAACCCCGGGGTATACTGGTTTCTGAACCAGCCTCTCCTGGTGTTCCGAGAGCGTCCTCACTGGGCATTACCCATGCGGGAATTATGCAGCATGTGAGACAACTAGGGCAATGAAAAGCTGTCAATTGAATGGAAAGGAAATCAAACTGTTTCATCATTCAAATTGTAATACAAGAAATGTTATTTACTGTATACAATGCCCATGTTTGTTGCTGTATATAGGCAAGACTACCCAAGAGGTAAAGAAACGTGTTCTACAACACCAGTCCCGTATAATATGTAATGTGACCACTGCCCCACTTGTTGAGCATTATCATCAGAAGTCACATTTGCCTAATGAAATGCAATGGTTTGTCATTGATGTCATCAAGTGTACGAAACGATATCACAATATTGATCGTCTTCTCACCCTAAGGGAGAATAAGTGGATTTGGACATGCAACAGGGTTGAGAAGGGGTTAAACTCCTTAATTGAATGGCATACTGTGGCTACATTGTGAAACATCTTTCTATAAGCTGTTATTTGGGGCTATTGATTACAGAACAGACACTGAGGGACTTTATTAAATGTCCGCTCATTAACTCCAATGTTCGATCTAGAGGAGAAACGGGAGTTTGCTGATTGTTACTTTAGTGGATTTATGGGTTCTTGTTGAGCAGACTAAGCATCTGGCATGTTAATGCCGTGTCCTGTTTACACACAACGGAACCTGTTCTAAGATGGCCGCCGTTGTGTGCACGGACATTCCTATTTACATTGACTGACACCAGTACGTTTCAACAATAGTAAAATAAGTAGCTCTGCTCAGTTATTAAAATTAAATTGAATTAGGTGGCTACTTGAGTGATTATTGATAGTTGATTCATTTTAATGTTACCGATCTTTTTCGGATCACATACGGACAGAGAGGCAGATGGTGCGTCATACTTCATGACGTTGTAGAGGTCAGGGGTTATGTACACGGAAAGCCGTGGTCGGCATTCTCGGACTGACGAGTCGAGAGAAAGTTGAACGCTGCACCTTCTATCTATAAGTAAGTGTGAGCCACGCTGTTTTTAAAATTTAAATATGAGTAGTGATGTGGCTTGGTAGCTCTGTTCTACGCGCTGACAGTTACTAATTAGTTTTTTGATTCTAGGTGATTTATACGCTCCTGATTGTTTTGGCTGTGAGTACTCCATCTATACACACGATTGGTTTTGGTCGGGTTTCTTAAGGTGATTTGAATAGAAGAGTCTATCTAATGAAGGGTTCAGTTTTGTTATGTATTGATACAGGACACATTCAAAATTCTCGCAAAATAACTTGACGGATTGACTGAAGCAATCTGTAAGTACGGTTTCTGCGTGTGTCATCCCATGCAAAGATGGACTTATGTATTTACTTTAGTTTAACGCTGGTTTTGACTTTGGTTTTCTAGCAATTTGGACATTATTGTCCTCTCAAGCCTTACAACTTCCGGCTGGTGGTTTCTGGTAAGACCTTTTTAACTTAAGCTGATTCATTTTTAAGACCATCATAGTGCACGGGTCTTTGTACATGGGTTGTGGTGTTAACTGATTGTTGTTTGGAACACACTTGAGTAAAACTCAGGGTGCATGTCCTTGGTTTGTTTTCCCTTTGGGTGATCAGAAGATATCTGGTATGCAAGGAGTTTTGTATGGATTATTGATATTTATATTTATTTGTAGATATATATGTGCAGCTTGTCCTGATGATGGTCCTATGGATTTTGTAAACCGACGAGGGACCGAAACGTCGATGCCTGACACCGTTTTGTTTACATTTGTACCATTTTTTTGTGATGTTACAATGAATGTATTATAATGAAAAAATTCCTCTCTGCATGGTATTTCGTTTTTCCATGTAAATAGCAAAAGGTGTTATATACTACTTGAAGTCTAATTTGTAAATAGAGTAGTATTTATGTTGCCATGTTGCATTTTCTGATAAAGAAAATAACTTATAAAAAATAAACAACAGTAAAATATTGTACTTTCCTTGCATTTATTGAATGATAGATCACTGTTGTGACAAATTAAGAATTTATGAAGAGTATTTAAATAACTCCTACGGGGAATAAAGGATGCCACTGCCACAGTGGCGGTGACATCCTAATCGCCGGTGCGGGACCACCGCACCACTGGCGGCAGGTCCCAGTACCGCTAGAGTGGCGGGCGGACGAAAGTCCACCCGCCATCCTAATAGGCCCCTAAGTGTTTCTTACAGTAGTCTCTAAAGTCATGTTTTAGTAGAGAGTTTCTATAAAAACCATCCCTAAAACCTATTTTATCTTTTCGTGGTGACTCCGAATACCGCGATGACGCCGGTAATCGCAATCCCCACAGGCACGTCATTAACACAGAAAACAAAAGTAGACATTCAATGACCACCAACACATCCAAAAATAATATGTAAAATAATACATTCTGAACATTGCCCTACACATATTACGGTATACATACTCCTTTCAAAGCATGTTTAAACTAATATTTTAGTACTAAATTTCTTTAAAAACCATCTTTCAGACCTTTTTTCCATTTTTATGGTTATTTGAGGCACTGCACTGTCACAGTTAACTGCGACGTTACACATGAGGGATTTATTACTGTACACTTCAAACTCATGTTTTTCTAGTGTATTTCTAGAAAAACCATCTCTAATACCTATTTTCTGTTTTCGGGGTGAGGCCTGAGATCGCGATGACGTTGGTCGTCACAAACCCCACAGTTTCTTCGGGAAAGAGGAAAGCAAAAGCAGGAATTCATTAACCACCACAGTAGATAACTCACTACATAAATAACTCTATAAAAACATTTATACAAATCTCAATATCTCTATAACAATGTTTATTAATGATTCACTAATATATTTTTTTATATTTCCACCAGTATTCGGAATGACGTCGGTAGTCGCAACGTCCCAGCGATGGTACATGGGGGGCCACGCTGGTAGTCGTGGCGTCATCACGAATATTACCCGTGATTAAAATAAAAAATATTTTAACACCCCCTTCCCTCAAACCTGGGGTCAGAGTACCTTTACTCTGACCCCTTCTGTTAGCCTTTCCTGAAATTTTCAGCCACTGGAACCATTCCCAAGCAATAAAATGGTTGCCGCAACTTTCTGTTCAGGTTCTGTTCAGCCAATCAGAGCATTCCAGTTGGCGTGTGCATTCACGGTTAATCATCGCGAAATACCAGCGGCCAGAAATATCACTATAATTTTAAACTTACATTTCTCAACAACTCCTGAACTGATTTACACCAAATAAGTAAAAGACACTTACTTGAACCAACATCGACTTCCCTATCAAATGTGGTGTTAGTCCATTTAGCGGTTCAGGCTGTAGCTGTGGCTAAAGGTTCCTATGGAAATTAACATTACAAATGCACCCTTATTCCGCACCCCAAATTCTGGGTCCCCACTACATGGATCACCCCCAACTTTCCATGACAACCAGAACCTACAGTGACAATTTTTTGGGGAAAATTTCATGAACATTGGTCAAATGATGCCAAGGTCATAGGCAAGTCAAAAAATGCTTTTCCTATGGAAACAAGGTTCTTACTATAACTACCTACTGGCAACCGCCAGTAGGTAATATATATATATATATATATATATATATATATATATATATATATTACCTACTGGCGGTCGCCAGTAGGTAGTGATAGTTAGGATTGATTTCCATAGGGAAATCGCAACATTCTATTGGGAATAACTTTGGCGCCGGTTGAGGAATCTGCCTGAATTTTTCCTCAACTTTGCCTCGCGGCTCTCCGCTCCTTCCCTGAAAGTTTGGGGGGGATTCGTCAAGCGGGGGCTGAGATAAAAGGGGGGTCCCAAAACGTGTTTTCTCCATGTTAATTTCCATAGGGCGGTCGAACTCACTTTCAGCTCGAACGGCAGAATGGATTTTCACCAAACTTTGCAAAATTGTAGGGACTGGTAGCCCGATGTGCCTTTGCTATGTCTCAAGATATGTGCTCCAGAGGATTTTGAGGAATTTGAGTTTAAAAAAATGTATATATCTGTAAGCGCGCCCCGGTACGCGTACCGGGGAGCGCACCGGGCGCGCTACGCGACTTGCGCACGGAAAGCTGATTGGCTCTCGGGTGTCTGTAAACATTCGAAACAGTCCGCAGTGGCCGCCATCTTGTGTTTTGGTAGGATCGAGACACAAGAGGTGGCAAAAAACAAAGTGGGAAATGACCAAAAGGGGGCAGGGTACACCCCCCTGACCCCATAGGTTTGATGTGGGGGCCATAAAAGGGTCCAGCGGGACAACATTTTTTTTTTTTTCGATTTTCGCGGGTGGAGCGCCCGGTACACGCACCGGGGAGTGTACCAAGAGGCAAACCCAGTGAAACAGTAAAATAATAATTTATAGTGATTAGAGGTAGGGTAGCTCTGCATAGATGTAATGCACGCACCTGGTTGTCTCAGAAGTATCCTGGAGTCACGATGCTTAACACCCTGTCTCCCCCTCGTCACCCCCCCGGGTGCCAGGAAGAGGCACTAACACCCGACAAGTAACCAAGGGGAACACAGGGGAACAAAACAAGGGTAAGAAAAGGACAAAGAAGTAATGGCGCTCCACTCTCCTCGTCTGCTTCAGATGAGGTTTTCTTTTCTGGTAGTGACACTGTAGTAATAGACAAGAACAATTAGTGCAACCTATCCCCTCCCTTGTTGTCCCCAAATTAAGGTGAGTGTAGTAAAAGTGTTAGTACCTTGTGAGATGTGGAGAATGCCTATAAAACTGGAAGCATAGGGAAAACACTGGAATGCTGAAGGTATGACTGTTGTACCATTAGTCAATGCATCTGTAATTGAAATAACCTCATGACTGGTGCACACAATTAATACAATATTGTATTCTAGTCGTTATGTCACTCACCAGTTCTATGACGTGAATACGCTAAAGCAAATAAACTCCTTAACCTAATAATGCTTAGGTGACAGGAACTCCAAATTACACCACTATGCTATGTGGCAATCAACAAAAGGAAAAGCGCCGATTACATCACTCGATACAGAAGCCTACCGCTAAGATTCACGGCAGAAATCCAATTCTAAATGGAGAGCGCAGAAACACAAGAATACAAGCAAACGTTAGAAACGAGCCGCTCCTTAAACTTACGGACTCCAGAAATGAGTATTCAAAAGCCTAACGGACCTCGAACGCCAACACGAACACCTAGCTCCTCGGACGCCACACAAAGACCCGGAACGAGTATGGGACTTCTCACTGGCTAAATGCGAAGCGTTTCCTGTGAGTTTGGGGCGGGCTTAAGGCTACAACGCTTCTCTCCCGCGCATGCGCGCATGCTCCGAAGCCCGTATTTTCTTCTTTTCCAACCCAGTTCAACCGCGTAGAACACCCGCGAACCCGTCAAGCATGACAATAGAGTTGTTGTGTTGTTTGGGTGTTTTAAGTATCAACATGTAGGTACCAATGCTGAGTCTTAAATTTAATGTACACCGTTTCCTCTGTAGATATCTTGCATGTTGTTACAGAAGTTATTGTGGTATATGGAATCCATAGCATAGTCTGTCAGGAAAGCAGAAAGAATTTGAATTTAAATTTGAATTTAAAAACATTTATTGAGCGCGCTTATACCCAGCGGTTTCATGGCGCTATAGGAGCTTATACTAGCAGCAGCAGCAAGAGGGGCAGGTTAGGCAGCAAAAGCTCTGGAGAAAAGGAAGGTTTTCAGATTGAACATGGAGGCAGGAGATGAAAAAGAAATGTCAAATACACATTGGAGATAATATAGTGGGAGAAAGGAAGTAACTATGAGCAAAATTACTATGTAACATAAAAAAGTTGCACAGTATACTATAAGTCTGAATTTACATTATAATCAATTTGGTACTAGTTTATGAATTACATATAAAAATTAATAATGTCTCGAACAATTTTTGATTATTAAATATACATTTATTTTTCTGATTCTTTTTCGAAATTTAACAGAACTTCTAACAACACATTGTCGGAAATGTCCTCATTTTCAATCAGCGAATCTACTGCTTCTGCACATTGAACTAATTCATAGTCCCGTGATTCATCCATGAAATCTAAGTCTTCATTATCTACAATAAATTTTTCACCGTTGTTCTCCAGAACAATCTTGAAGGAAATATTCTGCTCTCCTTCCATTATGTTGCTGTAATTTGCATAAAAAATAAATAAATCAGTAGAGATAGGGCACTGTTGGGTTTAAGTTCAGACAGGTAGTTTTGATTTTTCAACAGTGAAGTTATCTTTGGGCAGTGTATGGTATCAGGCTGGAAGTAGAAATATAAAATAGTGTATATCATAAAGCCTAAGTAAATTCATAATTATACAACACAAGCCTAACTCCATCCATAACTATAACAGAGAAGCCTATCTCAATCTATAACTATTACAGAGGGATAGTATATAACTATCAGAAAATGTTTTCCAAATTAATTTAAAGTGCACAACATACTTCAGTTTTCAAAATAACATCTTACCTTTGAAAAAGAAGTTTAAGTTCTCTGTGAAAATCCTTTTGAAATGTACTTCAGGAAGTAGTAGTCAAAATGGCTGTGTTTCCCTCTCTTTCTTTATATATATTCATGTACATAACCAATCAAATGTCATGAAATAATAGTAGAAAATGAAAGTAACATTTTAATTGGTTGTAAATTCTAACACTTCAGATGTATTTTGTCAAGTAATTCACCTCAGGATATTTAGAGAGGGCTACAGGCCAAATGGCTCAATGGAATTCCACCAAATTTGGGAAAATGGTAGGGACTGGTATTTAGTATGGCCTATTCTATATTTGGTGAAAGTGTCTCCAGTGGTTTTTATGTAAATTATCTTTTAAAAATTTCTGGGAGCGCTTCCCGGTACGCGCCCCGGTACGCGTACCGGTAAGCGTAACGGGAGTCCTCCATTTTGTGTTTCGGTAGATTTGAGACAGAAAATGGAGGACAAACAACATTGGGAATGGGTATAAGGGGGCATCGTAGGCACTCCCTGACCCTCTAGGTTTTCTGAGGGGGTCTTAGGAGGCCCATATAGGCGGGAAAAAAACAACACATTTTTAATTTTTCGCGGGGGGAGCGCCCGGTACGCGCACCGGGGAGCGTACCGGGGAGCGTACTTTGGTGAAAAATAGTGAAAAAAGTTAGAAAAAGATAATCATTTGGAGTGATCAGAGGTAGGGTAGCCCTGAAAAGAGCTTTTGGGTTCTGTGGCTGATTTAGGTACCTACAAGTAGGTACCAATGCACAGTCTTAAATTCAGGAGGAATATTCTATTCCCCTCATCTGAGAAGTGCACACCATCTCCTCTGTGGATATCTTGCATGTTGTAACGCAAGTTGTTGTTGTATATTGAACCCATTCCATAGTCTCTCATGTAAGCAGAAACAGATTTATTCACATGTTTCCGTGCTTTCTCAAATTGTGGACAAAATTGGTTGGACCAGTTCCATTTCTGTCTTTGGCATATATTGGAATATACCATGGCAGTTTGTGGAAAAAGTGTCATCAATTGCCCAAAGGTGTCCTTTAAAACCATCTCCAGACCTACCCCAGTCAAAGTACCTAGGTCATTTCCACCACAGTGCAAAATTATGAGGTCAGGGTGTGGCAGATGGTAAAAGGTTTTCACCAATGGTATCAATTGATGACATCTCAATCCTCTTTGGCCAATCCATTTTATGTGCACATTTGGTAAATCAAGGTTGTGAAAATTTCTGGTAGCTGCATACCTTTGAGCCCAGTGAATGTAGCTATGTCCAATAATCCCGACAGAGTACATGGTGAGAGGAGGTTCTGGTGCAGTCAGATGAAGTGTAGGAATGAAATGGCAGTTGGAACAGTAGGAGTTTGCAAAAAAAACTGTGGAGTTTCAGTGCAAGCAATGATTGGTGGATTCAGATAGTTAAAAACTGAAAGTTAGGGTGCATGGTTCTGTTATGTGAAAGAAGTACTTTGAGTGGTTAAGAAAAAGTCATTTAAAGAAAGATTGCAGTGGATAAGCTGGTGTATTGAGAGGTCAAACATGCTTGCTGATTTGATTTGCAACATTGTAGAATAAACTTTCAGTGAGGAGGGAGTTGCTATGGTAACAGGTAGAAAGGGCTGAGGGGGGGAAGGGTGTTGATTTGAAAATAGAGAGGGAAGAGTTTTGATTGGGTACCATGAGGAATATGTGTGTAGAATTAGAGGTTTTGGTTGCAGTGCCTGGAGAACATACCTTTTGCTCTGCTAAAGAAATATTGGTGTGTGTATCTGACACTGTTCTGAATCTCCTAAAGCATTTGTAAAGGTGAGTTATGATTCATTTAGATAGAGAGTTAAGATTAAGAAGCACATTGATTTTCTTTGCTGTTTGTGTTTCTGTGCAGTGTTTCTAAAATGTTAATTGAAAAACGATTTTAGTGCAAAACAATGGGTTTTAGTAGTGAAAATGAATGCTTGTAAATAGGATCTGTGCTCTGTTCATAAAATATTAAATAAAAAACGATTTTAGGGCAAATTAATGGCTTTCAGTAGTGAAAATGAATGCTTGTACATAGGACCTGTGTTCTGTTCCTAAAATGGTAATTGAAAAACGATTTTAGTGCAAATCCATGGCTTTAACATTTTTAAGAAGGAATAAATAGTGTGTGCATAATTATATTGAAATATTTGAATCTTTTACAAACATGTTACCTGTTTTACCTCAGATTGGGAAGCAGACTGAGTTTCTTTGCTGTTGGTTTGTTTCATTTTTTGGGTAATGCTTGGTAGGAATGTTTGCAAGAGATAGGAAATGTATTTTGTAAAATAGTGACTTTTCAGTACTGAAATGGAATGATTGTACATAGGACCTGCACTGTGTTTCTAAAATGTTATTGAAAAATCGATTTTGGGACGAATCAATGGCTTCTACATTTTTGAGAAAGAATAAATAGTGTGTGCATGATTACATAAAAAATTTGAAGCTTTCACAATCATGTCACCTGTGTTACCTCAGATTAGGAAGCACACTGAGCTTCTTTGCTGTTGGTTTGTGTTATTTTTTTGGTAATGCTTGGTAGGATTGTTTGCAAGAGAGAGGAAATGTATTTTGTAAAATAGTGAGTTTTCAGTACTGAAATGGAATGATTGTACTCCAGCAATGCATCCTTTTACATGGGGAAAGCTGCATGTGAAAGCGTTTGACTCAGTCTTATATCTGCTGTAAGGCAGTCGCAAGATTTGGACGTAAAAGTGTCCTAAAAGTGACGCAGTGAAATCTCATAGATTTCACTGTGTCACTATTATGAGGCTTTTTGCGGAGAAATGACCCCTCTGTGTACATTACACCTGACAGAGGTATAATGTGGCGCAGAGGTTTAAAAAGTGACGCATCTA
This sequence comes from Lissotriton helveticus, assembly GCF_964261635.1. Classification (NCBI taxonomy): domain Eukaryota; kingdom Metazoa; phylum Chordata; class Amphibia; order Caudata; family Salamandridae; genus Lissotriton; species Lissotriton helveticus. Next base: position 1,010,493,928 of record NC_136071.1, on the reverse strand, counting down.
CCTACATGCGTCACTTTTTAAATATGTCGCAAGAAGGCAAATGTTTTATGCCGCCGATGCGTCACAAAAAGTGACGCATCAGTAGTGCAAAACTGACGCAGGGCTTTATAAATGAGGCTCATTTATTTTTTTGCACACTACTCCAGTTTAGTCCTGTCCACAGCACTCGTGGACACAAGCCTCACCTTTTGTGCTCCCCTAGACAGGCTTCATCACATGAGCACTCCTGCTTAGGCGTTATAATCTTTTTTTAGAATAACATTTGAAAAACAGAGAAAAGGTTATATGTATAAGCTTTTTATTACACTACTAAAATAATTTTGATGCAAATTAATGAGTTTTACATTTTTGAGAAAGAATAAATAGTAGGACCTGCACTGTGTTTCTAAAATGTTATGCTTGGTAGGAATGTTTGCAAGAGATAGGAAATGTATTTTGTAAAATAGTGACTTTTCAGTACTGAAATGGAATGATTGTACATAGGACCTGCACTGTGTTTCTAAAATGTTATTGAAAAATCGATTTTGGGACGAATCAATGGCTTCTACATTTTTGAGAAAGAATAAATAGTGTGTGCATGATTACATAAAAAATGTGAAGCTTTCACAATCATGTCACCTGTGTTACCTCAGATTAGGAAGCACACTGAGCTTCTTTGCTGTTGGTTTGTGTTATTTTTTTGGTAATGCTTGGTAGGATTGTTTGCAAGAGAGAGTAAATGTATTTTGTAAAAAAGTGAGTTTTCAGTACTGAAATGGAATGATTGTACTCCAGCAATGCATCCTTTCACATGGGGAAAGCTGCATGTGAAAGTGTTTGCCTCAGTCTTATATCTGCTGTAAGGCAGGCGCAAGATTTGGACGTAAAAGTGTCCTAAAAGTGACGCCGTGAAATCTCATAGATTTCACTGTGTCACTATTACGAGGCTTTCTGCAGAGAAATGACCCCTCTCTGTACATTACACCTGACAGAGGTATAATGTGGCGCAGAGGTTTAAAAAGTGACGCATCTACCTACATGCGTCACTTTTTAAATATGTCGCAACAAGGCACATGTTTTATGCCGCCGATGCGTCACAAAAAGTGACGCATCAGTAGTGCAAAACTGACGCAGGGCTTTATAAATGAGGCTCATATTTTTTTGCACACTACTCCAGTTTAGTCCTGTCCACTGCACTCTTGGACACAAGCCTCACCTTTTGTGCTCCCCTGGACAGGCTTCATCACATCTGCACTCCTGCTTAGGCCTCATAATCTTTTTTTAGAATAAAAATTGAAAAACAGAGAAAAGTTATATGTATAAGCTTTTCATTGCACTACTGAACCATTTTTGGGGTAAATTAATGTCTTTTACATTTTTGAGAAAGAATAAATAGTGTGTGCATGATTACATAAAAAAATGTGACCTTTTCACAATTATGTCACCTGTGTTACCTCAGATTAGGAAGTAGATTGTACAGATGAGGTGAGGCATGTCCAGAGGGACAGAGGAGGTGAGGCTTGTGTTCAAGACTGTAGTGGGAGAGAGGCTTTTCTTGGAGAGCGTAAATGGTGAGACCTGTGTCTAAGAGTGCAGTGGACTAGGCTTCATGAAGCCTATCCCCCACTGCACTCTTAGACACAGGTCTCAAGTTCTTTGCACCCGTGGACAGACCTCTCTTCTACTACACTCTTCAATAGAGGCCATACCTCTTGTGCACCCCTAGACAATCCTTACCTCATCTGCAACCATGAATAGACTTCAACTAATTGGCATGCTTACACAGGCCTCAGCTTATTTACACCCTTGGACATGCGTCACCTCATATGCACCTATTTACTATCAATTATACTCAATACATTGAGGCCTGTTCAGAGGACAGAGATGAGGTAAGGCTTGTCCAAGGGTGAGAGGAGGTTAGTCCTCTCCACTGTAGTCATGGACACTGAATGCTTGTACATAGGACCTGCACTGTGTGTCTAAAATGTTATTTAAAAAACGATTTTGGTGAAAAAAAATGACTTTTAGTTTTTTGAGAAGGAATAAATAGTGTCTGCATGATTAAATACATATATTTCATCTTTTCACAATAATGTCACCTGTGTTACCTTAAATTAGGAAGTAGATTGTGTAGATGAGGTGAGGTTTGTCCAGAGGGACAGATGAGGTGAGGCCTGAGTTCAAGACTGTAGTGGGAGAGAGGCATTTCCTGGAGAACATAGGTGGTGAAGCCTGTGTGTAAGAGTGCAGTGGACTAGACTTCATGAAGCTTATCTCCTACTGCACTCTTAGACACAGGTCTCACTTTCTTTGTACCTGTGGACATACCTCTCTTCCACTACACTCTTCAATACAGGTCTCACCTCTTCTGCATCCTTGGAGAATCCTCACTTGATGTGTAACCCTGAATAGACCGTTTGCTTTTTGGCATTGCTTTGTTGTTTGATAATAGTGGTCTATAATGTGCTATTTTTTTTAACACAGATTGAAATCAGGATTTTAAGAGTAAGGAAAGATGCCCTCAAGGCAAAGAAGAAGGAAAAATGAAATACGATTAGAAACAAAAACAGCATCGGAATTACATCAGTCCTCCACAACAAAGACTTCAAAAAACAGGAAAGAAGCTCCTGGTAAGATAACTAAGTCTTTCTTACGGAACATATGTAGAAGAAAAAAAAATGTTGGACAGCATGTAGAAAAAGAGAAGGAGAGAGTAAGTTTGAAAAGGAAGGAGAGGCCCTCAAAAAATGTTAGTACTGGAGCACGAGAGAATAATATGTATCGGAATAGAAGGCAGAATCAGTTTAGAGACATTCGTAAACGAATGTTTCGCAATAGGGTGGTTTTAAATTTGTTAAAAAACATTAGGAAAGGAAAACAGAGCTGCTTTTTATAAGAAAAAGAAAAGTGTAGAGAAGATTGTTGATCAGGCTTTTGAAGTTAAGAAAAAATAATTTATTTTAATAATCAATAGAATTAGGACACTTAACAAGACAATTGATGTTTTCAAATCAAACAGTAGATGGAAAAGAGTAATTAATCGGACACATTTTTGTAAAGTTTTTTCAGGAGAATGGATGCACAGTTCAAGTTGTGAGCCATTTTTTAATGAAAAGAGTTACTTCCAGGAGAATGATTTAGTGCATGCAGTTGACACCAGTGGTCGAGCGTATGAAGTGAAAGACGGTTGTCCGATTGAAAAAGAGAAACTTGTGCCTAGAGAACCAGAAGAGGTGTTAACTGATGAAGTTTTAGGGAGACGTACTAAGGGTCCAGTGTACACTTGGAAGTGTAGTCGTATTTGTAGTGTGCGACAGGAATTAATTGATTTCTTTTGTAATTTCTTACGTACATATAGTAAGAAAAGTCTAAAGCAGAAAGTGAAGTTGTTGCAAGACTTAGATCCTTGCAGAGTGAGAGAAAACACAGGTTTGCAAGGGCATTCACTGGCTTGTCTTTCCAGAAAAGTCTGTCAGAGTGATTTTCATCATTTTAGGATGTTAGCAGTGCATCATACCAAAATGAGGAAATTAGTGAGAATGTTGTATTATGCAAAAAGTCCAGCACTTAAGCTTAAACAAGTAAACAGTGCTCTTTTGCATGGAACTGAATTAGATGTGAAGAAGATTTGTGAAGAAATTGAGAGTTGTTATTTTGGTGAAAAAGAGGACAGTGTAGAAATTGACACAACAAATCAAGGTAATGTGGAAGACAATGTACAGATTTCAAGTACAGAAAAGTTTGACCAGGAAATTACCAGGTTTAAGGTGAAATCAAGTGAAAGGCCGAATTTTACTTGTGTGTGTTGTCGACGAAGTCATTATAAACATCAAACTAGATTAGTTGATTTATACGTAAAAAGTGAAAAGATGAATAATTATGAGTGGAAGGATTTTGCAACTTATTTGTGGGTGGAGAATTGTTTTGATTTGAGTTCTGATCAGCGTATTTGTAAATATTGTTATGATGAATTAATTCAAAACAGAATGCCTGCTAGAGCTGTTCATAATAATAATCTGGAGTTGGTAGACATTCCCTGTGAATTGATGGATTTAAATACATATGAGTCTATTTTGATTCAATGTGTCCATCCTTTTCAGGCAATTGTTCGCATGGAGCCTAAGATAGGGAAATTGCCTCCTACAGATTTGCAGAGAGGATTGAAGGGAAGAGTTGTTTATTTGCCTCTAGATTTAAAAAAAATATTGATACAATTGGTATAGAAAAAGTAGAAGAGGAACCTTTAGTTATTCTAGTTAATGGGGTTCCGATAAAGAGTAAGAAAATCTGGCAAGATTTAGTGGATGTTAGGAAAGTCAAAAAGGCAACGTTGTATTTAGTCAAAAACAATGAGTTTTACAAAGATGTATGTGTTGCAGCAGAGGAAACAGCTGCAGATGAAGACAGTGATTGTTCAGGCGGCCAAATTGAAAAAGTTGATGTGTCTAGAAGTGAAGAAATATATGAACATTATACTGTTCATCCTTTGCATTCCAAAGAAGTAATGGGGAATGCAATTGAATTGTTTCAAATGAAAGCAGCAAAAGGAAGTCCAATTAGTGTATGGGAAGAAAGTTTGGAAGCTCGTTGTTCTCCACAGCTATTTCCAACAGGTCGAGGTGGACGATATGACGATCGACCACTTCAAATTCCTGTATCTGAATATGGACTGTAAGATTATAAGCTGAAGATCCAAGGTTTCGTCAATGCATTCCCTATTTGTTTCATTTACTGTATGAAAGTGACTTGTCTGGGCTTTCTTATGCAGTAAACCATATACTTAAAAGTGGAGCACATCTGCAAAATGTTTCGGCGAGGGACTTTATGGAGAAAGTGAATCTGCAAGATAATATTTTGGAATCTCATTTAATCAATCTCATGGCATGTCAGCGTGGTACAAACGAGTATTGTTACCGTTGTCATGGGGAATTGAAATGTATGCTAAGAAACTTAGGAACTCCTACATGGTTCCTCACTCTTAGCTGTGCCGAGTATGCATGGGACGACTTACTTCAATTTCTACATTTGCCTTTTGGCTTTAAAAAATTCATACCTAGTGTTTTTACAACCAAAATTTAGGTAAAGTTAATTGGCCTATGAAGACGGGAGCAGTTAATAAAGGTTATTTTGCTGTTTAAAAATATATTCTGAGTAAAAGTGATCCAGGTAATATAAAAAATTGACTTGTCATATAGGTACTGTAAGTGGATCTCATAGTAAGTGATATTAGTATTATACAAAATGATGAACATGAGTGAGTCAGAGATCGTTTTACAAATACTTAAATATTGTGAAAATGTTGTAGAGCCTTTCTTTCAGAACGTCGGTAAAAAGGTAATTTCAGGGTTTCTTGGAATTAATTTGAAAATATACTCATACATCTGACACTATTTGGCCAAAAGGAAAGGTACAGGAATGAGTAAAGAGTCATGACTAAAAATATGAATATATGAAAATAATGAAAATATTTAAGATGTTCTTGGAGCTTTTCTTCTAGAAAGTCAATGAAATGGATTTTTTAGTGAACAGCAGAGTACTTTGCAACGAGAAAAGGACCTCCATGATATACTATTTGGCCTCAAGGAAAAGTAAGTCAATCAAAGATTAGTGTACATTTGTCATTTATCAGTATCTAATTTTTTTTTAAAAACACAATCTTTTAGATTGTGGTTTTTTTTCCCGCTGTCATATGATGAGTAATTTAAACTCACTGTTTTAAGTGAAATTCAATATATTCTGAGAACAGCAAAAATAAACTATGTAACATGTTGTACAAGTTATTCTATACTTTGGATTGTGTACATTAAATTGTATTCCCATTCTCTGACACTCACTTTCCTTTTTCCTTTCTCTTTCAGCTCTCTTTACTCACTCACACTGCCTTTCTCTCACTCTGTTTCACACCCATTCGTTTACTCCACTTCTTTCACAACCCCTCATTCTCATTTCAACTGTCTGCATCCCCTCTCTCCCTTGCACCACTTTTCAGCTTTCAGTTTCTCTGCTTTACTTCCCTTTTCCGTCTTTTCCTCCTTTGTTCTTTTAGTAATTCCTCTTTACTCACTGAGCAGTATTGTCGCACTCTATCACTATAACTCACCCACTCTCCCTCGCTTATCTTTGTTTGCTCCTTTCTTTTGACCTCTTCTCTCTATTTTTCGTTCACTACCTCTATGTCCTGAGTGCCTCACTCTCCTTGTGTTATGTTCACTTGTGTTTATCTACAGTCTATCATTTCTTTTACAACAACTTCACTGCTCCTCTCTCATCATTATTCATCCCATTTCTTTTACTCTGGTTCCATTACTATCCCTCATTTCCTTTCTTTCAATGTCCTTCTCTTTACTTTCATCACCAAATTATTTTCTCTCAGTACCACTGTTTTAGTCGTCTTTTCCTCTCTTTCCTTTTTTTGCTCCCTTACTCATTTCCTTTTCTCACTCATTGTACTGCACCTCACTCAGTTTTTCTCTTAGTGTGTCTGTCTACTAACTTCCTCACTCCATTTCCCTCAATCGTTGTATATTATCCTCTCTCCCTTCATCCCTTCACTCTATGACTGTTCTTCTCTTACTCTCAGTATGAGAGCAAATTACTAAGAGTAAGGCATATAGATTCACTGACACAGAGGAAGAGAAGAACAGAGAAATGAACTGAAGGTAAGAAAGATACTAAAACAATGTGAGTTAGCAAAACTAAGTCAGGAAACATTAGTAAGTAAAAAGATAATAACAGAGACGGAAAAGAGTCTAATAAGGATGCATTTAGAAGATTGAGAAATAGAAGATAACTGAGTGACTACGCGAAACGTCACAATGTTGTTTTCGTACGCGGGAATAGCGCTAACGGGACGCTCCCCGGTACGCGCCCCGGGGCGCGCCGTAACATTGCGCTTACCCGCACGTTCACCGGTACGCGCCCCGGGGCAAAAAAAATAAAAAATACATATTTACACAATATAAAATTCGTTATAAAAAATATTACTTTTCATACCTATAGAGATTTGCTATTAAAAAACCATTGAAATTCACTGAAAAAACCATAGGTTTCACATCAGTTATAGTTAGGAATTAGCATTAAAAAAACCTATTAAATTCACTGAAAAAACCATAGGTTTCACACCAGTTATAGTTAGCTGGAAATTTTACTCGCATAAAACCATTGAAATTTCCTCGTTATAGTTAGTTGGACTCACTATAACTTGCGCGTGCAATGCACTGCTGATGACGTCACATATTACATCACTCATGACATGGTCAGTGACATCACTCATGACATCACTGATGACACCATCCTTGTGACAGAGTGACAGACCTCCTTTCAGTGTAATGTAACCCTTGAAACACATATTCAAAAATAGAAACTAAAATTTACAAAAAATGGAGATACCCATACCAGTTACAACAACCAATTCCGTAATTCCACCATCTATATACACATGCACTGATTCACCAACAGTTCTATATAGTCACTCATACATATACTCACTCATCATATGTAGTGATATACCTATACATCCTCTTACACACCGACAGTCATCCCAAAGATACTCTCACACATGCTCACACATGCAAATAAACTATTGAATATCCATTTATTTGCATATACAGCTATACACACACTACCACTTTACTTCTAAGGAAACTTACACATACTTACTCTCTTAAACAATCACTTATAGAAACACATACTAATTTAAACAGGAACTCTTACAATCCCTCACTCTCACATATACTCACTTATATACATCAATATTCACATATACTAGATTAAAACATATGTAGTTACTGATAAAGACACTAGTGAGACAGTCATTAACTCACTAACACACACATATACACACTCATCCACCCATACAGTCCTGCACATATGCTGTCTTCAAAACACATACAAAGAGAGAGTCAGTCATTCATGCATCTATGTGCTAAGTAATACCCCCACCAAACCATACAAACACTCATACTGATACTAAGAAAAACATCTAATAACCCATATACATACACATGTAGCTACTCACCAACCCATGCAGCCAATTATACACAAAGTGAAACACTAATACATATATTTAAATATTTAAACATTATTCTCTAATATATGTATTCACTAAGATACACTTAATAAACCAGTTAACCAATCATTTTTTTTAAAAAAACATCCATGTAAACACTTATTTAAACATTTATTCTTCCATCAACTTTTACATATACATATATAACACATATTTATTTTTTAAAAAGACACACATTCACTGGATGGTGTCATCAGTGATGTCATGAGTGATGTCACTGACCATGTCATGAGTGATGTAATATGTGACGTCATCAGCAGTGCATTGCACGCGCAAGTTATAGTGAGTCCAACTAACTATAACGTGGGAATTTCAATGGTTTTATGCGAGTAAAATTTCCAGCTAACTATAACTGGTGTGAAACCTATGGTTTTTTCAGTGAATTTAATAGTTTTTTTTAATGCTAATTCCTAACTATAACTGATGTGAAACCTATGGTTTTTTCAGTGAATATATATATATATATATATATATTTTTTTTTTTTTCCACTGACTTGATGGAGTAAACATTTTATATTACGGGATTTATGCAATGCATGTGCAGATAGATAATTTGTGGATTAATCAGAAACCACCATTAGCACCCTGGGTAAGACTGTGTGGCATAATAATGGTGTGACATCTATACAAGTTTGACTTAGAGCCTGATTGCAGGCTGAGCAAGCAGTATCCTGTGTGTGATACTCCTACCTCCAATCCCAAGTGCCTGGTGTTCCTTCATTTGTGATTACTGGATGTAGGGACATCAGGCCTGATGTTACCAGATAGAAACACAGTCCAGTAAAATTGTATGTGGGTCGAGCAGGGGATATTGGCAAAATAGCAGTACAATCCCTATCAAAGTCTTACTATGGTATGGTGGACTATGACCCCCACCTTCCATCAGCTTCCACTGGCCCCATAGGCCCTCCCCTCCCCTGCCCCAAACTCACTTTAATTCTCCACTCTCATAGGTCGTAGGAGGTGGCAAATGGGAGCCGAATGGGGCCAAATTTTTATTTCTCACTCTTGGAAGAATAACTCTTAATGGGTGGATTAAGGAGGGATACATACGGGAAATGTTAATTCCGGCCACCTGCTATTTGCACACCTAGTTATGACTAATTTGTACACAGGTCCCACAATGTGAAAGATTAAATTTGTTATAATAAAGCATAAGATATAGAGGTGTCAGAAAGCAGGTGACAGAATAAATAGAAGTCATTTGGCCCAAGGGAAGCATGGTGCTGACTAGAAGCTGCCAAAACCCTGTTCTGTATTTTGGTATGTAGAAAAACCTGAGTGACTGAGGCCTGGGGTGAAAGTGCCTGTAACAAAAGTTCAGGAAGGAAGTGGGGTCCTGACAAAGTGGCACTAGAAGCACTACTATACACTGATACTTTTGTTTGTTAGGATGGATATTCAAATAATTTAACACGGCTAACGACCCCTGCATTCCCTATGAGTGACCTAAACTGTGTTCAACTTGCAACAAAATATTTTCTTCTATAATGAAATGGTGTCGTTTTATATAATTCAATGCTAGAGGGTAGAAGATGTAATATTTCATGCAACCTAAATATCTGAGAGTTTAAATTTTTCACTGCTCCCCTTCCTGACTGCTCATTGTCAACTGTTGATCCAGCCAAGCCCAAACGCTCTTCACCTAACGGGTAGGATTATTGTTTTGACCAAGATGTGTGAATGAAACCCTGTTGCTCTGCATTTAATAATGCTGGTTTTGTTGCTGCACAGTGTTGCAACCATTTAATTGTAATCAGCTTTGGGGAAGAGAAATACGCAGTATTTGTTGTCAGCCCCTAAGACATAACCAACATAAAAGCAGTATGCTACACCCTTAATAAGGCATCCGAGTAATGGCATTATTTGTAAGTAATTTACCTATTACCTCTTCGTCTCCTTTTTTGTTCCTCCATTACATAGGAAGTATGCAAGAGCTATAAATCTAAATGATTAGAGTAGAACAAATATGAAACTTGCAAAAATCACTCTGCCAAAAAGAAAGTTATTTATCTACAATTCTCCTCGTAGCAGATAAAACTTTTACACCAAACATAACCTCCTGTTGACTCACATTACCAATTTTGAGATGAGTGACAAAGGTAGGCGGACTTGTTCATGTGGCTGCTTTAACGTTTTCTTGAAGGGAAACCCCTTGATAATCTACCCATGACACAGAAATGCTCCTACTTCACATACCCTGTATGTGTTAAGCCAAAACAATTAAAGATTTTAGGTATTTGCTCAAAGGCTGAAAGGATGGTCTACCTCCATTGTTTACTGAACCAAAATGAACAAACAATGCCTCCTTTGGGGTTTGGGGACACTGTTCTCACAATTGTCTACAGATAGAGGAAAATACTTTCCTGAAAAAACTTCTGTGTCTACTGACCTCCGCCCCCAATGACTTAATACACAGAGAATTAGCATCAATTATGTGTCAGCTCTGATAGCTCTGAGACCACTGATGCTTTGGCATTCAATCTGGCTGAAAGACGAAGCAGCCCTGAATAGAGATGTTATTAATGATTGTATCTCTATGGACAATCACCTAAAGATTCCCTGGTTAAAATATATCATCGACAGTTCCCAGGAAGTTTATAATATTAATGATAATATTAATGTTGTGGCTGACCCTTATGCCCTTGTAAAAATGTCTAAACAGGAAATGAAAAGTGTGTTTATGTCTCATATGGCAGATAGGAGGGCGATCAGCACTGGTAAATTAGTAACCTCTACGTTTTATAATAAATTAGGTGGAAGCGAGGGGTTCCAACCGTATTTAAGTTCTGTGACTGGACCCTCGCACAGATTTGTTCTTACCAGGCTGAGGTTCGGGCTTGTACATCAGTTAGTGGCTTTTCCATCTCTTAAAATGCATCCAGCAGGCCCTTGCCCTTGTGACGGAAAATCTGTACAGAGCACCATGCACTTTCTCTTGATATGTAACCTTTATAGGGATTTGCGTATTGTCTATTTAAAACCTATCTTTATAAAATATGGCGTTTGTACAATTAATGATTCTATGAAACTGCTTTTTAGTATAGATAACTTGGACGTTTGCTTTTTTACTGCTACCTTTTTATACAAATCAATTCATCTAAGACAAAGTTTAATATTTTAATACTATGAGTACAGTATATACCTATCTCCTGTATATTGTTTCCCCCCCCCAAATGTGTATATTATTATGTGCTTTTATGGTCTTTGTTTTCATATGTACCGAATAAAGCTTATGAATTGAATTGAATTGAATTGACTCACATTACCAATTTTGAGATGAGTGACAAAGGTAGGCGGACTTGTTCATGTGGCTGCTTTAACGTTTTCTTGAAGGGAAACCCCTTGATAATCTACCCATGACACAGAAATGCTCCTACTTCACATACCCTGTATGTGTTAAGCCAAAACAATTAAAGATTTTAGGTATTTGCTCAAAGGCTGAAAGGATGGTCTACTTCCATTGTTTACTGAACCAAAATTAACAAACAATGCCTCCTTCTGTCTGGAAGATGTTAATCAGTTTAGATAGAAATTGCTCCCTCCACATCCAGTTTGTGCAAATCTACTTTCAATAGGATTTCACTATAGACTGCCTTCAGGGAGACTAAATGGACAATGGTAACTTATCAGACAGTAGTGGACTCCTTCATCCTTCCCGCTCATTCTCAAAACCGTCAAGTGGAGTGGAAGAAGATCCTTCTGCGTATATCAAAGAAGAAGGATTTATTATAAGAAACCAATTTGTGTTCCAACTTCACCTGCATTGTTAGAGGATACCAGGATGAAAATGCCCATTCTGGAGCAATTAGGATCTCAGAAGTTTTCTCCTCAATTACCCTGATCAAAAATGTTGAGATCAGAGGGAAATGGCCCATGCACAAGAAAGAACATCTATATTCCTTGTCTTTGCTTCCTTTACTCTTTAACAGAAAAGGGGTAGAAGAGCATTCTGATGATCTGCAAAGATATAAAGAAGTGGATTCTGCCATTTATGATATATTTGTTTGAAAATCAGAAAGTTCAATTCGTAATTCTGATATTCTGCTTAATTGATCGCTTTCTCAGTCTGAATCCCCTGAATCCGAATCACTGTTAATCTCTCAAGGTGAACTTCTGCCCATTGGAAAATCTGAGTTGCACAGTGTAGAAGTCATTATAAACTTTTGCTTCCCTGCTTGTTCACATAGGCCTTTGCCGAGGCATTCTCCATTCGTATGAGAACTGATTTATTTTCTAGGCAAGAGGCAAAGTGAAGAAGGGATTGACAGATAGCTTTCATCTGTCTCCTGTTGAATGATCTCTCCTTCACCACCTGGTAAGACCATTTTGACTGTAAAGTCTCTTCCTCCGTCCTGTCTTGCTGCCATCGATTGTTATCCATTTGAGAGGTGACAATTGTATCCCTTTTGAAAGATGTACAGGATTCAACAATCTATAATAAGTCTTATCTGACTTGACTTGTCAACTCCAAGTTGCTTTCGAATCTGCAGAGATCCGAAGATATTTTTAGAAACTGAGTGATAAAAACCTTTTAGATGAATCCTGGCCAAGGGCATCAGAAATATGGATGCTGACATATTGCCTTGAATCATACATTCTCTGGCAGTTGGATCTTTCTCCTTCAGCAAGTTGGTCAAATTGTGGATCATTCTCTGCCACTTTCTGGGCGATAGAGAGGCAACACAAATATCTTTATGGAATCTTGCCCCAATATATTCCAGATTCTGAGATGGGTCAGTTGAGATTTGTCCCAGTTCATCAAGAATCTCTGACTCAATAACACCTCTATGACTTTGTCCTTCTCTTTGAGGACCTGTTCCCAGGATTTTTTACCTACTAGCCAGTTGTCCATATAGTGATGCAAAACCATGTCTCCTTAGTGAAAGATACCTAGAAGAGGTGGCAGGACTTTTGTAAATACTCTTAGTGCTGATTTTAGTCCAAATGCAAGTACTAAAAAGTGATTATCCCAGTTTTAGATTGCAAATGGCAGATATTGTTGATGGTTTTGAAAAATTGCCAATCTTGTCAACATGAGGTCGTGTGGTATGACCACTGGGATTACCTTCTGAAAACTATCCATTATGAAGTAAATGGTCTTTATCCACTGATTGACTTTCTTTCTGTAGATCCAGGACTGGTCTGTAACCTCCTTACAATTTCAGCAGCACCAGGAAGAGAATTGAGTAGAAAACCGGCCCTCTCTTTTTTTTGGGTACTGGAAAGATAACTTTCGTACGTAGATGAGCAAAAATTCAATTCATAAAAGCAGAAACTTTATATTTGTTTTTTGGGAAGGGAGTAAGGATGCTTCAGAATTTGGAGGCTTAGATTCAAATTCTGTCACATTGCCTCCATGAATGATATTCAGAACAAACTGATAAGTCAGTCATTTCCTAAACATCCACGAAATTATGAATCTGGCCTCCTTCAGGGAGAGTCTCCCTTTTTTAATAGTCTGGATGTTTGCTGCTTCCGAACGGTTTGAAGGACGAGGAGTCTGTTTAATTCTCTTTTTTTTAGACTGACAACGCCTGTGAGAAGATTTGCTGTTGTAGAAATACTTCTTGTCCTCACAATACCTTGAATTAAACTTCCTTAGTACTGAAGTTCCTCTTGGCAATGGTGAAGATTTAATTGAGTTACATGAAATATTTGACAGGAATCTGTCCTGCTATTACATAGTGATAAAAAGGTCCAAACAATTATCTCCTTCCTACCAACACATTTCCACTAATGATTGTGCATTATAAGTTGCTGTTGTTTCTGCTTCTAATACTGTGTTGTTACACTCAAACACTTTTTCATGGCTTTCTCGATCCTTTTATCCACTGGATCTTTAGGAGTACAGTCCTCTGGATTTACTGATGTCTGTAGGAATCTTAGCATATTTACGTGTTTCAAATCTTTCTAGTGTCTCATAATCAAATCTTTTATGTAATCATGTACAGGCAGGGATACATTTGAAGGTCTTGTGCACTGTGGAAGCAGACCTGTCTCATCTTCCAATTGAGTTATTTCAGGAAATCTCAGGTTCCCTCTAACATGTTCCTGGGTGTGACAGATTCTAAGTGCATATCTTTTCCTGAAACCACAGAGCTTATCTCTAACTATGAAGAAGGGTGAAATGAATCATCATTCTTTTGCTCTTTCCTACTGCTTCTTTCCTTCTTTAAGGAGTTGGTAACAGCCACTTGTATCAGGGCCTGAAACTCTGGATAACAAAGCTTCCTGCTCGGTCTGCTTCCACCAAACCTCAAATCGTCTAGAATGACTTCTAGACTCTCTCCTTCTCTTATCATCAGGAAAGGAGTCAAAAGGCATTTGCTCCCTTTTAGATTTTCTCTTTCTTTTCATGGTCACCACACAAGTAGATAGGGGGCAGTGGATGGCATTATATAGAAAAAAGGCATCTCCTATTTGACCAATCAGAAAAAGTGCACCCCTCTTTTTTCTCTAATGAAATTACTAATATATGTTTTTCTTTTTTCGAAAATAAAAACATTTTGGAATGGCCTTACATTGTTTTTCTATACATATATCTAATATCTGTATGAGTATTTAAAAAGCAGGTCAACACTAGAAAGAGCACCTACATTAATTTTGTCCTTGAAAACAATTGGCGGCCTCCTTTATCTTGTATCTGGCGGAATAGTTCCTCAAAGCCTTAATTGTAGTTAATTGCTTATTAAAAACCCTCGAATTTAAATAAGACACGCTAAATCCAAGGAATATGCATTATCACACAAGTAATATAGGGGAAACATCCTTTACGACGCAACTTTTACCACAAAGTGCCTTTACAACGCAGGTTTTTCAACGCAAGTCATTACAACGAATTGCGCTGGGGGGCGCTCCAGGATAGGTAATAGTTTAATTTACTATACAACACCTTCCCTACTATCCACGTGGACTGGAGTTGGAATAGTAAATTAAACTATTCACTATCCAGCACCCCCCAACGCAAGTCGTTGTAACGACTTGCGTTGAAAAACCTGCGTTGTAAAAGCATGCGTGGTAAAAGCATGCGTTGTAACAATGTACATCCGTAATATAGTTGAGGACATTCTTCTAGCAGAATATCCACCGGGAATGCACCCTCTTTAATAAATACAGCACTCGCCTGCCTTTTCACATTGGCGTAGGTATGCGCAGCAAGAAGACTTGCGGCACTTCCCTATGCCAAAATCAAAGGGCAAGAATGCACCGTATTTACAAGGTATTTCCTGTCCTTTCAGCCAGCACCGGCGCACAATTTGGTGCCTACTACCAATTCAGGCACCCTAGCACCATGGTGCAAAGGTGTCTGCGTTGTTAGCAGGATTGTTTTTGTGCAGGAAGGGTCACCTTCCTGCACAAAAACAGTCCATGGAGGCGTTTTCCTCTTTCTATGTGTGCTGCATCACATAGAAAAAGAGAAAAACAAGCAGAAATAATCATATTTCTTCTCATTATGCATGCCCTGGGAAGGTATAAATTTTGACTCATTCCCATCTTTACAGATCCTTGTAAATCTGTGAAACGCCTGGGTGTTGCGAGAGAACATCCATCACAATGCTCATGGAATGCCTCTCTGACACAGTGTAAGGCAATTCAGCGACTTGCGCTGCGTCGCCTTACACCATATCTACAAGGCCACAAAAAGCCACACATAGTGGCTTTGCGTGGCCTCGTAGATATGGATCTGCACTCTCCGCGAGCAGAATGTCATAAAAAGTGACACACCGGTGGCGAGAGGGGTTTGTAAATAAGCCCCTAAATTATTTAAGTCCATTCGTTATCTAACATCCGATTTTACGAGTGACTAACACCGAATAGCTATTTTGGAATTAAAATTAGAGAAGCGCATTAGTGAAGTCTATCCCAAAACACAGTAGCCATAATAGGTGAATCACACAGTACCTATAATAGGTAAATCCCATTTGTATTAAAAAACGTTTAAGTATATTATTTTTAGAGAAAATGAAAACAATTCTAACCAATCTAATCTTCAGTTCTCCGTAGGAAGCTCTAAGCCTTTGATTGAACATTACAAAAAAACAGAGAGTACTTTTAGAAACATTCAGAGCAGAAGTACAACACCCTAGGGAAGTGACCCCTGCAACCTTATGAGGGTGCAGCTAATGAGCTAGAACTCACTTTGATATCAATTAGTTTGATTAAAAGCTACAAGTGGGCCAATATTCAGTATGAAACTGGTTGCATAAGAACGGAGCTGTTACAAAACGTTATTGGCGGATAAAAAAGGAAGTGACATGAAAAGCAAGGACAGTCTTCTTAAATCTATTTTCATCTGTGAAACGTAATACAATACTCCACAAAAGACATTACAATATAGTGTGTGCCAGTGGCATAACGCAGAATGATGCAACCACCCCCCTCAGAATGTTGGGAGGGGCCACTGAGCCTCACTTACTTCATGAATATTCATAGGCCTTAGGCTGAAAGGTTGCCCCCTGAAGGGCCCTCTGTGCCGCAGGAGCTACAGGGGCCTGTGTTACATCACTTGTATGTCTCTTTGATGAGAAGGGAGTAGATGTCCTTATAAGGTCTCAGCTCAGCTCCATATTTAATATGAGAAGCAGCCGTCTGCCTTCACAAACACCCCACCAATAAAAGCTCCAAACACCTTGGCTATGGTACTGCATTTCTTAGCGTGCTTGCTTCCGTCTATACCTGTTTTGCTAATATCCAATTACAGCTCATGCAGCTTCTCTTTGTGTAAATAGGCACAGCATAAGTACACAGAGATAAACACATTCTTTGTAAATGTCAGCCACCTTTAAAAGTGGAAGACGCTGCCAAATTTTACTACTGCAGTTTTAGTTAAATGTTAGCATCTGCTCACATGAACCGGTTTACACACGATTGACTATGCATGTGCAGGGCTGTGTCTTGGTGGGAACCTGCACTTGGTGCAGCTTTGCAAACGTACTGATTGGAATGTCGGTCCACACAAAAAAAAAAAACACAGATAAAGTGCGTTCAGGCGGAGATCGAGATTTCTATTTTCGTATTTTCTATCTTGTGACACGTTTTAGGCATTTTCTAATCTCTAATAGCCTGAAATAACAAGCATCAAAACATAATAGAAAAAACTGAACTCGTGTTAAGAGAGCAGGTATGATTTGACCTGTGTTTTACAGTATTTAAAGAAAATACCTGTGAATTTTAAAAGTACTTACTGGAGCTGACAGCAGCTTTATCACACTGAGGTAAAACAGAACACTATCCATGAACATAAGGATTGAGTATTATATTTGAATAATTGCCTTGGTCCATTGTTCAATGATGTCCAGCAGACAGATCTCCGCAAGTGACCTACCTCCACTGCTCACATCCTTTGGGTGAGTACAAGTAAAACAAGCATTTGCAATGCAATAGGTCTCGCATTAGGAAAGTTTGACCTATTGGTATTGTATTGACAAATATTTTAGTTATGTGATGGTTTTGAAAATAGCGAAATTAATAGCTTTGTCATTTACAATGCCAATAGTTTTAACTTTCGCAAATGGGACACCTATAGCATTTGTAATGCAATATGTGTTGTATTTATGTGACTTAGATGTATTGATATTATAAATAACAATGGCTTTTATTTTTTTTTTAATAATAGATGGATGGATGAGTGAAAGCATGCATGGATAATTGGATAAAAGGGCGGATGATGGGTGGTTAAGTGAAAGATTGGATGGATGAATGAAAGGTAGGGAGGATGGATGAAAGGGTGGATGATGGATGAGTGAAAGGAGGGATTGAGTGAATGGGTGGATGGAATAAAGGAGTGAAAGGGTTGATGGAAGGGAGCTGAGTGGGCAGCCCTAGAGTGCCCACCTCCATGGGAAGAAGAGCTCGAGTCTCAGCGAGTCCGCCGCCGACCTCTGTTAGAAATTTCTGTTGAGCAACAGCGATATGTATATATATATATATATTTATTTTTTACTATCAACTGAAAATACTAATTGAAATCCAGTAAGTACCATTAAGCAGTAAAGATGCATTGAAATCACCGGGAATATTCAATTTAACAGTTCAGCAAATGTTCTGTAATTCACATAAAATCAAAGTAGTGCATGTTAGGTGCCAGGTTCAGTGCAGTTCAATGCTCTTCTGGGTCCCCCGTGGACACAAAGTGAGGCATGGCCAGCCTGAACACATTAGGAACATGTTAGAGGGTGCGTAACCCTTTTTATTCTATTCTCAACCATGAAGGCCACGTCCTGTGTGGTCTGTGCCACCACAGCATGGGGCAGCGCTAGGGGTGAACACAGCCCATTTCCCGTGCCCTTTGTCTTGTGTGACCCACACAACGCTATTCTTGATGTCATCAGTGATGTCTTCTATATTATTTGTGCAGTCACCTCAGATGCTGCCTGTGAAGCCATGGGCAGGGCAGGGCATGAGTGAACAATGGTTGTGTAGCTCAACAGAACTCTCAACTTCAAGGACTTCAAGGTTTTGTGTTCACGAGCCACAGTAACCAAATGCGGAAAAAGCTGATCCAAAACTCACCTTATGAATTTCATATTCCTTTGGAAAAACAGAAGGTCTTGGGTCACGTCAGTTCGAAACAGAACTGGGCCCTTAAAACTAATTGATATAGTTCTCCATATTGTGGGAGCAATATTATCCATTTTATGAAACTGTCGGATAAATAAAAGCATATAATATTATCCACGCGCTCGGCAGGAAATGCAGATTTTGTTTCTCAGGGATGGAGTCCTTTGCTGCATTTAAGACTCCTTAACTAAAAGATCCGATGGCTGACCCCCATCATTGGTGCTGGTCACTCATGTAGGCTTACACTACAGTTCGCTACAAGAGTTTCCAATGAATGGCCCTGCTGTTTCCTTCCGAGTTATTTTGAAAGTTTTGGATTCTGGCGGATTTAGTGATATGAGTTCCATATGCATTGGTGTTAGAGTTTAACTATTTAAGTCACATAAATATCAATGTATATATAATATAATGTTCATATATATACAGCGCAAACGAGTCGTCCAAACAACAGTGGAGCAGCGGGAGTGACTGGCACGGGGCAGGAAGGGGTGCACTCTTCAGGGGTGGTCCGGCACCCAGGTGGTTGCCCTGTAAAGAGGAGGTCGACGCTGGCCCCTGTTTGTAGTATAATTGGGAATCTTGTGTATTCTGGGCTGCAGTATAGAGGAAAGCATAATCTGGGGGCAGAGGGGATGTGATGCGTTTGGAGCACATTTTTCTATTTCTTTTTCACTCCTTGCCTATACGTCGCAGTGTGGCTACAACTACAGGTGCTACTAATGGAGTACTCGCTAAAAACTCTAAATCGAAACACAATATTAATTTGTAAGTCTTCTCTGCCCTGGTTTTAGTGGGGTGGGTGCGCGGAGGTTATAGATTATAAGTAACAGCTATGCCTTGCGTATACGAGGTATCCCACTTTGGACATGTTAAAGAGACACTCTTATATTTCTGGATTTATTTATTTTTACAAAAGTGAAAAAGCAGCGCGAAACTGTAAGTTGTCCTGTTAGCTGGGCAAGTGTCTGCCGACCATAAATCCCAGCCGAAGCAGCAAATCAGCGGCCAGGATCACGGGGCCAACATTCCATTAGGTTTATAATTAAGATAATGGTAAAGCAAAGCTCTCTGCCAACAGGAAGACTGAGCCAGCACCAGCCCGGCAAGCCCAGACAGACACCGCCTGCATCACCCTGCCATCCGGTGCTAAGGGAAACTTACCGCCAACACGGAAAGCCAGGACCCTGCACACCACGAGGCACGCGAAAAATCATGAAGCACATGAGTGCCAGCACCGGCATCCCCTGCACTCCCACAGCCTCCTAGCAAGACTTAGCCAGAAGCGCTCCGGCCGGCCGCCCCCGCCTGCTGACACCCTACCTGCACGTTGAAAAGACAGGCAGCAACAGGTACTCAAGCACCGCTCCCTCTGCCTCGTTTGCAGCGACCCGCGGTGTGACCCTGCGAGGCCTCCGGTAGCCCCCGCTTGGCAGTAAAGCGGTTGCCCGTCGTGCATACTGAGCCCTCGGAGAAGAGGAGAGTAACGCCGCACCATGTTCCGAATCCCCTGAGAAACGAGGCAAGCTAATGTGGCGGGGAAGGTGTTGTAGCGCGTCAGAGTGTCACACACCACACGCAGGCCAAGCAGCCAGCGGAGAGAATCACCAATACTTAAGCGTTCACAACGCCACACTGAATCTGCCCTGACCCGCCTGGTATCAGTGCTCCTACCTGCCGGTAGGCGGCGGAATCTCCTCTGCCGGTTTAGGGTCCCTCGCCTGCTCGAGAAAGTCTCCACCGCAAAACTCTACAGCAGCGGGACAATCAAAGCCGACCCGGAAGCGGTTGGCCAGCCGGCCAATCCCATCGCGGCCCCAACCGGAAGTCCCGCCCCATCGCGGCGAGAGAGAGAAAGAGAGAGCTGCCCGAGGAGCCACGAAGGCTCCTGATTGAGTCCCGGTCCCGAGATGGGGGACCGGGTGAAGAGCGGCCGGGCGCATGGGGAAGGCGGGGCTCTCATGTGGTGAGAGAGCCCCGCAAAGCGCTACCGCCGCCCGAGAGGCAGAACCGCCGCCAGAACCGGTGAGTGTGTTGAGGGAGAGGAGGGGTGAGTGGGGGTGGGGTGTACGCGCGTGTGTCTGTTTGAGTGTGTGTATGCGTGCGTCTGTCTGTCTGTGTGCGCGTGTGTCTGTTTAAGGGGGGGTGCGTGTGTGTATGCAGTGTGTGTATGGCTGTGTATGTGCGCATGCGTGAGTGAGGATTTCTTTGTGCATGGGAATATGAGGCACGGCGACGTGCGCGCTCCCGAGGTACAATCTCTGCAAGAAAAAGCGCGTGGCACTTTGCTGTCCACATTCCCAAATACGGGTAGCATTAGGTCTGAAGCAGGCACCCTCAATGCTCACGCATTGAGCGTAGGTCTGCTCGACCTAAAAAGGGCTTAAGTTTTGAAATATACAATTTTCTTTGCAACTTTCGAAAGCATGCATAAAAGTCTATGAGATTCCAGCACTTTAGGTTTCCTCCTTCCCAATGTCTATATAATACTGTCAGAACCATAAGTTGATCTCAGTAATTTCAAATATGTGGTCTTTTAAATATAATCAGTGATGCCTTCAACGATGGCACTTAACATGCCATGGGTGGTGTGTGAGGCAATAAGCAGTGCATGTTGGGGGCCAAGTTCTAGTTAGTTCAGTTAACTATAACGAGTATTTAACTGTGCATGGCAGGGCTCGAGTTATAGTCCCTTAGGGCACGTGTTATAGTGGGCCAAAATCTATCTTCTTGCCAAATTTGGAGTAATTCTGCTCAGCAGTTTTTTTGCGATTTTGCTTTCTAAATAAGCCTATAGAAAATGCATGGGAATCTTCGGTCCCACTTGACAGATTATCTTCAAAAACTGTCTGTGCATATACTAGGCATAAAAGAATACTTTGGTTTAATGTCTTGTGAAGATGATTAAACAGCATAGAGGTTATTAGCAAAACAAAAAACGCCTTTTCATTACCCGTTCTGTGGGCAATTTGTAGCCGGACGGCGCCCTCACATTCGGCCCACTTTCAGAATTCATCCCTCCATTTAGCCAAACTAGGGCCCTTTTTCGCTTTCCACTTCAGGTTATGGCTCTCTTAGCTAGCAGGAAACCCAGGTCTATGAATCTGCTAGTGATTTTGTTCTTTGCGGTGTGGGGAAACCAATGGAGGATACAGTATGCCATGGAGGGTTGTAGGTCTCTCTCCGTTACATCCATCAACAGGGCCGTCACCTCCCTCCAAAAAGCGTCAAGAGACGGACAGTCCCACAGCATGTGTTTGAAATCATCTTCCACCATTGCGCACCTTGGACAAGATGCCGACTGGGTTGGGAAATATTTATGTAAGCAGACCGGTGTTAAGTATGCCCTATGTAGGATGTGAAAGTGCACTAACTGGAATCGCTCGTTTCGCGTGCTTTTCCAGGACCTCTCTACTATCCCATTCCATGCCGTATCTGGGATGTCCTTCCCTATGTCAGTTTCCCACTTCGTCTTCAGGGCTGCTAATGGGGTCAGTGCTTCTTGTGTCATGCGCCTGTATAGACATGTTACTGCCTTGATGGTGCCCGCGGCCACCACAACATATTGGCATCCCATGGAAGTGGGTGGTTCTGTGAGGCCCGCCCTCCAGTGCTTTCGAACAGCTGCCGTGAGTGAAGTGTGTAGCAGAAAGTCACCCCCCGGCAGATCATAGCGGGCTCGTAGGTCGTCAAAAGGTATCAACGCATCGTCCTCGTACAGGTCTCCTATCGTCAATAATCCCTGCAGTTCCCAGGCCTCCAACCTCTGCCAGGTGCCCCCATGTGGGAGGGCCCTGCACATCTTCAACGGTATGTCGCCGCTAGGGGTTCCACCGCCATAGTGAATAATATTGGGGAGAGGGGACACCCTTGCCGCGTGTCCCTCCCCACCTTGCATGCCTCGGAAATCACCCCTCCCGTTCTGACTCTGGCGGTCGAATCTGCATACAATAGAGCCGTCCATCGCACAAAATCGGGGCCAAGGGCCATCCGTCTCTTTACATGAAATAGGTACTCCCACTCTAAGCTGTCAAAGGCTTTTTCTCTATCAACAGCAAATATCGCCGTGGTATCCACCTCATAGGAATCCGCCTCCAAGATGTGTAGGAACCTTCGTATATTAAGCGCTGTGTTGCGAGCTGGGATGAACCCAGATTGGTCGGCATGTATTAGGGTGGGAATGTGGGGAAGCAGCCGAGTTGCCAGTATCCTGCTTAGGATTTTGTAGTCTAAGTTGAGCATGGATAGCGGGCGGTAGGCCGTTCTGTCCCAAGGTTGTTTGCCAGGCTTTAGCAAAGGAATACTGATCGCCTCCCTAGTGGAATCCGGCAGTCTACCTATCCTCCTAGCCTCATTATATAAGTGCATGAGGCGAGGGTCAAGGAGATCAATGTAAGCGAGATAAAATTCTACTGGGAGGCCATCCGAGCCAGGAGTTTTATTACGGGCCATACTGTTGAGGGCTACTCGCACCTCCAGCACCTCAATGTTCCACCCCAGCAGTTTCGCGTCTTCGTCACCCAGCTCTGGCAGGTTCAGACCCTCTGTAAAGTTCTGCGATTCTTCCTCAGAAGGGAGTACTCCGCTGCGATAAAACTCCGTGTAGTAATCAAAAAACAAATCATTTATCCCCTGTTGATCAAAGCGGGCTATCCCCATCTGGTCTCGCAGCTCCAGTATGACTGAGCCGCAACGAGCCGGATTGGCCAACCGGGCCAGGAGGGCCCCTGACTTATCTTGCTCCGAATGCGCCCGTGTGACATATTTTTTGTAATCGAAGCACCGCAGGCGCTCCACATTCGCTGCCACCGCTTCTTTGGCTTCTAATAATTCATCCTGCGTAGCCGGATTTTCAGGGCGCTCCCTCTCCAGGGCGCGCAAGCGCTCATCATCTCTTTGGATATCTTACAGGAGGACCTTCTTGGTCCCAGCCACAACCGAAATACATCTCACTCTAACAACCGTTTTACAGGCGCCCCACTCCATGGTTACCAGCCCAGCAGTTCCCTCATTAAACTGGAAATATTCTGCAATAGCCATTGCAATGGTAGTGTGGAAAACTTGATCGTCAAGCGCTTCCGGTTGCAATCTCCAGGTGGGGATTTTGGGGCGCAGTCGCGACCATCCCAACTGGACCAGCAGCAGATTATGGTCAGAATTAGTTCTAGTGAGATATTCACTACTGCAAATCTCCCCCGTGTACATCTGGGGAGCATAAGAAGGCATCAAGGCGGACGTGCAATTCGTGCAGGGCGGAGAAAAAGGAGTAATCCTTGATCAATGGGTGTTGGGCCTGCCAAGTGTCTACTAATCCCCAGGTCTGCTGCCAGGTATTAAGCGCCTCTGCTAATTTATGTGCTGGTGCATTCGGAAGAGGGGTGTGTGAGCGATCCAGGTCAATATCCGTGATACAATTAAAATCACCCCCAAGTAACAGTGGCCCTGCGAGGACGTTCTCAAGCTTGTGTGATAGAAGAGAGAAAAAGGCAGGCTGGTCCACATTAGGTGCATATATACAGCCCAGAGTAAGGTCCCTCCCATCTAGATTCCCCTGTATCACCACATATCTGCCATCTGGGTCAATCAATTGTGTCGTGCATTGGAATGGAACCCCAGCTCTTACCCAAATTAGAACCCCCCTCGCATATGCAGAATATGTAGTGTAATAAACCTGACCCCTCCAACGGGTTGTAGTGCTTTTCCTTCTTTCGCGATGAGGTGGGTCCCCTGGAGGAATGCGACGTGTATGCCGCTACGAGTTAGGAATGAATGTATCTTGTGGCGCCTAATCATAGTGTGCGTGCCCCGTACATTCCATGTGAGACATGTGTAGCCTAATGTGGGTCCCATTGTATACAATGAGAGTGACGATGTCCCACAACTTCTAGACAATGGGTTGTGCACTGCTCCTTGATTTTTATAGTCGTTTTGAACTGTGCTCTGGGGAATCACCCCCCTCCTGGGGTGTACACGATAAATCCACTAGTAGCACACCTATTACATTACAGGTGTTGAAATCAACAGTGGCAGCGCATTTTATAGATAAATAGCACAACGTAAGCCAATTGAGGGCTTGCTTGTTGGAAATAGTTCCTAAAAAAGAAGGACCCTTGAACAAAAAATCCCTCCTACAGAGGGAAAACCATTGGATTTATCACTTGTGTAGCCTTAAGCCGAATGGGCTAAATGAAAGAATGGAATTTACATGCTATTTGTAACATCGAGAGCCAATTTTGTAGTGTGAGTTTACCAGTAACTGATCAGCAACATCTTTGCAATTGAAATCGTAACACAGTAAGACCAATAATTGATGTAGGTATACATAATGATTGTTAGAATAACATTAGACAGTTTTTATAGTGCAGGACCCGCTAGATTGATGCGCTGCTAGCGAATGTACAGAGCCTGAGGAGTACGTGACAAGTGATAGCGCTCAGCGCGTTAATAAAGTTTGTCTTAAGCAGCTTTAAAAAAAGTCGAAACACCTTTAATGTGCGCATGCGCGAGACTCGCGTTTGAACAAACATCGTTGAAGCAAGCGGAGCGGAGGGGCTTCGCATAGCAGAGGTCCTAAGAGCTGGGATTAAGGTGAGAGGCGGATACCGGGTGCAGGCATTTACTAACGGACAGCCGAGCGTAAAAATCGAATGTACACTCTAACAATAGAAAGCCCGCGCGGGCAGCAGTTAACAGCGTAACGGTCATCAAAACGAACAGGTGATGATTTAGCAGCATCATAGATTAACCGACGGCTAGAACTTGAAGGCTACAAACATAGCGGTTGTCACACTGGATGCACATTTCACATATCAAGGGAATGTATATAGAAATGTCGAATGTATAGCATCTAATAAGCACGTTAACGAAACAAGTTATCAAGCGAGATAGAATGGAACCTTATGATTATAAAGTGTGTTATTTGTTTAATTTTCAGGCGTTCCCTGATGAAGGTGCTGTATGCACCGAAATGCATTGGAATGAGGAATGATGTATATTAACGCCTAATATGAGCAAACAAGAAGTAAATGTGAATTAACATGTGGATATAAGAATAAAAGAACTTTGAATAACCGAACTACTGGATGAACTATATGATTTAACAGAGCTGGTAGTTCCAGCACACCATACTTGTGCCTAGGGTGATACACCCGTGATGTAATAAAAACCCATAAGTAAAACAACTCCAACTCCCCCTCCCCAGGACAGGCACCCAACGAGGCAACCCCATCCAAACAATGAAAATGTGCTTACAAATTCTACCAAGATAAGGCTGCTTGGAGCTTCAACCCGTTGGCCCCAGATACCCCCCAACCCCCTCCACTGTAGTCTAATACATCCAACCAGGCCCCCCATGCCTCCTGCAGTGTGCCCGTTCAGCCCACCACCACACAATACAGGAGTCTTGAGGTCCAATAGTCAGCGCAGATATCTCATAGATCCTGTCACGCTGCCCCTGCTGCCCCCTCACCCAAACATCCCATCCCCCGTTTGCGGAGTAACTACTGGAAGATCTGCATCCAAGAGCCCATGAGCGCTACTTGAACTGGGGCTCTCCGCTCCACTCTTCACACGCTCCGAGTTGCTACTGGCTGGACTAAGATCTCCCTGGCTAATGGCTGCTACCGCTAAAACCACCTTGTCTTGCTCTTGGTGCCAGTCCATGGGGGAGACAGGCCTCTGTGTCGGTGGTGTGGTGGGTGGGCGATTTCGTGGCAAGGCCGCAGGTGGCGAGCGTGCACCAGGCTCCCCCGGGTTTTCAGCCAGTCCCAGGCGGCCTGTGGCGTGAGGAAAAAATGTGTACCCCGTCAGCAGACACTCGTAGTCAGGCCGGGAACAGCTTTGCATAAGGGTGACATAGTTGACGCAATTTCCGTTTAACTGCTAGGAAAGAGGCTCTTTGGCACTGCACATCTCTAGTATAGTCTGGGAAGATCATTACTTTGCTGTGTCCAATGCGCAAATTCTGTAGCTCCCTCACCCTCTGCAGAATAAAATCTCGGTAGTGTAGGAGTCTCACCACCATTGGGCGGGGCCCCAGGTCTTGGTGGGCGAGCCGGAACCCTGTGTACTAGTTCCAGCACGTAAAATGGGGATAAGCCCTCCGGTGCCACCTCCGCTTTCAGCCATGACTCCAAGAACTGTACTGCATCAGATCCTTCCTCTCGCTCCGGGACTCCCACTATGCGGAGGTTGTTGCGCCTTGAGCGCCCTTCGCTGTCCTCTGATCTCACTTCCAACACGTTGACCCAATGCACCACCTCGTTCAGTGTCTCTTGCAAGGCGGCGACCGTATTCGGAATGTCTTTCATGGTGGTTTCGTTAGTCGCCACCCGCTCTTTGAGTTTCCGGTGGTCATCTTTTAGCAGGGAAAGATTCGAGCCGATGGCATCCATCCTCTTCTCTAGTGCCTCCCTCGAGGCTATGATGGCCTGCATGATGTCACCCAAGGAAGGGTCCCCAGGTTGTGTGGGTGCGCTACCCCCAGGTGCAGATTCCTCTTCATCCATGTTGTGTCCCGATTCCCCGACCTGCAACACATCTAATCCCTTTTTCCGGGACACTCTGCCCATCTTGAGGCCCACAGGCGGTGATAGTTGACAAGAGCAACAGAGACTATGTGCTCACTTCCCCTCGGGCAGGGATCCAACGTCTCTCCTCGGGTCCGGGCAGGTCCGCACGGGGCACTCCACTGGGCACTCCCCATAAGCCCCCCGCTCAGTCAAACCTGAAGCATGCCAGCCGGCAGTAAGTCCCAAGTACCGTGTAGCCTGGTATTACACCGCCCAGGAGCCCCGCTCGTAGTCCAGTTCTTGAAATAGCTTTGTCGCTCAGATTCGCAGTGTGGACCAGATTCTGCCAATGCTCTTTAGGTCATGTCAGTCATAGAGACCTCATGGCTCTCAGCAGTTAATATCTCTCGAGGAACTCTGGGCAATGATCTCCCGCACCTTCAGTCCAGAGTACCTCCTCAGAGTGCCGCCCCCGGACCCCTTCTCTCACCTTGGGCCCAAGGAGGTCACATCAGCCACCACGCTGGTCCAGTGGCTGCTCAACTTGTTCCCAAGGCTAGGTTATGCAGCTCAGGACTGATCTGTTGTGAGGGGCCACCACAAGGAGCACACAGGCAGGTGGGATGCTACGAGGCCAGCCAGTGGTCCCCCTTCCTCAGCCTCGGGGTAGTCTCCAGCTCACCCCTGCTCACTCGCCACAGTTAATGGGGTGCTGCACTCCAGCCACGGAGCTGAAATCTCCACCAACAGCAGAGAAATGGGTGCCAAATCACTGCGCGGGCGCCGCCATTTTGGGGTCAGGCAAAGCGCAGCCGGCCAGCAAAGGAGGACCAAATGCCCAAACTCGTCGTCTCCTTACTGTAGGAAGTCGCGGGGGTCTGCCTCGCTCATTCCGGTTCTCGTTGGTGCGATCAGGGCACTCCCAAGGCCCCCCCTGCGGCGGCAGGCGACACTTGATCAGGCGTCTCCCTCGCCACTGCTGGTCGCCATTCGGAGACTCTGTGTCACGGCCCTCTCCGAGTTCAGGGAAAAGTCTGTTCTGCCCCTTTTATAGCGCTCGTTAGCACCTCACGCTCCTTCGGCTGTGCTCACCGGGCGTTCCGCTCCACATCACGGTGTCATGGGCCCGGTATAAGTGTCAGGATCAGTATGGGAGAAGGGCGGCCGTGTAGGGGCTCCGTAGACCGCTGCCGCCTACATCAGCGTCCAAGCCACGCCCAACTCCACTGCGACCATGATATGTTTATAGTTGTCATCCCTTTGTAAGGGACAACAGTGGTCCAGGTAAACGCATGACAATGGTTTATCTGAAATAAAAAGGGTGTCTGCGCCAGGCGTTTCACTATTGAAACTTTCATTTTCTGGCAGATTTCACATTCCAAAGCATAGTTTCTGGTCTGTTTCCTCATACGTGGCCACCAGTATCTTTGTTTTAATAATGATACTGTGGCGGAAACACCTGCATGTGCAGAGGCAAGCCCTTCATGTGCTGCTAAGATTAGTCCTAATCTACGTTTCATGTTTGGAATTACTCTATCCCCCACTCCAGGGATTTGAGCAAAAGGAACATTATTTGCATCAGTTATATAAGAGTATTTGAGTGGAAAACCTTTCGGTAACGTTTTACCGCTGTCTTTATTGGAAGTGGCGACAGCGTGCATTATTTCGTCGTCTATTTTCATTTTTGAAGGAGTGATTGCAGCTACAGAAGCCGTTTGCACAGATACCTTCACGGCTTCATCATCCAATGAATTCCCTTCAACATGAACGCCATCACTTGATGACTCAGTGTATGAATCACGTGAGTCTTTTGTAGTTCTTTCTGTAATTGAACTACTTGTTCCCAAAGCAACTTATGCTTGATTGTGCCACCTTTTGCATCTTTGAAACCGTTTTGAATCCAGTTCTGCAAGTATTCATTGTAAGACTGGATGCAGTAATACGAATCGCACACTATGAGGGTGGGGAATTCGTGATCTGTATTTTCGAGAGCCATCTTGAATGCCTGTAGTTCAGCTCGCTGAGCTGTGCAGTCTCCGAGAGAGATTGAGTTTTTGTGACGATAGGTCGGAATTTACCATTGCGCCAGCGACCTTTAACAATCGCGCACGCAGCACTATAAGCTTGTTTACCCCCAATTGCGGGCTGTGCTTATCCATCTGTATAAATTATACATTCGTACTGTTCTAGAGGCAGAATCTCAATGGGCAGAGGACATTCTTGTTCGTATTGTAAAAATGATTGAGTTTTCAAGTAGGGGTCAAAAACGAATTAAACGTCTGTTGCAGCAAGAGAGTTAACCCATTATATCCATCTCGGATGTAAAGCCTTTGTATTTGGAATGCATGCTTTTGTCACTGCCTCTAAGGTAGGTACAGGAGTAACAACCATTATGCGTTTTCCCTGTGCGAGAGCTCTCTCTTTTGCTACTGCAGTTTGAACCGCTGTCAGAATTTTTTTCTGTTCAAGTGAATTTCATTTAATCTTGTGTGTACAAGTGTGATTTGTAAGCAATTGGTACTTTTTCACCTTCATTAAAGGTTAAGCACGTGTATCCGCATTTCCCTGGGATGATTCGGATTACAAGGTTGTGTACGTTTACGCGTGTCTGTAAATGTGATGTTGCTAACATGTCTGCACTAAATGCTAAATTTCTGTGTGTCTTTGAGTACAATTAGTTGGTTTGAAATCAGGTTTGATTAATTTGTAGAGAGGTTTAACCCTTTCTGCGTAATTTAGAATGTATGTTCTTCAGAAATTCAGGAAACCTCGAATTGACTGTAGGTTTTTCAGCGTTTTTGGAGGTTGGAGCAGCACACATTTCTCTAAAAAGTTGACTGCCAGGCTTTTGCCTTCACTTGATAACTCGTATCCTAGAAAAAGGATGTTGAGGTGGGCAATTCTTGATTTTTTAAAGTTGACTTTGTATCCATCAGATGCGAAACCAAGTATTATGGTGTTCACTCTGTTCAAGGGCCTGTCCAAGTCATCGTCTGTTAGATAGATGTCATTGACATAAGATAATGCTTCATCATCATACGTTTTGTAGTAACTCTGTTACTCTGGCTGAAAATAACCCTGGACTATTCTTGAATCCTTGGGGGAGACAACAGAAGTGACGCTGTGTCCCCATAAATGAGAAAGCAGTCAAGTTCCTGCTTTCAGGTGCAATGTTTTGACAGAAGAAACCGTTAGAAATATCTAATGTGGTTTTATATTTTTTACGCACAATGTAATTCATTAGTGCTGCACTGTGTGCATTTTGTACTGCAAAAGTTTTGCAGCAAGAGTTTAAATGGCTGTAATCCAAAACTAGATGATATGTATTGTCTGGTTTGGGGACAGGAAACAAAGGATTGTTCATTGACGAGGTGCATGTTTCAATCACCCCATGGTATTCAAGTTGATCTAAGATCTCCCTGACCTGTTTTTTAGCTTCTTGCTTAACTGGATACTGCCTCTGAGCAGTTGGTTGATTTTTTAACTGGATTTTATGGTGAGGAAAATCCTCATCCCATCCTACATGATTTTTATATAATGCTGGAACCTGGGCTTCAGCCCATTTTCTGGCATAGGTGTATTTTAAATGAATAGGAATATGATTGGAGAAGGCTGGCATAATGATGTCTTCACAATATAACAATACAAAAAGGACTGTCAATGGTCTGTACAACTAATGGGGGCAAAGAAAAGAAAAATGTGATGGACTCTGTGTTTACCTGTAAGGTGTGTACAACAAAAAGGAAATGAATCCCATCAGCCCAACCATATGGCAGAGCTTCATCATCTGGGATAGAACCAAAGATGGTCCGGTTAAGGAGCCACACACCTGTTGGAATTATGTGCTTCTCCAAACCCAAGGAACCACCAGTGATGGATCGTACCAAAAATCAAATCAGTTTGAGATGGTGTGGGATATTCAATTGCAGTGAGAAAAGAATCAAAAAGTGAGATGTAAAATTGGCTACCATGATTTAAGGAAAAGTTTATTAGGGAAAATCATGGTGTCAAGATTAAAATGAGTGTGAGACAGTTTGAAATAATAACTGTCTGTTAAGGATGGTATTTGGTCAACATGTTTCAGCCATTGTAGGAAAATATAAGCCTACCCGGCTTTCGTCAGGACCTCTTGAACACTACTGCAATAAAGCTTGACCTAAGCTTAGTGAAAAAAGCAAAAATTAACACAAATTAATGATACAAAACATCCTACCGTACAATGGATTTTCCAGACGGGGGATGTCTGTTTCATAAAGTATTTAGGATTCTTTCCCAAAAATGCTTGGGAGAAAGCCTCACCTCTTCCTGGCCACTGCTCAGGGTTGGAGGCCCGCTCTGTCCGTCGGTACCCCTGGACTGATCCTGAGCCGAGGGGGAGGTGCAATTGAATATCCCACACCATCTCAAACTGATTTGATTTTTGGTACGATCCATCACTGGTGTTTCCTTGGGTTTGGAGAAGGACATAATTCCAACAGGTGTGTGGCTCCTTAACCGGACCATCTTTGGTTCTATCCCAGATGATGAAGCTCTGCCATATGGGTGGGCTGATGGGATTCATTTCCTTTTTGTTGTACACACCTTACAGGTAGACACAGAGTCCGTCACATTTTTCTTTTCTTTGCCCCCATTAGTTGTACAGACCATTGACAGTCCTTTTTGTATTGTTATACTGTGAATAAGGGGTTTGTCTGTCCTTTGGTCTTTAAATAATTTTCCCCTGAGACCCTCCACCAACCTTGTTTTTGACGATAATGATGTCTTCGCCATGTGGGCACTCCCTGACAAATTTTGGTGGCCAGTCTTTTTCAGCTAGAAGAATGTCATAACCCTTAGAGAGCTTCTCCCAAAAGAGTGCTCTTATTTTTCTAGTTATGTCCCCCTCTATCCTGAGCATTACTTCATAACTTATGGGGTACACTAACCCTGGTATCAGCTGTTTCAACTTGAATGTACTCATTCAAGTCCACGGTCTCCAGATGATCCTTCAAGATCCTGAGAGCTATGGTGACCTCTGCTGCGCTGTCCAGCATTGTCTGGGCCCACTCCCCGTTCTTGAGTTGTGTCCTCAAGATCCTCGGCATGTCTGATTTTTAGACCTGCTACCTTCTTCTTGGTGAATTGGGTTTTCTTATTTTTTGGAATGTGTTGATCGTCTTTGGATTTCACACGTTCCTTGTGTTCTGACCGTCCTCTTCTTTCCGATTTCTGTGAGGAAGTCTGAAAGGTACGAGAGGAACGGGTATCAGTATCTTGATATCTATCAGGTTTTCTCAAATTATCCCTATTCCTGAGGTTATACCTCTTTTCAGAGGGCTCCTTTTGAGGAGATCTACCTCTGGGTTGAGAACGCTTCTCTTTAGGAAGTGTCTGTCTAGTATTTTCCCACTTCTTTTTAGGAGTAGTGAGAGTGTTTTTAATAAAAGCTTTTTCAGAACTTTCTGTTAGTTGGGGCTTAACCCATTTCCCACCCAAACTATCTCTACCTAGTTCTTCATGGGATTTTTCAATTATTCTGGCCAGTTCATATGGTTGCTAAGTTACATCAAATTTGTTTAATTTTTGGCGATCGCTACGGATGTTGCTTCACCTTTAATATTAGCTAATATTATTTGAATACGTACATACATCATCACTATCTCGCAGATTTGGCCCCTGCCGTTTTGTCCAAAGTAATTGACGTAAACAGAGAAATTCCTACTGCAAATTTTTGGCGTCTTTTACTATTTTTGCTCGTCAGCCTTACACTCTGGTATTAAATATTTGTTGTGCAGAGAATTTATTATTATTCAACTACAGACACAGTGAGATCCTTTCTAAATGATGGTTCCCTTTATAGAGCAGTAACATTCACTTCAATTTTACCACATAAAGATGGCCGATCTTTTTCCTAGTCGGTTTCAACTATCTCCGGGGCACATGGTCTCAATAACCAACCCAGTTGAAGCATGTTCATCGAGGACATAGTGCTCTGATCCTTTCGTTATGATGGTTTCTGTATAGGCACATTGATCCAGTGACATGTCTGTCATATACATCAAAGGGTAACCATTATTTAAACATGTGCTATTCGATTGGCAACATTCTCCTTAATTCACCACTACAAGATGGCCGATCTTTTTCTTAGTCGGTTTTAATTGTTTCCGGGTCACTTGGTTTAAATAACCAACCTGGTTGAGGCTAATTCATTGAGGTCAACGTGCTTGCCGCAGACCATGAACCCCTGACAGCCTGTGCTGGAGGAGAAGATTTTGATAGTAAGTTACGTTGGTTGCCATACCCGTGTTTTGTTGTTAAGTATTTTTACTTGAGTGTCATAAAACAGCCTGTAACCACAATCTAGTTTGGCGGTTTTTCCACAATTCGAGAGTAATTCTTTGTCCATAAGTACTCAAGTGTGGCTTTATAATGCAGCATTTTTTCTAAACTAGACCGTGAGCTGCATAGCCAGGTTTTTAAGTCAAACGGTTAGCGCATACCATCTGAACAGTTTGCCGGCATTTCTGACCAGAAGCGGGCATGAGGGTGCAATTTGGTCTAATAATGATGATTTGCATAATCCATTGACTGCACTATCTATTGCATGAAGTCCTCTGTAATCTAGTCTTCTAGGTAATTGTAACTGTGATTATGCCGTGGTTGCCGAGGTTATTTACCAGGGAGGAGCAGCACACATTTAGAATGCTTCCCCTATTAACCTATGTTGTTCTATACTTAGTTGCTTAAAAATGATAAATTCCTGATCAATTCGTCAAATAATAATGCTCGTTTAATGGTGAGCGGGTCTAATCTGGTTGCTTTTAATTCACACTAGAACAACCAGATGTAATCTGTTAAGCATGATTCATATCAGGCACCGCTTTAGATCTGGTGCTTTGACTTATCAGCTGCCGCATTTTTTTAAACGGTTGCAGTTTAATATACTGCTTGAATAAGAAATGTTATACATTATCTATACCTAGGTCTGAAGAATCGGACGTATTGAGTTCATTTAATTTGGACATCGTAACACCACGGAAATTGCGCAAAGTGGTTGTTTTCATTCCATCAGGTAAAAATCTCTTGTCTTTAGTGAATGAAACACGTGCTAGAGACGATATGACAGTCCTTAATTATCGTCAATATTGTTCTTGATTTATAGAGAATTGATATCTAAGACCATCATAGGAAATCGTCCATACTGGAGCCTACAAGGTCTTTCTTGAACAACGCAGTAAAGTAAGCTGTTCCATAACACATTGATGCAATATGTCATTTAAAAATTTGGTTTTCCTAAAATGTACTTAAATGATTTAAAATGTCACCATCTTTCTCAATCTTCAATCACAGAGTAACCTGCATTTGACAGTTGTGGCAATCTGCAGGGTCACATAAGCATTACAGTGTTATAGGAAGATGCCCCATTGTATATAGGTAGTAATTCTATTACTATGAATAAACTTTGTTCTCTTATTATGCACAAGTATGATAATAATGATCTAAGGTTATCCCTCCGGGATATGAATACAAGCTTTTTGATTTAAACAGATGTAAGAAATATAACAATTGACACGGATATCGTTTTAGTTTACTATTTATTTTGAAATGTTGTTTATCAATGAATTGTAAGTAATTTTCTACATTCACATTTTTAGGGGTCAAAACTGTTTGCATACTGTACTGTCCTGAAGAAGGTCTTAAGGATCAGTTCCATAGAAGACCGAAACGTCGACCATTCAGTCCTTTTCTTTGCTTATGATTAACCTTTATAGATGATTTTTTATTGTATCAAAATAGATGTCATCTTTCAAATTGATACAGGATTGGACTTTGTTGCAAATTAATTATAGGTTGTTTTTTTCACTTTTCCTTTTTTCATTTGTATAGCACTGTATTTCAACCTTTAATGTTGATTTGTACCCTTATGACCAGTGTTCCCAGGAACCTGCGCGCCTGTGCGGGCGCGCACATCTCTCACTCAGAGCGCGCAGTGTCCTATTTAAAGCGCGCACACGACAGAACCCTTGAAGTGTTCACATCACCGGGAGTGGCAGGAGGTATGTTTGCTTTTTTATGGCAGCCTGTGCATGCATTTACCAGTAAAAAGCTCGTGAATTTGCTGCATTTCATTTCCTAATGGGGCTCGGCTGGGGGCTGATTGTGGGCCATTGTGAAAATATTTCTGTTAAATGCAGCGCATGACAGTGCTGCGATTAACAGGAATACTATCACAAAAGCCCACAATCAGCCGGCAGCCGCACTCCAGTAAGAAATGAAATGTATCAAGTCCAAAACCACAACGTGTGCTTTACACCTCGTGCTTTTGGACTTGATGCATGTTTTTTGTTAGTGGAGCGCGGCTGCGGGCTGATTGTGAGCTTTTGTGAAAATATTCCTGTTAATTGCAACGCATGATGGTACTGCAATTTACAGAAATACTTTCACAAAGGCCTTCATTCAGCCCTTAGGTGTGCCCCAAGAAGTCCTGAAAGAAAAAAGGAAAATAAAGATGCTCTTTAACAGTTCTCTTTACAAGGTATGGGGAAGTTCTCGGTTCTATGTTTTCATAGAGAAAGTTAGTGAGTGATTTTTAATTAATCTATGCGAACAGCAACAATTCAATTGTATTGGACACGTTACATTCTCACAAATAATGTTTTGAGACACCAATGTAGATTTATTTGCGTGGCACTGGTTTCAGTCTATGAACACTCTCCAGAAGTCTGTGAGTTGGACAATCCAGACAACACATCAGATGGAACAAACTAGAACGTGCGCAACAACAAAGAACATCAGCAAAGCAAACAACAGAAGGTGGAGTTAAGATCTCTTACTGCCCAATGGTTACAATTGTTTAACATTTATTTTCATCTGGAGAACACAGCAAACAAACTGCATTGTGGCTATGTTACCACTAGAGAGCAGCCTATACAGTGCATTGATGGTAGCGTCTATCTCTTGCTATTGTGCCAGGCTGTGGTGTTTTGTAACTTGTTTTGGGCTGATGGAAACTATTCAATTAATAAAGTTTGACTCTATAAGGTCATCATTTGATTCGAGCAGGTTGTACGTTAATATTTTGATATGGCCTTAGGTTTAATTTCGTTTGTGTTTTTACCTCACTAGCTATGTATTTTGCTTTTTGCTATCGGCTCGAACAAAAAAAGGGCCGGGTTAAAAGCCTATATGAAATGTATGTCTGTTAGGAATAGAATTGTTTGTTTGTACCTTTCA
This sequence comes from Lissotriton helveticus, assembly GCF_964261635.1. NCBI lineage: Eukaryota > Metazoa > Chordata > Amphibia > Caudata > Salamandridae > Lissotriton > Lissotriton helveticus. Next base: position 1,010,457,598 of record NC_136071.1, on the reverse strand, counting down.
TATGTTTACATTGCTGGAAAACCTTTTTTTTTACTTAAATATCGTTAACAAATGCCACCCAAACACATAGGCGTGAGTGGATAATTGTCACCAGTAGGCACTTTTACAAACATGCCAGAAAATTAACCATCCGTTAGATGAAATATATTTTATTAATCTTGGTCTGGGGCAACGAGTTAATGAAATGAAGCCCAAGTTGTATGACTGGCATAAGTTTCTTTGTGATTGAAATTTGATCGCAAGGTATATTAGTGATTTGTCCTTTAGGCGAATGACTTAGTGTAAAGTATTTAGTCGGTCAGTAAATCTGTGTGCTTTAACTAGCCCCGGCCATTACCTTGAGTGAGCAAGGGAGTAACACCCCTACGTAAGTGTGAGAATTGTGTGCATACACACAAACGTGTATGCATGTGTGCATTATGTCTCGTGCCCAAGCATCCCTTGTGGTTAACATCAACATAGTCAATAAACTCAATATGTAAATCAAATGGCCATTGCACACAGTGGCGTAGCAAGAGGAGGGCGATTGGTGTTTTGGGGGTGGCGGTGCGCCCCCTCTTACCTGCATCATCGCGGGGCAACAGACACAGGGACCGTGCTGCCCCTCTCACCTGCGGCTGTCGCAGGGCGGCAAACGCCTCGACCCCCAGGAGCACCAAAAGGTCTATCTACACCAATGACTGCACACAAGATCTGGAACCTCTTATCACTGATTGCACTACTGAATATTGACCTCCAAAATATCCTGGTACAAGAATATCGAGGACAGAATATCGGAAGGTAAGTGCATATAGGGAGGTATAAATTTACTATTCCTAACTCCACATCTGCGCACCTTGAAGATATGTATACTACGTGGGTAGTGGAGATAGGTAAAAAACAATATAGGTTTACTTACATAGTGATTTCTTGGGGATTTCTTTTTGTCCTCTGTATTGTGTTCAATCATCATCATCAAATAACTTTCTTCGGTTATTTGTTCCAAATCATCAAAGTATACAAAAAGTAAAACATTTATCTATTGACAGTCTAAAAATATTTTAAAAAGTGTATTTCGAGGTTACAATTTAAAAAAGGCAATCGGAATGGTCAACCAGAGCCCACATCAAAATACATAAACAACAGCTTTAGTACAGTCTTCCTACTGGCAGCCATGCTGCTTGCAAAAGCATTAAGGAAACAAGCATTTGCAATGCAATAGTTCTTGCATCGGCAAGAGTTTAAGCTATTGGCATTGTAAATGGCAATGCCTTTAATTTATGTTTTAATAACCAGCACGTAAATAAAAGGCGTTGTCATTTACAATGCCAACAGCTCAAACTTTCGCAAATGCGAGACCTATTGCATTGTACTAATAATAAGGTGGAACAAAAGCATAAGGAGGAACAGAAACAAAAAAAGGTACAGCTTTAGCAGTCATTCATGGAGAACACCCTACGGGCGGAGCTATTGTGCTGAAGTATGTTATACCTACAAATGCGGGTGCCGTGCTTAAGCAAAGCAGGATGCCCAGGATAAACACAAGAAGAGGACACCAGCCTGGCAGAGGCCTCCCTCCCACTGGAGGTAGCCGAGGGAAGCGCCCCAGAGCCATGTAGCCGCCTGCGCTGTGAGATCTGCACAGATGTGAGATGCAGAGGTCGGGATACCAGAGTAGGACAGGCGAGGGGCCAGGAGCCCACCAGGGCAGGACATGGCGACCTTGTCAGGGCAAGGTGAGCTGGTGGTGGTGCGCTGGAGGGGCTGGGTGAGTGCATCTGGAGGCGCAGGAGCATGACACCACAGTGTTGCAGGAGGCACTGTAATCTGTTGCAGAGCAGGGAGAGCTGTGACCAGCGGTCACCAAAATCACGTCCATGGCCCACGAGCTGCAAGATAAGGGACAGTGGGAAGGGGTGGGAACAAAAGGAGCACGGACAATGGTAGGGGGGCGGGAACAGTACACTAAAAAGAGAAGCGCTGGCTCAGGTGTGACCTAAACAAGCTGTCGCCATTGCGCGAATAAAAAAAGTGCTTACAGACTAATTGAAGAAGACAGTATAACGTCACAAGTAAACGATCTAGTCCTGATGGACGGTCCCAAAAGGAGACAGGGCGGTAACAAGGAGGGACTAAGAAGCCTCATTATCAATCGGAAACCAGTATTTACCATGGACGATGACGCCGGCCAATGAAAAATATGGGCGGGCTTCCACACCTCTTCTAAAAAATACCCTGATAGAGCATGTCTTGCAAAGCGAGCACCGCTTTGCGCTGCAATGCTAGGCAAGACCTAAAAACATGCATCAAGTCCAAAAGCACGACTTGCACAGCTGCTATGGTTTCAGACTGCTATGTATGACTTTTAATAATTTCAGTGATTACTAGAAACACTGTAGTTTGACGTGGTGTTTGCAAAGTGGCTGAAGTGGTCTAGGCAGTTCCTTTCCACCTTTCAAAAAGTCCCCTATGGTGCGCTGTTGCTCGTCGGTCTTACCCATTAGATTGGAATGCCTGGCTTTTATGAATGTCTACCATGTACAGTCTGATAATAACATATAATAAGGATGGATAAGCTTTATATACAAAACATTTGCAGCCTCTGCTGAAAATCGGAACATGATATATGAACGGCTGCATGGTGTTGGATTTATGGTTCAGAATTGAAGATATACTTGATATTCCTAAAGGGTCTACCTTTCTGTCAGATGCTCAGAAGGTTACTGATATTAAAAAAATAAGACAGCCACGCCCCTTTCTTTAGATGCTGCACCCACGCGCGTGGTCTGGTTCCTGGTGCACATAACCTTGGCTGCAGCGCACAGAGACCTTACACTGCCACACATGGAGGAAAAAAATTAGAGGGAACATTGCTTATGACTGACTAAGCAATCTTTATATAAAAATTTGTTTTCAAAAGAATAACTACTCCGTGTCTCTCTCTTCTCTACTATGTGGAGTATTTTTTCAAAGTAGCTTGCTGAATGCTTTAAGTAACAGCGTTCCTGAACTTAATGATCTTAGTACTTGATTGATTCTTTACATTTCCTGTGATTATTTTTTACACAGAATCACTATCTGTTAAATAATTGTCATAAACGAAGTCTCTTGCAGGCACCTTTTATTCTTGATTATCTCTGTCAGTGCGTCACCTGGAGGGTCGGCTTCCTTCGGCACTTGCTGTAGCGAGCTGCGCCGGGCAAGTAGATAGTCGAACTGCTCCAAACCACTGTGTGTTTGCTAGGGCAAGTGTAGGTATATTTATACCTTGAAGGTGCCTGGTTTGACATAAGGCCGGACATAATAACGTCACCAAAGAACCCAAGGGATTGGTAGTTCTTTGAAAAGGCCATGATTTCTAGGACAAATCAATATTCAAGAAAGGGGATGTCCCTGACTGCTGAAGCCGAGTTTTGCAAGAAATCGTTGTAGCTTTTTGGAACTAGTGGAAGTAGCCATGCCTGTATTTGGACTGGATGGGTTATGTCTAAATATGGTTATGATTTCTATGCCTATATAAGGGCAAGGTGAATTATACCTATATAAGGACATGAATCGGGAAAATTACACTAGGGTCCTAAAACGCTATACAACAAGTGGACAAACAATCTTACTGACTTTTTTGCAAATGAACGGTCCTTTCTCTATCACTCTGCCTTCTAAGGACACTATCTATGACTAAGTACTTGAATGGGTTAATATCGCCTTCCAAAGTGTCTGGCTACCGTGTAGCTTTCTTCCCTGTTATTGATAGCCCTGTGATCTTGTAATATCTTTTTGTGCACCCACATACACTTTGTCAGACAGACATTTCAACATATATATAACAAATTCACTTTTACATGTAAAATACTGATTTTGATTTCCTTTCCAAATGGGGTTTTAACTAAGGTGACATTCTTCCCATGTGTGCATGCCTCACATTTACTACATTTTGTGAATCCATTCCTGGGTTTAAGCCAAGTCTCCATCTCATCTCTGAAATCGGTCTTCATCAGTCTTTCTCTATATAATCTTGGATTTCTATAAGTAATCAGAGGTTTATGGGGAATCTGCTTACCCACCAATGGGATCGCTTTTTAGAAAATACCAATGTTTTTTCTACATGAATATGGGTAAGTGTGATAGATGGTGATAAATCTCGCCATATCTTGATTATTACATGATCTCTTCTCCACATTTCTGCTAAATATTATATTTTCATGAGTGAATTTTTGAACTCTGTTCTGTCCTAGTTTCAAAATGCCTCTGCTGTAACCCCTTTGTTTAAACCTGTTAGACAAATCCTTTGATGCCTCTTCATACACTTTCTCAGTATTACAAGTTTGCATTTCCCGGACGTATTCACCACATGATATACTTTAAAAAAACAAAATCAGGATGGCAGTTCTGTGCATGTAATGTGCTGTTACCTGTGGTTCATCTAGTACAATGGGGTGACCCAGTGACCTTCAGAACCTGGGTGTACAAGAATGTGGGGAATATTGGTTCTGTCAGGTACAGAATGGATTATTGGTCTACTGAATAATAACCAATAAAAAACACTCAACAGTGTTCAGAACTTTTCAGTAATAATCAATGAAAAGGGGAAAAAAATTGTAAACAAAGGGAATGAATCTCAAAACACACCAAAATTAAATCAATAAAAGTATGTATTTAATCAAAAATCCATATATTCTTTAATATTTTGAAGTGTTGAAATGACATTAGAAGGGTGTCACAGTTCATGGACATACAATTAGTTCTTAAAGTGTAAGTAATATGGTGGAAAAAGTGCGGAAAAAGTGCTAAAGGTGAACAAGATAAATACAGTGATATATAAATTGTTGAAATTGATCATTCAACGGACATCCATCCCTTGATATATGAAGCTCCGCACCGCTTGTGATTTTAAATTTCCATTTTACGTGGGGCAGAGAGAGTACAGTCAGGATTATCACGGGCACGTTAACGTTTCGACCCAATGAGGTGCGTGATTGAGTTATAGGCACAGCAGGTCTTCCTCAGGACAGTGTGATGTAATGGACAACCAAAATAAATGAAAGAAAGTCTTCAAGAAATGGTCCACTATGGGTTGGACTCAAATTAAGGTCATAGATGGTGATGAAATTCATCAATGGGACAGCATCGTTGTGTAGCTCTCTGGCTCTTGCTGGGAAATGAAAGACCTGCGGTTGGCTTCCTATATAGCATATATGTGAGTTTGCCATTTTTCACAACCAATTTTACATCCAAAAAGTCACTTTCCATGCACTAATTTTGCTTGTATATCCAAAATTCACATCGTTCTCATTAATCGCTGCCACAAATGTATGTACGACATCCAAGTCACCTTTACAGATGATAAACAAATCATCTATGAACCTCACCCATAACAGTAAGGGGCCCATTATGATGTTGGGCGGATTGCCACCGCCAGGCTGGCGGTAGCCACCGCCGGCTTGGTGGGGGCAATCCGCCCGACATCCACACTCATTTTCCCCCTGCCATATTAGTATGGCGGGGGGACCTCAGCGGACGGAGAGACCGTCTGCCGCTTTTCCGCCCCGGTTGCCTTGCGGCCGGGGCGGAAAAGGAATAATATGGTGGCGGTGTCTATTAGACACTGCAAGCCATATTACGATGGGCCTGGGCAGGTGCCTTTCCGTGGCGGCGGGCATGCGGTATTCACTTTGGGGGCCCCCGAAGTGAAGGAGAGGTGGGGGTTGCACAGGGGGGGTACCTGTGGTACCCCACTGCATTTGCATATACAATGCAGTAGGCACCGCGCGGTGCCTGCCGCATTGTGTCCCCTAATGACCCCCTATGTGTGAGGTCCAGTATTAAAATTCATTATTGACCACCTACTCTGCCCTCTAGCCCATATGAAAATTTGCATTGCTGGGGCAAAGCAGGTGCCCATCGCTGACCTCTGCTGTTGTTCAAAATTTTCCCCATTGAAGAAGAAGATATTCTTTGTCAGACAGTACTTAATCATTCTAAGCGACAGCTAATTCTGCTAGTAAAATCTGATAGGTCATACTCTTAGAAAATGTAAATGTTTAATGGCCATGAGCCATCTGTATGAAGTATACTTGTATATAGAGTTGAGACATCTAATGCCACAATTAACAAGTCCTTTTCCCATTTTATATCATATCTCCTTCTAAGAAATTGGTGGAAACTTTTAAATGTGATGGCATACCTTCCACAAAAGGCCTAAGGTAAAAATCTATGTACTTCAAAGTATTTTTAAACAGACTGCCCTTGGCTTATATGATGGGTCTCCCTGGGATTTTTTGGGGATTCTTATGTATTTTTAGTATGAGATAAAAGATAGGAAATTTGGGAATATGTTTTCTCAAACATTTCCATTTATTAACATTTATCAATTCTTTCTCATTCCAATATTTCAAGTCTGCATGATACTCTATCTTTACTCTCATGTATTCAGCCATGTCAGTCCTTTTGTAAAATGTCAAATCATTCAAATGACGATAAACCTCTTCTATATACATGTTACTGGGCTATAAATCCATGTTCCCACCTTTCGCAGCACTCCTTACTATACGATCTTTGTTACTAAACAATTTCACAATGAGATCATTATTTTCACATCCCTTCCTCTTGTCCCCTTTGTAAGAACTTCCTTTTCTCTGGAGATGTTTTAGATCATTGATGACAGCTTCTGAGAACAGCGTTATAGTGTCTGTTCCCGCCTTCTGATGTACTCAAACCAATCTGCTCTTGTATATCAGAAGCCACATTTTCAGATTCAGCACATGCTGGCATCTTGAGGCTTGAGGATATATATATATATTTATCCTATGAATATCCTATATATGTGGGTGTGTCTCGCTCTCTCTCTCTCTCTATATATATATATATATATACATATATATATTTATATATATATTTATCTATTTTTTTTTTTCCCCCGCAAGAATGACACAACCATTCTGTGACAGACTGGTTGTGGGAGTTTGCTAAATAAATCAGTCAATTATGATTCCTGAGTGCTGCGATTCATTCTTGCGGTAAAAAGAATATTGGATCTGTGGTTGATCCCTCGCATGCACCCGCTGTCGAGCGCTCCAGCTCTTACCGCCATTGCATAAATAAAAAAAAATTATAATAAAAAAAAAAAAATATATATATATATATATATATATATATGTATGTATATATTTATACATCTATATCTATCTATCTATCTATCTATCTATCTATCTATCTATCTATCTATCTATCTATCTATCTATCTATCTATCTATCTATCTATCTATCTATCTATCTATCTATCTATCTATCTATCTATATATTTGGAACAGTATAACTCTCAATTGAGAAACCTCTCAGAGGTAGCACAGCCATCTATCAAGGAAGTTAGAAGTAACTTTATTGGAGGAACCCATGCACCACGAAGGGCAGCAGGTAGAAAACTAAAAGAACTGAAATATAAAATTACAGTTGAATGCCAACAAGCAACCAGAGAATACATCACCTAGAAGTAATTTGGAATGCAGAAGGGAACATATCCAACTTACAGTTCAGGAAGGAAAGGTAGCAAATATAAAGCAGGTTAACAGGGAATACAAAACAACAACGGACACTACACTCTCTTCTTTGATCCTAGGTGTGCTCTCCTCTGGCTTAATTCAGAGTAGTACTGAAATGCTATTTTTCTCAATGTGTGTCATTAGCCAATGGAAATTATTTTCTGCTCCTTACATTGATGGCAGAAAGTACTCACCGCATACCACATAGAGTATGCCATACTTTCTTAGAACCTCACAGAAGTAGTCCTCTCCTCTGCTGATATTAAGGTCTTGTTTCTGTGAAATTGTACAGTTCTGTACACACTTTCCCCCTTCCTTTTCCCTTTCTTTAAAGTCTCTTCAACTTTGCTTCCCTTTCCATCAATGTACTGTAATATTTAATTGTCTTACACATCTCTTTTTGTATGTATGATCATCTGACATCTCAATGACAAAAAGAAAAGAAAACCATGATAAGGCATGCTAAGACAGTTCCTGCTGCAATGAAGGATGCAATTACTGTGCATATTCATACGCAAAACAAAACCAACAAAAGTCAATGTTTCTCCAGTGACCTAATTGCTTGATAAAATATTGCTTAAGAAAAAAATTAATTAATTGACATAAACTGATTAACCAAAGGAATAAAATGCCTTTTGATCAGGATATCATGAAATCATAAATCAGTCCGTTTGACTTTGAGGGCTTGGGGCCATATTACAGAAAGTGCCCTGGGGGTGCATCAGGCATGTGTGCCCACTTTCTGTGAACCCCCGAGGCACTTTGGTATCACATTAGTGTGTGACCACTTCTGTCATACAGATAGCCCTGGTACACTTGTAGTCCCAGCGCTATCTCAAGCTGCCTCATGCAAATGCAGAAATCTCTTTGCCTTTATGTCCGTGCTGTATTATGGATGCAGATGCAAAGGCAAAGAAGTTGTGAGGAGGTGCACTGAAAAAAAATGTGGCACACTGTCAGTGCGCCCCCTGATGGCAGTCTTCTGAAGGTGAGAGAGTGGGTCCGATGGACCCTCCAGACATTTCCTTCCAGGCGGGTGCAGTCACTCACTGTACCTGCCTGGTAAAGGGACTGCTAATCCCTCTTTAAATCGTAGCCAGGTGCCATCTGTTCAGTGAAACGTGGAGTGGCATTGAAGCAGCCACTCTGTATTTCACATGAATGCGCTGAGCCCAGGGCAGTACGAGTGTGGCTGCCCTGAGGGCAGCCCATTCACTGTAATTGGGCACATGTTCCCTGTTTGTACATGGCGCACCTATTTAACCGCTTCGATGCGGCGGCTTTTCCCGCTGTGTGCGGCAATTTACAAAAAGCCGCGTTAGATGACGAGCTCAGCTCGTCGTCCGCACAGGAGCGCCGTAGCTGATGACGAGCTGAGCTCGTCATCAGCATCGAAGGGGTTAAAGGTGCTACATGACACAAACAGGAAAAGTGGGCCCTATGTGTAATAAGGACCCTATTGATGATATATGTGCTATCTTCCACTTCCCTGCTAATCTTTGAACTATTTATCATTCATCAACTCATCCGTGCCCCTTGATCTTTACAAACTCTTCACTAACTGATATTTTCGACATCTGTTCCACCTTTGTTGTGCTCATTGTGCATGATAATATTAAGGGCCATATTATGCATTGTGCCCCATGAGCGCAACCGGTGTGTGTGCCCGCTTTGTTTGCCCCTGGGGCACAATAGTATTACATAGAGGGACGCAGGTGCTTGTGTGTCCCCTTCTGTAATACTGATTGTGCAGTGCTAACATCAGAGGGTGTGGCCCCATGCAAATGAGGGCATCAGTTCACATCTGTACCATATTATGGACGCAGGCGCAGGGGCAAACATGCCTTTTGAAGACGTACTGAAAAGTTGATGCACTTTCAGTGCACCTCCTAAAGTCAGCCCTCTGAAGGCGGCAAAGGGGGGCCCATGGACCCTCAGAAATCCCCTTGCAGGCAAGTGCACTCACTACTCCTGCCTGCAAGGGGATCTCTCTTCACTCTTGAAAGTGAAGGCGGGTTGCTGCCTGCACTGTGAAACACAGAGCAGTTTTTAAACTGCTGCTCTGTATTTCACTTAATTGCACTGCACCAAGGTTAATGTGGGTACGCGGCTGCCCGGGGCAGTGCGCGCTTTGTACTATGACGCACTGTTCCTATTTGTGCCCGGCACCTTGTTTGAAAGGTGTGCCATGGCACAAACAGAGAAATAGTACTGTATTCATAAATAGGCCCTAGGTGCTTAAACCTGTGGTTTGTAGAGCCACACAGATGGATCAGCTGCATGGGTTCCTAATATGTTTCTGCATATATTCAAATGTGGTCCAGAGTGCAATACATGAACAGAAAATATGTGTTTGGTTAGCAAAGTAGCTTCCAATCTATTCGAAATTCTAGCTGTAAACATCTATGGTGCCACAGATTTGAAACAATATGCTCTAGTAGACGATTCTTTGAATAAACACCTTCTTTATAATAGAACTCATTGATCACTTCTACCATTCATAAAAAATCCCTGAGTCTGGAGTCTTTGCCAGCAACTTATTTACTTTGACTACCTTTAACACCATTGCTTATGGTTGGTCTCTCAAAGCTCTAAAAAACACAAAGTCTAGATTGTATAAACTCCTGATAATACCTAGCAAAAACCTTTATTTATTTGATTCATACCATTACTCATCTCATGGTTGTTAGTAGAGCTTCATAAAAAGGAACAAATGTGAATAAATATTTCGGTTGTGATATTTCTGCCAGTGGTGTTGGAAGGGGGGTGCGGTGGGTGTGGGCTGCCCCAAGTGTCATCACTGAGGGGGATGACAAAATGTCACTGAGGGGGTGACAAAATGGGAAAAATCTGTGTAACTATATTCTTTTTCCTATAGTATAATAATTTCAATATGGGCAGGGGTGACAAGAAATTGTCCACACTGGTTACCACCTGACCTTGCTACGCCACTGTTTCTGCCCACTTTCTTTTAGCTTCTTCCAGTAAATAAAGAGCCCGACAAGAAGCCACTTGGGTTTGTGTACTACAAACTACTTGTTACGCCTATTGTAATTCATCTGAAGTTCACACAAGGTATGGTACGCCTGTTTTGTTCCACTTGATGAGCAAAGAAGGTGTGGGCTGGCTTTCCATGCAATGTTGACATCTTTCTCTTGAGCTGAGCCAACTGTGCCATTTACCTCTCGGTCCAACCTTTTTCAGGTTGATGCTTGACTGCAACACTTGTTTGTTACACACCAGTTGCTGGAAAGAAATGCTATGCTGTCTGGCCGAAGGCCACTGTTCATGCTATGTCAGTTCAGTTCACAAACTTTATTCGGATAAACATTGTATCCATAAAAGTGCAACAATAGTTAAAAATGACAGAAGGGAATAGCAATACTTAATACTAAGAATTACAGTTGTATAAACACAATATCATAAAATTTAGATGGCAATTTACAGCGAATAAAAAAGATAAAAAATCACCGTAATAAATAAGTCACTAATATATAAAACCAATCCATTCTATAATTGTAAACAATCTGTACATGATTAAAACTCAAAGAGTAAGCATTGTCCTGCGCGCCCTGGTGGCAATTCTCAAAAATTTGCTTAGACAAAAAACCAACTCTTCATCAGCCAAGGCAAGCATACATGTATAAGCAGAAACCAAACTAATGGGCCTGCTCTTATTAAACAATGGGAGAAGAAGCCACTTCATATATTTCAAGTAGTATTTGCAGAAAAACAGAAAGTGATGGATTGATTGACCACTCACCCCATCACATGGGCAGTGTAGTGAGTCAAGTTTAGAGTGGTAACCCAAGGGGAAACACAATACAAATTTAACCATCCCAGCCCTCAGGTGGAATAGGAGGCTCCTTTCCCAGCGACTCATGGGTAGGGTGAGATCATTTGGTAGGGGCTGGCAGTGCCGTTCGTAAGCCATATAACAGGAAACAGAGGGTGTCTTTGATTCCAACGCAGTTCTTGCAGCGCTGACGAGTAAAGCACGTTTCTAAGTTCTTTTTTATTTACAATTTCGGCTTCGCTAGGATTTAAGAAAATGGAGCCCTTATTAATGCTACATAAGCTCTGCTACACTCCAGATAACAAGGGAATGTCCATCGCCTTCTCACACCTCAAACAGTCTGTTATGATATTTTTGTTAAGGTAGCTGCCTGGTTCTTCCAAACGGATAGCCAGAAAAGAGCTGGGCGGGCGCGTATAAAATCATATATATATTTTAAATTCAATTAGTTGTGGCAAATGTATTGTGGGGTCGAGATTGGGATGCTCAACAGCTTTCTGCAGAACCGGTCTTCTTCCTGCTGAATACAGGAGCTATCTGCGGTACCCCAAATCTCAGCTCCATATGTAGCCACAGAGACACACTGTAGTTTAAAAAACTTTTAAGATAGCTAAAATAGCACCTCTGTTCTTTGGGCAGGGGAAACTAAAAATGGAGTTAATAGTCTTTGAGAACTTGCTCCTGGAGTGAGTGAGGTGCTCAGTCCAGGAGCCGTTCGCAGCAAAGACAACTCCGAGGTAAGGGAATTTACAGGTACTTGTCAATTTTTGATTGCCGGCAGCAATAGAACTAAGCTGGCGTTTCCTGGGGCGCTGGACATTAAAAATGATTTTTTTAAATTTACGCACAAATCCACACTATCCATATTTTTGACAAAGGACTGTACTGTACTATGAATTAGGAGTGCAGCCTATAAGAACTGCATCATCAGCATAGAGTAGTACAGGAAGGGGTTTCCCATGAATCATGGGGACATCTTGAGTCATGGGTACCAGTGACTCATTTAGACCATTAATATAGATAATAAAAAGGAGGGGGGCCAAGACACATCCCTGCCTGACCCCCCTTCCAACCTTAATGGCTCCCGATACCTCTCCACCACTACCTATCCTCACCTGTGCCTGGAGGTCTTTATGGAGGTATGCCAGAAAATGTACCAATGGCTCATCCAGCCCATAGCCAATAGGTTAGCCCACAGCCTTGACCTATTCACAAGGTCAAATGCTGAGGACAAATCCATAAAGGATAAGTAGACCGGGGAATTCCGAGCAATGGTGTACTTCCCAATTACAAGGTCAAGGTTAAGGCATTGTTCATTAGTACCAACCTTGCTACGGAATCCTAACTGGCAGGGATCTAGGATACTGCATTCCTCTGACCATTCCAGGATCTTATTATATAAGACTCTTCCCAACATTTTAATGGTGTTATCAATCAGTGAGATCAGCCTATAGTTACTGGGCTGTGACCGATCCCTCTTTTTAAATATTGGGACGATGATACTCTGAGCCCGGGTACTAGAAAGCGGGGCATACTTTAGATTGTTGAAAACATTCAAAAGAAGCGGCACCCAGAAGTCCGGGTTCCATTTGGTTAGATCGATTGGTAGCCCATCTGGGCCCGGGCCTTTTTCCCAATACTTTGATGAATGGCTTCTTCAACTTCGGAGAGTGTCATCTGAATACTGGTGAATTGGCCATATTCGTACTGGTCTGTCACCGTTGAAGGGGTGGCATAAATATTGGCAAAACGATTTTCCCAAGATTCACTGGATATGGTGCAGGTGATAGGGGTTAGTAGCTGTCCTGTGGATCAAAGATCCCTTACAGCAGACCAAACCATTTTACCCTTTTTATTAGTAGCTGCCTGGGATAGTGTTTCCCAATTGTCGTTTAGAAGTACTCCCTTCCTGTTCTTAACCACTGCATTATTATTCTGCCTTGCCAGTTTCACATCCGAGGCACACCTGAGTTTGGCTGAAAGGGCCCTACGTAGGTTCCTATTCGCCAGTGAACATTTATTGTCAAACCATCTAGGGCCCTGCTTCCTCAGAGAAGCGGGCTTCGATAGTAAGGATTTGATGGCCAAGCAAACTTTGGAAAAATCATTGACTACCTCTAGGTGCGGGGTTTTAAATGACAGACATGAATTAATGAGGGACAGATTGTCCTTCACTAATGACTTGAACAATTCATCGCTATCAACGCCCCACCATACTAATCTTAAATTGTCAGTGGAGGGTGTCAGATCTTTAGCCTCACATTCAACTGAAAATGCAGGGCGAGGTGCCAATTTCAGTGCTAATTTAATAGGGTTGTGATCCCCATGAATCGTGGCGATGACCTCTGCGGCCGTAAAGTAATCCACAAGCATACAAGAGATAAAAACAAAATCTATTGTAGAGGAATGGCCCCTTCCTCTGAATGTCGGAAGTTGATGGTCATGGGTTAACAGGGACTCAGCCCTCACAAGAAAAGTGTCCCGACTGCTCCCCTGCGTTTGCTCATTTTCCAACAAGGCTGAACAGTCCGATTGTAGGGCCACGGGGTAGCACACTCTCAAATAGGATAAACTATTATATTGCAATACTTTGGACTTACAGTATAAATGCTTTCCTCCGTAGCAGAAATGAGAGGGGTGGCCCAGCCAGCCTCTTCCGGCCCCTGATGGGCGCAGACGGGCCCGCCCTTGGTCCGGGCTTCGTCCGTGCTGCGTCCCGCGTCGCGGTGGGAGAGGCTGTGCTATGAGTGCGCTGGCGCCGCCTCCTCCTCACTTGCGCAGCTGCGGGGAATGGCAGTAACAGCGATGCACTCTGGGGGTTGCAGTCCCCAGAGTGTAGTTGCCAGCGTGGGTGGTGCGGCGGCAGTGATGGCGTTGCCCCTGGGACCCTTGTCCCACCAAGTGTTCTTGTCAGGGTGAAGATGCGGCGGTTCGGAAAGAAACAAAACCCCAGCAGCAGGCAGAGAAACTCCCGCGCCATGGGGGAGAGGCTGCGCTATGAGCGCATTGGCCCCACCTCCCCCTCACTCGCGGCAGTTGCGGGAATGGCAGGAACATCGATGCACTCAGGGGGTTGCAGTCCCCAGAGTGTAGTTACCAGAGTGGGTGGTGTGGCGGCAGTGATGGCGTTGCCCCTGGACCCTTGTCCCACCAGGGGTTCTTGTCAGGGCGAAGGTGCAGCAGTCCGGAAAGAAACAAAACACCAGCAGAAGGCAGAGAAACTCCCGCGCCGCGGGGGGAGAGGCTGCGTTCTAAGCGCGGTGGCCCCGCCTCCCCCTCACTCACGGCAGCTGCGGGGAATGGCAGGAACAGTGAGGCACTCTGGGGGTTGCAGTCCCCAGAGTGTAGTTTCCAGCGAGGGTGGTGCGGCGACAGTGATGGCGTTGCCCCTGGGACCCTTGTCCCACCAGGGGTTCTTGTCAGGGCGAAGGTACGGCGGTCTGGAAAGAAACAAAACACCAGCAGCAGGCAGAGAAACTTCCCAGAGTGGTCCAGAGTGCAATACATGAAAAGAAAATAAGTGTTTGGTTAGCAAAGTAGCTTTCAATCCATTAGAAATTCTAGCTGTAAACTTCTATGGTGCCACAGATTTGAAACAATATGCTCTAGTAGACGATCCTTTGAATAAACACCTTGTTTATAATAGAACTCATTGATCACTTCTGCCATTCATAAAAATTCCCTGAGTGTGGAGTCTTTGCCAGCAACTTATTTACCTAGACTACCTTTAACACCATAGCTTATGGTTGGCCTCTCAAAGGTCTAAAAAAACAAAATCTAGACTATATAAACTCCTGATAATACCTAGCAAAAACTTTTATTTATTTGATTCATACCATTACTCATCTCATGTTTGTTAGTACAGCTTCACAAAAAGGAACAAAAAATACATAACGTGAATAAATTGTTCGTTTTTTATATTTCTGCCCAGTGGTGTAGGAAGGGGGGTGCGGTGGGTGTGGGCGGCCCCGGGTGTCATCACTGAGGGGGGTGACAAAATGTCACTGAGGGGGTGACAAAATGGGAAAAATCTGTGTAACAATCTTTTTTTTCCTTATTTTAATAATTTCAATGTGGGCGGGGAGAGAGGGTGACAACATTTTCCACACCAGGTACCACCTGACCTTGCTACGCCAGTGTTTCTGCCCACTTTCTTCTAGCTTCATCCAGTAAATAAAGAGCCCGACAAGAAGCCACTTGGGTTTTTGTACTACAAATTACTTGTTACGCCTGTTGTAATTCATCTGAAGTTCACACAAGGTATGGTAAGCCTGTTTTGTTCCACTTGATGAGCAAAGAAGGTGCGGGCTGCCTTTCCATGCAATGTTGACATCTTTCCCCTGAGCTGAGCCAACTGTGCCATTTACCTCTCGGTCCGACCTTTTGCAGGTTGATGCTTGACTGCAACACTTGTTTGTTACACACCAGTTGCTGGAAAGAAATGCTATGCTGTCTGGCCGAAGGCCACTGTTCATGCTATGTCTTTTTAACGATGTACAAAGGGAAGGCAAGAAGCAAACAAGGAACGCATAAAACACACCCTAGATACGTCTGTTCTGAGTTGGGGTGCATGCCAGACAATGGGAACCTGACGTTCTGCCAAACACTTTATGAAGGAAGCCGCTTCCAACACCAGAACTAATAAAAGGGACTCCCAGTTGTTGCTGTATTTCAGCTTCCCCTTAGCTGTCTTTCGCTTGTCCTTGATTTTGTGAATTGTCTTGTCTTCCTCCTGCCATTTATTTATTCATCTCTCCATTCCGTTGGCTCTACTTCCGTTTACTTATTTATGTGTTAAATTGTTGCATGTGTGTGCACCTGAACACTTTGTGGTGCTTACTAAACAAAGCCCTAAAAGTATGAACTACATGTAGAACTACAAGCTCAGAACGGCTAATATCACGCTAGGAACACAAATATTGTCAGTTTCTTTCAAAAAGTAAGATGTGTCTGTAGGTAAAGATGGAATATAGATAAGAGCGTGGAGCTTAATAGCCTGGACCAAAAGCACCCGTCCTCCTGTCCACCCACTACCGATTTGGATTACACAAAATAGCGCATCTCAAATTGCGAGTCATTTGTGACTCGCAATTTGAGAGGTGCTATTTTGCATGTACAACAGTGTGTTTAACACTGTTTGCGATTCCCAATGGAGTCGCAAATTGCGAGGCTCATGAATATTAATGAGCCTCTCACAATTTGCAAGCCCATTGGGAATGACAGGCCCTCCCAGGGATGGTGGCCTGCTGGGCTCAGCAGACCAGCATATTTGGGACTGCTTTTTCAATAAAGCAGTTCTGTTTTTTTTAAATGCATCCCGTTTTCCTTAAAGGAAAACGGGATGTATTTAAAAAAGAAAAATTTAACTTTTCAGCTTCATTTTTTTAAGGGCAGGCAATGGTCTCTGGGACCTCTCTGGGACCAGTGTTGACAAAGGGGAAGGGGTCCTCTGGGGACCCCTTCCCTTATGTGAGTGGTTTACTACCTACTTGAAGTAGATGGTAACTGCGAGTGTTTTGCGGCTGCAAATGCGGTCACAAATCACTAGTACATAGCATGTTGTTAGGGGCGTCCCTTCCTAATAGGGAGAGTCGCAAAGGCTATTTTGCGAGTCAGTGACTCGCGAAATAGTATTTGTACATGCTATTACCCTTTTTTGTGGCTGCAAATGGGAGCTTCTCCCATTTGCAGCTGTAAAAAAGGGTCGTACGTCTGGCCCAAAGTCTCTGTACAGGACAGTATTTAAAGCTAGTGGTCTGGAAAATGGGACCTATATAACAGGAAAAGGGCTGTAAATGTGTGTGCTTCTCCGCCAGTAACTAGTGGATTGAAGCAAGGAGATGTAGTTACACGACTTACTTTTTGTGAGCAGTCTGACCGGTGAGTTCTGTGGATGTTGATGATGCTATGGCATGGCAGTTTGGGCTGGACTGTTCCCATGAGGCACAGGGTCAAGCCTGATTTGCATATAGCCATGTCTGAACTGGGGTGGCTTGGTGAGCAAAATAACGATGGATTAAACCCATATCTGTGACTGGGGTTAATGTTTTGCCATTGCGCAACATTCCGTCCATCATCTTGTGTGTTTTGCTGTTCACCCTACGTGGGAAGGGTATGCCCAGACGTGGGTCCCGTGCTCACTAAGCCACTGGAGTCAAGCTATCCTGGCTGAAGACGGCTGATAGCCAGAAACCGGTCCTAGGATGCTTGATTGCGGTCCAGGGAAGACATGGCTTGGCAGTTCGGGCTGGACTGTTCCCATGAGGCACAGGGTCAAGCCTGATTTGCATATGGCCATGTCTGAACTGGGGTGGCTTGGTGAGCAAAATAACGATGGATTAAACCCAGATCTGTGACTGGAGGTGAATGTTTTGCCATTGGACAACATTCCGTCCATCATCTTGTGTGTTTTGCATGGCATGGTAATTGGCAGTGTCAAGCAGACACCATTATACTAATAGAGAGCATCATGGACCCTATCACTTAACAATAGTGCATGTTGGGAGTTAAGAACCATTTCAAAAAGGGGGTGGTGATGGACAGAGTATCTGAGTTAATCAGAACACTCCTACCCAGTCAACAGATCAGGGCTTGATCCATCCCAGTTCAGAACCTGGCTATATGCAAATTAGTCTGTCCCTGGCCCAGTGCATCATGGAAACAGGGCAGACCAAACTACCAAGCCAATTCTTCACTGGAAAGGAAACAAGCTTCCGGGGACCGGTTTCTGGCATTACAGCCGTCTTCGGCCCGGCTTGCTTGAATCCTGATGGTGCAATGAGCAAGGGACTCATGTCTGAGCATACCCTTCCACACCCATGGTGGCCAAAATAATTTCAAAAAGGGGGTGGTGATGGACAGAGTATCTGAGTTAATCAGAACACTCCTACCCAGTCAACAGATCAGGGCTTGATCCATCACCGTTTTTTTAGCTCACTGCACAATCCCAGTTCAGAACCTGGCTATATGCAAATTAGTCTGTCCCTGGCCCAGTGCAATATGGGAACAGGGCAGACCAAACTAACAAGCCAATTCTTCACTGGAAAGGAAACAAGCTTCCGGGGACCGGTTTCTGGCATTACAGCCGTCTTCGGCCCGGCTTGCTTGAATCCTGATGGTGCAATGAGCAAGGGACTCATGTCTGAGCATACCCTTCCACACTCATGGTGGCCAAAATAATTTCAAAAAGGGGGTGGTGATGGACAGAGTATCTGAGTTATTCAGAACACTCCTACCCAGTCAACAGATCAGGGCTTGATCCATCACCGTTTTTTAGCTCACTGCACCATCCCAGTTCAGAACCTGGCTATATGCAAATTAGTCTGTCCCTGGCCCAGTGCATCATGGGAACAGGGCAGACCAAACTACCAAGCCAATTCTTCACTGGAAAGGAAACAAGCTTCCAGGGACCGGTTTCTGGCATTACAGCCGTCTTCGGCCCGGCTTGCTTGAATCCTGATGGTGCAATGAGCAAGGGACTCATGTCTGAGCATACCCTCCCACACTCATGGTGGCCAAAATAATTTCAAAAAGGGGGTGGTGATGGACAGAGTATCTGAGTTAATCAGAACACTCCTACCCAGTCAACAGATCAGGGCTTGATCCATCACCGTTTTTTAGCTCACTGCACCATCCCAGTTCAGAACCTGGCTATATGCAAATTAGTCTGTCCCTGGTCCAGTGCATCATGGGAACAGGGCAGACCAAACTACCAAGCCAATTCCTCACTGGAAAGGACACAAGCTTCCGGGGACCGGTTTCTGGCATTACAGCCGTCTTCGGCCCGGCTTGCTTGAATCCTGATGGTGCAATGAGCAAGGGACTCATGTCTGAGCATACCCTTCCACACTCATGGTGGCCAAAATAATTTCAAAAAGGGGGTGGTGATGGACAGAGTATCTGAGTTAATCAGAACACTCCTACCCAGTCAACAGATCAGGGCTTGATCCATCACCGTTTTTTAGCTCACTGCACCCTCCCAGTTCAGAACCTGGCTATATGCAAATTAGTCTGTCCCTGGCCCAGTGCATCATGGGAACAGGGCAGACCAAACTACCAAGCCAATTCTTCACTGGAAAGGAAACAAGCTTCTGGGGACCGGTTTCTGGCATTACAGCCGTCTTCGGCCCGGCTTGCTTGAATCCTGATGGTGCAATGAGCAAGGGACTCATGTCTGAGCATACCCTTCCACACTCATGGTGGCCAAAATAATTTCAAAAAGGGGGGTGGTGATGGACAGAGTATCTGAGTTAATCAGAACACTCCTACCCAGTCAACAGATCAGGGCTTGATCCATCACCGTTTTTTAGCTCACTGCACCATCCCAGTTCAGAACCTGGCTATATGCAAATTAGTCTGTCCCTGTCCCAGTGCATCATGGGAACAGGGCAGACCAAACTACCAAGCCAATTCTCTGTTAAGAACCATCACACAATTTTAACTTGAAAGTGACATGATCACACTAGTGCCCTTGCTAGGGCATTTAAGTACAGCCACTCCTCCAGGTAAAAAAATAAAAACGACACCAGTTTATGCAGGTATCCTAGATATTGAGAGAAAACTCAAGGGTTCAAAGAGATTTGGTCTCCAGTGACCAAGACTTCCATCTTATTGTCATTCAGCTTCACTGAGACTGCAACCCTCTCAGGGGAGCTACGGAGTGGTTAGATTGTAAGTTCAGTGTGCAATGGTATCTGTGTATTATCAATATATGGATAATAAGAGAGCCCGTAAGCAGAGATTATCTTGACCACAGGACTCATATATATAATAAACAGTAGGGGTGTCAACAAAGAGCCTTCGTGGATTTCACAGGCTAACTGCAAGAAGCAGAACACCTCAATTTCTTTTTGTCTTTGACCATGCTGATTTTGCTTACACTCCTTTTTCTCAAACTTTGAATCTACTTGTATGTCTCCCACTATGGTCCTTCTGCTTACTCTTTGAGATACAACGTTCCATCTGCTCTCACATAATGTGAATTGGCTTATTCATTAGGTCTAATGGCCTCTATTATAGATATTATCATTATGTGTAGGGCATTTTCTGCACAAGAATTTTTTCTCAGATGACTAAATAGAGAAGTGCAACATATTATAATTACATATATTTAGTCTTGACTGGAATCCTGTTTCTGAGCCCCTGCTGTAATTGATTTAAAATTAACTTGATCACAACAGAGATACACTGCTTTTTCCTGGCATAATGACCTCATGCTAGACATTGTATTATTTGGAGCTGCACTCTGTGAAATGGCATTCTACAAGTAGGGCATTGAAAAGAGCTGCAGTTATTATTCAGGAAATATGCTGGCTACTGGCCTTGCTGAGGACTATAGTTGTATTAAGTGCGCATGATGGACTTTGTAACAGCTATCTCTATTCTGGCAAAATAAACAAAATTATCAATGAACAAAGTGAGAGCACTGGTACCATACACGGAGCATGGCTCAACGTTCACACAAACATTCCACTTTATAAAACTCCTAAATATATGTATAAATCATAAATAAATAACAGCACATACTTCGGACCAAGCATAACTAATGATCTTAAGTTCAAAGCACCCTAAAAACAGTTACAGTAGGAAAGCACACCCAAACTAGCACACAGGAACAAAACTACACAGAATATTACCAAGCATGCAACATAAACACTAGTAACAGCAACAAGATCACTAAGTGAACCGCCTTCTTGAATAACACCCTACATATGTTCCTGCCAACACCATCATTACCCAATGATTATATGCTAAAACTAATACTTGTACCAGTACTAATAACTACCCATAGAATGAAGAACACACATTGCAACAACGGATTGTTGTTGTTACTACGCATTCACCGCTACTGCTCAAGAACATCACAAACAGTTGAGACATGTCTGCCATGTCAGGTTAAGGAGGACCCCCTCTTGACTGGATGCTCTGCATTAAATATTTGTTGATTACTAGGCTAGCTCAAATGTAGCAGCTTCTAAAGACATTGAAGCACACAGGCGTCTACACTGAACTCAACTGCCTGCTCCCCTGGCTAAGGTTGCCACCTTTTTTTGCTGGCCACCATAGACAAACACTGGCCAGGGTGGGAAAAACAACCGAGAAGGCAACCTTAGCTTGGCATGTACATAAATGACACTACATCCAAGGTGCTGACCATGTCCTTCCATACCAAGGGATTACCTTGCATCTGCTGTATGAAGGAATCAAGGTGGCACAGGCATACCCCTAAAACAAGGTTATAGACCAAATGATAGTTGACTGACGATCACATTCAGGATAGATACATATGCTTTTCATGTGAGTACTGTCTACTAGTTGTGGTAGTTGTAGTGAAAAACTATTTATTTACTTGCAGTAATGTATGAAAATTCAAGCACAACTGGGGCTGTCTTTCTCTTGATATTCAAATATTTCATACTTCTAGCAGTCATCAGAAGCGAACAGTGTCTGTGGTGGGGAATAACTTTAAAATCCAATAGCTAAGGGTGGGTTTGGTTTCTCTGATGATCGGAACTAGCATAAGAACGTTATCTTGCTCAGTTCTAGACAGTGCCTGTCCGCAATACTTTTGAATGCAACTAGTTTGGTGCTCGTTGGGTTAGCAGTCACTGATGTCATGACCTGGGCACAAGGGCACTAGGACCCTGTACCCAACTGATGGGGATGGGAGTGTAAACCGGACACCACTTCCGGTCAGAGGAGTGGGGAAGGGGCAGAGCATGACCAGAAGGGCAAGGGACTGGACGTGTGTACAGCACAGAGCAACACCAATAAATACTACTTGAATCCCTCACCTGACTGCTGTCGTACCTGAGCCAAGAGAGGTGACAACTGGCGACGACGATTGGGATAGAAGCGGCGACGCGTGTATCCGGGTGCCCCCAGGAGTAACGAAATACGGAGCTAGGAGCCCACCCTGGTCCGAGTGAAGGAGAGAAGAAACAGCGCGGGAGCCCACCACAGCTGTACCAGAAAGCCGGTAAGAAGCCACAATCTGCCCGACAAGATCGTCCGCGCGCGAGAAACTTAAAGGAAACATCGCTCGAGATCTCGCGAGAGGACAGCGGCCATTTTTAAGTCAGGCAGAAGCAGCCAATCAGTGACGTGGAAGGCCCGGCAGCCAACTTTAAGTCAGGCGGAGGCTCAAAAGGACCGGCGATCTTGCGAGACTTGGGCGGCCATATTGTAATCAGGCAAAAACAGCCAATAAGGAACGCGAGAGGCCCAGCGGCCATTTTAAAGTCAGGAAACAAAGAAAAAAGAAAAGTGATAAAAAGAGGAAATAAAGAGAAATAAGAGGAAGAAAGCGGCGCAAACGAGGAAATACAAAGAGAAAATAAAGATAAAAAGAATAATACTAAAGAATAAAGAATAAAAAGAAGACAAAGTGAGTAAAGAAAACAAAAGCAATCAAACAGGAGCACGCAAGAACAAAGAACAAAAGGGACAAAGTGACTAGGAGCCCAGGAAAAGAAACAACAGAAATAGGACACATGAAAGGAAGAAAACAAAACGAAAGTGACAAATAAAGAAGGACGCCAACAATGGTTGACCAAGCAAATGTCAAACACAGCACGCAAGCAATGTTCCGCAGACCCGTTCCATCCAACTTATCGGAACCACAGATAGGTATCAGATGGGAACGATGGATTCACAAGTCCAAAAGGTACATGCGCGCCACAGATGTAGTGGACGCCAAGCAGATGGATCTATTTTTAAACCCCGTAGGGGATGAAGTAGACGACCTATTAGTGACATTCCCTGAAGACCAAACGGCAACATGCAAGGGACTAATTAAGTGCCTTCCAGACAGATTTGACCCACAAAGAAACATTGACTTTGAGAGGTACACCTTTGCAATTGCATGTCAGCAAGCAGAGGAGTTCCTTGACGACTTTGCAACACGACTGCGCAAATTGGTCACACACTGCGAGTTTGACAAGTTCGACAACGAACAAGCAATTCGCCTGTGCATCATTGAAGGATGTTGGTCGGTGGAGTTCCGCACACGAATTCTGAAAGAACCCATCTCGCTAGAGAAAATTCTGACCATGGCCAGGGCAGAAGCGAGAGCAACGACGCACGCAAAACAGATGGAGCTGGGAAAAGAGAGGCAAATAGAACAAGCAAACAGCATGGTCTGTAGCAGTCACATGAATACCTGGAAGAAAGAAATCAATGAGCAACTGCCAAGAAAA
This sequence comes from Lissotriton helveticus, assembly GCF_964261635.1. NCBI lineage: Eukaryota > Metazoa > Chordata > Amphibia > Caudata > Salamandridae > Lissotriton > Lissotriton helveticus. Next base: position 1,010,434,088 of record NC_136071.1, on the reverse strand, counting down.
CAACATGAAAGAACATGTTACAGATGCGGACTCGAGTTCCCGCACACTGGTGCGTGTCTGGCAATGGGTCAGACATGCATAAAATGCAACAGGAACAACCACTTCGCAGGAGCCTGTTTGGGCACAGAATTCAAAAGTGAGAGAGGACGACCTGGAAGACCGCGGATGACGACAAACAGGTATGCCAGACACATGGAAACGGCAAATCGCATCTCGTCAGCTGAGTCCGACGGAGAAGCGGTACAAGAGAACGTGGAACGACTATACCTGATGTCCAATATTGCTCCTGCAGAAGAAGCAGAAGGGTGAGAAAGCATTCACTTAATAGAGAAACATCAAGTAAAAAAGACGGCGTCTGTAGACATAGATGTGGGAAAACACAACACACGATTCGTGCTAGATAGCGGCGCCACATGCAACATAATGTGTGTATCAGAATATGAAAAGATCAAAACAAAGCCAGCGCTAGTGCCATCCACTGTTGAAGTATTCACTTGGGGGTCGAAGAAACCGGTGCTCAACATGGGAAAGTTTACAGAAACACTGATAAACAGACCAAGGAAGTCATACATGTACTGAAGAGTGACATTCCAGCACCATGTTTACTGAGCAACGTCACGGCGCAGGTGATGGGCCTCCTCGCAATGACATGCCACATGTCAGAGAAAAAGAACATCCTGCGAGACTATCCAGGAATACTACATGGACTAGGGAAACTAAAAGGACGGCAAAGAACACTACACATCAATGAAGCAGTAAAACCCAGTAGCTCAGCATCACAGACGAGTGCCGATACACCTGCAACCACAAGTAGAGGAGGAAATACAAAGCCTGCTGAGCCAAGACATTATAGAGCCGGCGGACGGGCCGACCCCCTGGGTGTCACCAATAGTGGCAGTCCCAAAGAAGAACACATCCAAGATTCTCATATGTGTCGACATGAGGATACCAAACACAGCAATTGAACGGGAAAGACACCCTGGACCACACCTAAATGACATGGTCTGCTGCCTCAATGGCACCTGCCGATTCTCAAAGCTGGACCTGTGCAAAGGGCATCATCAGCTGGAGCTTGACCCACATTCACAGTACATTCAAGGTTCAAGGTACATTACGACATTCTCGCGCACATGGGTAAATTTCGCTACTAGCAACTGAGTTTTGGCATCTCATCAGCTGCAGAGATATTTCAAGAAACAATATGGCAGGTCATAAGGCCAGTAAAGAACAGCCTTAATTACAGTGATGACATTCTGGTGTTTGCTCGAACAGATGACGACCATGACAAAGCGTTGCGGGACGTATGTTCACGTCTGGAACAATCAAGTATAACGCTGAATGAAGACAAGTGTGAAATAGGAAGAAACAAACTGGTATTTTTTGGACACATTTTCTCTAAAAAAGGGATGCGACCAGATCACAGCAAAGTAGAGATGCTGGAAAAAGCGAGTCCTCCGGGCGACGTGGCAGAAGTGAGGTCATTCCTTGGGCTTGCCAGCTACTGTGCTAGATACATAAAAGACGTTGCCACAGTAAGCACAGTAAGCACACCACTGAGGGAACTAATGAAGCAAGGCCAGACCTTCATGTGGACAGAAGAATGCAACAAGGCATTTGAGGCCATCAGGCATGTGGTGATAGTAGTAGACCATCTTGCGTATTTTGATCCACTACTGTCCACAGAACTGATGGTGGACGCGAGCCCGGTGGGACTAGAAGCGATCCTGGCACAACACATGCCAGGCAAAGAGTCTCCAAGAAAGATCGTGGCATATGCAAGCAAAAGCCTGTTCGACATTGAGAGAGCATATTCACAGCCTGAAAAAGAAAGTATTGCAGTAGTATGGGCGTGTGAGCACTATCACATGTTTATATACGGGAAACCATTCACCATCATAACAGATCATCAGGCCCTAGTGACCATCTATGGAAATCCAAATGCAAAAATACCACCCAGAATCGAGTGCTGGGGCATAAGGCTAATGGACTATAACTTCAAAGGTGTGCATAAGCCAGGGAAAGAACACAACCCGGCGGACTACATGTCACAGCATCCTTTACCACAGAGACCTCAGGCCACATCAATAGCGGAGGAATACCTGAACTTTGTACTGAAACAAAACACTCCGGCATCGATAACGATCGCGGAACTGGAGCAAGAAACAGAAAGGGATGCCACGATGCAGGAGGTAAATATGATAACAAGACAACAAAGATGGAGCCATATCAACAACAACAGCCACATGGAAGATGGAGTGAACAAAGAGGAAATGCTGGCATTCAAAAAGATTCATGGAGAGCTATCAGAGACCGTGAATGGAATAATAACGAGAGGAACAAGAAAATGGGTGATGCCAAGAGCTTTGCATAGACAGACTGTAAATTTGGCATACGAATCACACAGAGACATGGTCGCAACTAAGAAACTGCTACGGGAGAAGGTGTGGTTCCCAGGGTTGGACAACATGGTGGAGACCACCGTCATAACTGCCACATCTGCCAAACTACAAGGCAGCCAGCAAAACCAGAACCACTACAAATGTCAGAGCTCCCGCGGGCAGTGTGGACAGAACTGGCAGCAGGTTTCTATGGGCCTCTAGAAATGGGCAACTACTTGCTTGTGATCATTGACGAATACTCCAGATCTTCCATCGTGCGACGTGTATCGTCGACATGAGCAAGTGCAACGCTGCCAACACTGGATGACATATTTTCAGCTTGGGGTTCCCCGCAAACACTAAACACAGATAATGGCCAGCCATTCTCAGGGGAAGAATTTCGAAAGTTTGTGGACTATCTAGGTATCCATCACAGGAATATAACACCACTGTGGCCACAAGCAAATGGCATGGTGAAAAGATTCATGGGAAACATAAAAAAGGCCGTCCAAAGAGCAAAGCTGGCACAGATATCAATAGGACAGGCCCTGTGTCAAGTACTAAGGGACTATCCAAACACCCCTCACAGCTCCACGGGATGGTGTCCCGCCGAGCTGGTGCTGGGCAGATCAAGCAGGACAAGGTTACTGCAGCTGGAAGCAACAGCAACACCAGAGCACAGCAGCATTGCTATCAGAGACCAAGAGGCCAAGGAGAAAATGAAGGCATATGCCGACACAAGGATCCTCACCATTGAGGCAGCTCTAAGCTCGAACATTATACAAATGACAAATAGTGAACGAGGACCATTTGTATTTATGTTTTTTATTTGTGTCCAGTAGCAGTACACCGTTCTTGATCGAATATTTTATTGTACTTGTTAGTTATTGTTTACAGGCAGTTAATCATTTAGCTTAAAGTAAAATTTCATTTGTAACTAGATAGATATATGTGTTCATTTACAATAGGATTGCGCAAGCAGTGAGCGCACATGTTTGTTTATGCAGATTTTTTTTTAGTGCATGATGGGAAGGGTAGTTTGACCCGTTAGATCGCTTGTTAAAGAGAACATACAGAGACCTTTGATAATCACGTGATGTCAATTAAGGAGCTAATTTGAAAAGGATGTGCTTGGACGCCATTAGGGATAAGTCTGATGGGTAAACCTAGGCTGAAGGTAGCTCTGGCATACGCTCTAGATACATCGGTGAGCAGACTCGTTATAAGCCACCGGCTTTTACTTAAATCAGGTAAATTTCATAATTTTGCAAAGTGGCATTTAATACAGGACCAGCTAGGGGTGTGGGGAGAGTAAACCATCTGGATCGAGTCTTTGGCAAGGCGTGAGGGTTAGTTTAGGGTTTCAAAGGGGGAAGGAGTGGACAGCGTGTGATTCATAAAAACATCGCGATACGGCTAGCGTGGGGAATTAAAGAACGTTCGTACACTTAGATGTATGGATAACAGGATAGGATGTAACGTTGTAAATTCAGTGTATGATTGACATTATGAAATTTTTATGTTTAGTATATTTGTTTATGTGGCCTTTATCTATTTTCTTCCAGTACCCCTGAGGAAGAACTAACATTGAATTCGAAATGCATTGGGTTTTCACACTGGTTGTTCGACTGGATGTTGAAAGCACATGTCTGTGGTAAAGCTTCGGCAACATTCGACATTTGAATATGCGAATTAAAACATTCATGTTCCACCTGGCTGCCTCCGGAGTGATCCATTTTTCAAATTTACGAAGCACGAAAATGCACTAAAGTTTATTGATGAACATGGATAAATAAGATGAAATAAGATAAAGGATAAAAAGGACTCTAATTGTGAGGCATGTTTCCTCATTTATGCAGTGCAGCAGATAGGGACGCAAAATGCGTTCCCCTCCTTTCACAATCTTTTGATTACTGTACTGGGACATATACAGCTCTGTTTTGCACGCAAACACAGATTCTAAATTGAATTAAAAATAAGTTAAAGATCACAAACAAGAAAAGGGAAGGTGTGCGCAAGCTATTCTTCAGATGTTTAGCAAACAAGTTTTTGTCCCGCATGCGAGACGCACCCCACCTGATGACTTCGAAATATTGAATTTTGCAAGATTGCACATCGTAAAGGATCCTCACCATTGAGGCAGCTCTAAGCTCGAACATTATACAAATGACAAATAGTGAACGAGGACCATTTGTATTTATGTTTTTTATTTGTGTCCAGTAGCAGTACACCGTTCTTGATCGAATATTTTATTGTACTTGTTAGTTATTGTTTACAGGCAGTTAATCATTTAGCTTAAAGTTAAATTTCATTTGTAACTAGATAGATATATGTGTTCATTTACAATAGGATTGCGCAAGCAGTGAGCGCACATGTTTGTTTATGCAGAATTTTTTTTAGTGCATGATGGGAAGGGTAGTTTGACCCGTTAGATCGCTTGTTAAAGAGAACATACAGAGACCTTTGATAATCACGTGATGTCAATTAAGGAGCTAATTTGAAAAGTATGTGCTTTGACGCCATTAGGGATAAGTCTGATGGGTAAACCTAGGCTGAAGGTAGCTCTGGCATACGCTGTAGATACATCGGTGAGCAGACTCGTTATAAGCCACCGGCTTTTACTTAAATCAGGTAAATTTCATAATTTTACAAAGTGGCATTTAATACAGGACCAGCTAGGGGTGTGGGGAGAGTAAACCATCTGGATTGAGTCTTTGGCAAGGCGTGAGGGTTAGTTTAGGGTTTCAAAGGGGGAAGGAGTGGACAGCGTGTGATTCATAAAAACATCGCGATACGGCTAGCGTGGGGAATTAAAGAACGTTCGTACACTTAGATGTATGGATAACAGGATAGGATGTAACGTTGTAAATTCAGTGTATGATTGACATTATGAAATTTTTATGCTTAGTATATTTGTTTATGTGGCCTTTATCTATTTTCTTCCAGTACCCCTGAGGAAGAACTAACATTGAGTTCGAAATGCATTGGGTTTTCATACTGGTTGTTCGACTGGATGTTGAAAGCACATGTCTGTGGTAAAGCTTCGGCAACATTCGACATTTGAATATGCGAATTAAAACATTCATGTTCCACCTGGCTGCCTCCGGAGTGATCCATTTTTCAAATTTACGAAGCACGAAAATGCACTAAAGTTTATTGATGAACATGGATAAATAAGATGAAATAAGATAAAGGATAAAAATGACTCTAATTGTGAGGCATGTTTCCTCATTTATGCAGTGCAGCAGATAGGGACGCAAAATGCGTTCCCCTCCTTTCACAGACACAAGGAGACATGCCACTCCCGCGCACCTCAAGCAAGGGGATGTCGTGGTGACACGGCAGTGGCAGATGAGAAAATAGGACAGCCCATTCTCAAAGGAACCATTAACGGTAACCCAAGTGAAGGGCCCATGATAACAGCAACAGCAGGCCCTTACCAGATCACACAAAATAGCTTGCACTTCAAGTTGCTAAAGAACATGGATGAAGATGGAGAAGATGAAGCAGCAGGGGATAAAGGCACAGGCGAGATGCCGGATGAGGACCGGCAGATGGACAAGGGAGAGACACATCAAAGAAGAGAACGCAAAAGACCAAAAAGACTGATTAAAGAAATGTAATGATGAAGACAATGACATGTCTTTGGACACATCTCATTTCTCTCTCATCTCTCTCTCATGTCTCTCTCTATAGTTCATTAGCAATCACCACCCTTTCTGTCATTTTCCTGCAACAAAAGGGGAGATGTCGTGACCTGCGCACCAGGGCACTAGGCCCCTGTACCCGACTGGTGGGAAGGGAGCATAAACTGGTCACCACTTTCGGTTAGGGGAGTAGGGAAGGGACAGAGCATGACCAGAAGGGCAAGGGACTGGACGTGTGTCCAGCACAGAGCAACACCAATAAAGACTACGTGAATCTCTCACCTGACTCCTGTCGTACCTGAGCCAAGAGACGCGACAACTAGAGTTTTCCATTAAAAGTCCCTTTGACAGCTTAAAAATGTAGATATTCATCTTCCCTTTTAGATGCTATGAAGGTTTCCCATCTAATCAGGTCTCTGCTTAGTCTGAAATTTGGTGTGAAGCTTAGATTGTTTGAACTATCATCAATATTGAAAAAATCTGAATAAAGACATCAGGTCAAGAGGCTTTACTAACCTTGATGGATCCAAAAAGTAATTCTTGCCCAACTTGTTCAAAGTCATTCCTTTGCTTCCTTCAGTGTGTGCCAAGAATCCTATCTGCTTTCTAGAAATTATAATTTCCAATTTTTTTAGACTAGGATCAATAGTTGCTCTATTAATCTATTTTCGTAAGAGTCATACTGGTAAGGTGAGCAACTGTTTGATTCTTATGTATTCTCCTACGTCTTTTGGTGAATCTGTTTTCTAGCTTTACAGATATATTTCTGATAATAAGTTGGACAGTCTCCTAATCTAAAAGTGTTTGGGAAAAAACAACTGAACCAGAAATACATGAAGACATTTGAATTGGTAAGTTGAGGAGAATTCCAAAACTTATCTGACACCTTGTTCACACAACAAGGAATTGTGTGCAAATATTAGTCACCACTAAAAAAGGTATAGCTTGGATTGAAAAATACGTTTTGGCAATATAAAGCACCTCTAGTAAGTGTATATCACATTCTGGAGGAATGTGAAGGTGCTGCCAAATGCTGGATGGCTGTAATGGAGAGCCCCATTGGTTCAGAGAAAAAAAGTTGCTATTGATCACTCTCTGATTATATTTAACGAATTCTCATCTTTGAAGCCTCAAAATGTATTTGAAAAACAGTGACTTATTGAAGCCTCTGTGGTGTTATAATCTTTATTGCTTAAAACCAGAAACCCTATGACAGCATTTTGATCGAAATCTGCGTTATACAGATGGTTTCCTTGTCTCTTTCAGAAATACCTTAATTCATCATAACATCAAAACAAAGTTTGGGGTCATTTTCTTGAAATAGATGACTAGCTCCCATCAGTGCTTAATTTGTAAAACAAATGGGTGCGGCGTGCCAGGGCCCTCGTCAGGAGGCCACTGCAGCTTTCACCATCCATTGCCCCTGCCGGTGATGCCAATGACAAAACCAACCGACTACTAATCATCACACTCCTATAAGTGTGACAGCTGGGACTATTCCAGGCCCCCCAAAATTATATGAATGGCTTGGGCGGCTGGTATTAATTATTTTGTAGTATGTTTATGTAATAACCAGCTGTTGTGCTTATCCCTAAATTAGCTAAATAGCACCACATGTGACAGACTCAATAAGCGCATGTGTTGACAATTAAGTGCCAGCACTGAGCAGTGGAAACCACAGACTCATATTAAGCACTGGCTCAATGCACTTCACCCTACGAGCACTTTACTGGTGAGATCTTTTAAAGTTATTGCTATTACTTTGCATTGCCATTTTATGATTCCTCCAATCACATTTAGTCATTTCAGAATCTAATGTCATTTGGTCTTTGTGGGACTGTTCATACATTAACTCAATTTGCTCTTTGTCTTTCTTTCAGCATTATTGTTTGATTTTTTTTTAAAGATGTTAAACAAAAGTAATTTATTTAGACTGGAATCATTCCTGAAAGAAAACTCATTTGTCTAATCCTCTTTCTTTACATTTTCCACAATTTTCAATTAGGTAGAGATGCTACTTTATTTGTGACTGAAGTTTAATCAGATATCATGATGTTTCCCACGTTTTAATTCATGTTGCATCTGTAATATATTAATTAAGAGTAGAATATCAAGTCTGTGATGACTGAGTTATGCTCTCACCATTTGTAAAATAAATTTAAATTTGATGTGCCTCTTACAAAGTATTCAGGTCCAGATTGACAGATGGGAACACACCCATTACCTTTTTGCATTCATCAGTGCGACGCCCTAGATGTGATGGGTGTGCACAAATGTGTAGCCTGTGTTGTTGTTCAGTTGGGATCTGACCTGGCAGTTCAGGATGGGCTGTTTCTGTGAGGGGGGGCCAAGGTTGATTTACATATAGATGGCTCCAGTATGAGGTGCATAATGGGCAAACAAATGATGGACTGGGATGCAGGCCAAGATCACTACCAGTGGCTGAGATTTATTCAAGCATTTAATCCATCACTTTCTTGTATTCCTCATGGAAATTACAAACCTGTGATTATCCCTTGAAGAATCACTGACATAATATTGATCCATAAAATATTGTAACCCAAAACTATGGGAAATTAACAAAAATATCGACTCTATATTCTTAACTATAAAAAACACAAATATCGAGAATACATATATAGGGCCCGATTTCGATCTCGGTTGGAATGACTCAGAGTCGGACTTGGTTTTACCTAAACCGATCCGGAGACCTTCTTTCCGACTGACTCGTTCCCAATTCCAAACGACCAAGTATGATGCCTGGAAACCCCTAGCGCTGACATGGCAGATACTGTTAATAGAGAAGTCAATTGACTTATTACTATATCCCTCTCGTGTCTGAAGCTCTTGTCCCAGCCACTTGGAAGCAGGACATGATCCTTCCTCTTTTAAAAAAACCTTCACTGGATCCTCTGTGCCCGTCTGACTACAGGCTGATCTCCCAAGGTATGTGAGAAAGTGGTCACCAGAGAGCTGACTGACTTTGTAGAAAGATCAGGCCTTCTCCACCCTGCACAGTCGGGTTTTAGGGCCTCTTTTAGCACTGAATGAAAATTTCTGAAGCCATCAGAAACTGTTCGGATGCTGGCGGGAGGACGCCTTGGTTTTGCTGGACCTCTCGGCTGCATTCGATATGGTTCCTCGTGCATTTCTGCTCACCCGACTGGCGGAGATTGGCGTATCAGGAAGTACTTGGGGCTGGCTCAAATCCTTTTTGGAGGAACGGACACAACAGGTGTGGCTTCCACCATTTTCCTCCGCACCAAAGAAAGTGACCACAGGGGTCCCACAGGGCTCATCCCTGAGTCCTCCTCTTTTTCATATTTACGTTACTCCTTTGGTTCAGTTGGCTGAGGACTTGGGGGCGAAGATAATTGCCTACGCCGATGAGACCCAGCTCCTGTTCACATGGGAAAAAACGAGGGCTCTATTTCGGCCGCCAAATACTGCCTGACATCAGTTTTTCGCTGGTTTACGGTGGCTGAATTGAAATGTAATGAGGAGAAATCAGAAATCCTCCTATTTGGCAAATTTCCCCCATGATTTAGGGAAACACTCTGACCTTTCGATTCAGTGCTGCTGGCCTCATCAGGGAACCCTGTTAAGAACTTAGGGGTTTGGTTCTGGACCCAGATCAAGAAGCAGTCAGGGACCTGCTTTGGTTTTCTAAAAATCCTCAGGAGGTTTTTTCCCCTTCTCCCTCAGGTGGTCAAGGAGACAGTGACCCGAGCCCTTATTCTTTCTTGGCCAGATTACACCAACGCCTTATATGCTGGCGTCCTGAGCTATTTACCAAATACATTGTAAGTGGTTCAGAACAAGGCTGTCAGGCTTCTCTTCAACATCCCTGCCAGGCGTAGCGTGAGACAACACCTACGCACCTTACACTGGCTGCCTGTGGCAGAGAGGGTCAGATTCAAGATCTTAGTTATCACCCACCGCGCTCTGTATGCCACAGGGCCAGGTTATCTTCAGAAACGGTTTTCCTTCTACAACCCTGCAAGATACCTGCGTTCTTCCACTCAACTCCTGGCTCAAGTTATGCATTTCCGCTTGCAAAGGACGGGCGGCAGCTCTCTGGCTGTGAAGGCCGCTTTGGCCTGGAACGACCTGCCCCTCGTGCTTCGATGAAAATTCACCTATTTCCCTAAACTTGGCTCCTCTTCAATCTCTCAAGGTTTGCGCCGGGACACTCTTGTAGTATCTGTGCACGTTAGAAATGAAAATAACATAACATATAGAATATATAAATTACTTTATGACCAGAAATATCAAAAAATCTATGATATATAAAAATTAAAACCTATATTGCTGTTTACCATAGAAGACCCAAGCTGATAAAAAAATATTCATCAATACTATACCAATCAATAAAATAAAACTATACACAACTTTGCTCAGTAGAATCAAGAAAACAATTAAATCAAAAATACAAAAGCCACACTAACTTAAACAACTAAATACTTCAAAAATGACAAACGCTGGAAGATGAGGAAACTGTGCAAGATTCTCTCAACAAACCATTGAAGAAGAAATGTATACATCTCAACAACTACATAACCAAATAATTAATACTTATATTTAAACTAAAACTTAATAGGTATGAAACTTAAAGATATAAATGAGCAAATAAATATTAACTCACTCTCCAACTTTTATCTTTTACATAGATTACCAAAAAAATGAGACTACAACTTGAAAACCAATAAACTGCCAGAAAAAAGAGACCTATCACGTACCAGAAAAAAGATATAAGAAAGTAAGTATACAATAAATAAATAACTAATTATCAACTTACCCAAATACCGAAGAAAAATAAAACTAATGACCTCAACCTCAACAAGCTATCAAAAATGTACCATTTATAATGCAACTTTCTTTTTTTTCTATCAACAGCAAAGAAAGCACCTGCTTCTCATTGAAACTCCCCCAACATAAAAGCTGGAAACATTTTTGAAACATCTCTTCAGAACAGCCATGTAGATATACAAAATAGAGGTAATTGCATTTTTTAACAAAGAGGACCAGAGCTGGCACCGTGCTTGAGACTCTGTGGAGAGTGATTGGCTCCCATCCTGTGCTGGATCCTGAGAAGTGATCCCCGGAGGGCTGCAGGCAGTGGTCTGGGCTACCAGTGTCGGCCCACTGCGGAGTTGCTGCCTCCAATTTAAAGAAAGGACCGGATTGTGGGTGCAACCGCCGAGGACCCTGAGGAACACCTTGGCTCAGGCGTGGCGCTGGGAGGCCAGTGGACCAAACCGCACTACTGTGCCCTGGTAAGACTGAGGACCCTGCAGGGGCCTCCTCTTGTGAACTGCTCATGGGATGCACTGCACTGCCCTCCCTCTGCACTGTCACCCGTAAACATGGACATTGCCTCTATTTGCAGTGCGCTTAAATCAATATTCCTGGCATTTAGGTCCCTGGAGGGGCCCAAAATGATGTAACCGGTAGTGTTTTCAGCTGTTTCCCAGCCTGCAAAAACATTGCCACCTTGGCACCAGGACTGGGGTGGAACTATGTCCTCCAGGCAGCTGTGAGGCATGGCGGGGCCAGTGGGAGGACATTGCACTTAAAAGGGTTTCACAAATCCTGCTGTGTGGGTTGTTTTCAATGTTTTCCTGTCCCACAAAACCTTGCTACCAGGACTTCCCCTGAACTGGACTGGGGTGGGACTACATCCCCCAGTCAGCTGGGCGGCAGGGTGGGCTAGAGGGAGGACATCATGCTCAAAAGTGCTGCGCCGAACCTGCTGCACACCTGGATGAAGACCGGGTCAAGACGGCTCATTTAAACCTGGCCGAGGCCAGGTTAGGCCCACTCTATTTGCCCTGTCTATTCATCCCTGACTGATGTTTAGGTGTTCTCTTTGGAGACATTGACGATACGTGTAAGTATTAAACTGTCCTACCATTTTATCATTTTAAAGAATATTGCAGTTTAAATCACAGTGGGAAAAAGGATGGCAAGCCTTGTAAGTAATCTAGATAGACAACACCCACTCACATGAACCACTATTGACAGCTTTCTGGTGATGGTAGTGGATCTAGTGTTGAATTAAATTTTACTAGCAGAGTAGCAGCTTTCATTAACTGCAGAAGATCTCTCCACTTCACAATTACTGCTCATCGCCCTGCCAGTGTCGAATGAAATGACAACCCCTGAAATAGTTGTGTCTCTTATCAACAGTATAAGTACCTCTAATGGGATAGAAGGACCCTCTACGGGGTCCTGGGAGTGCCAGTTTCGGACATACCTGAGATTCATGATGCAATGGCCCCAAGTCCTTCAATTTCAGGGCCCCTATCTAAACAAAAGATGCATAAATCTAAGCAGGCTCTCGATGTTTTTTTTTTTTTTAAATTTGTTTTTATTGCAGATTCACTGTAAATCGGTGACTAACACTCAGATACTTCTGACGAGAGACACACATGGTGCCTCTCCCTATCAGCATGTGGACACTCGGCCATTCAGCCCACATCCCGGAGGTTGGGCGGCAAAGTTTGATAGGGTGTCATTGACGTGTCCAACATACATTTCTGAGCAATCAAAGAGCATTCCAAGCCTCTGCTTTTTGCGTGAACTAAACTCCCCCCTCCCCCCCTTAAACAGTCAAGAAACATGTTATTAACTTCCATTAGATTATTAACCAAGAACCTTGCAGCAGCCGCCCCTTCCCACCCGCTCCCCCTTTCACCCGCGCCACGGGCACACTACATTGTTCCGCGTGACAAGTCTCCTTTGCCCCATGCCGGCCCATTAGCACAATAATGAATTACAACTTGTCAATGTCGACGTCCTGTTTACCCCGATGACCCATCACGCTTCCGGCAAAGGAAGCCCACCCTCACAACCCCCCATCCAGCCCGTGGTATTGTCTCCATTTGGACCAAACTCTGCAGAATTTTTTGGGACAGCCCCATGCCTTATAAGTCACCCTTTCAGCTGCTATGTAGAGGTCCAGCCCTCTCCTCCATTCCTCCAGGGCCGGTGGGTCCGGCGCCCCCCAGTGTTTTGCAATGTCCCTTTTCGCCACTACCAGTGCTAGGACCAGGAAAATGAGAAGGGGACGTATCAGATCTACCTCATTGGTCATGCCCAATAACGCTAGCTTGGGGTCTTGTAAGATCGAGGCCTCTAGGACCTCCTCCAGTTCTTTGAATATCTGGGTCCAATATGTTTGTATGACACTACAGGACCATATCGTGTGAAAGAAATCGCCCACCTCTCTATGACACCTAAGACACCCTGGGTCCTCTATTTTCCCCATTCTACAAAGCCGTTGCCTGTCATAGTAAGTTCTATGGAGTACATTGAACTGAATCAATCGTAATCGGGACTTGACCGCCACCTCCCGGGGATGCATCAGAACCGTGTCCCAGTCCAGATCCTCCATCACTCCCACGTCTGCCTCCCAAGTAGCCCTCAGATTTGCCAAGTCACCCAGCATATGGTTAGTAAGTGTTTTATATGTCAGGGAGACAGCCTTTTCCGCCATCTGTTCCTGAAGGAGCCTCCCCTCCAGAGGAGCATACTCGGGGATATCTGTGAGTGTAATGTGTTGGGCATTCCATGCGTGGCGTAGTTGTATATATTTAAAGTGTTGCGTGTTATGGAGCCCAAATTCCGACTTAAGTACCTGGAACGATTTGAGCTCTCCCTTGGCAATTACGTCCCCTAACGTGGAAATGCCTATGTCGTCCCACCTCTGAAAGCCTCACAATTTGTGGAGTTCCACAAGCCACTGGCAGTGCCACAATGGTGTCTGTCGTGTAGGCCTTTTATCCCATCCCATACGACGGTTGGCCTTCGTCCATGCAGCTATAGTTAAGGCTGTCGCCGGGAGGAGTGAAGTCCTTCGAGAGGGTCCATAGAGATAGGATAGTAAGTTTTTGGATGACATTTTCGCTCTTTCCAGAGCGTATGTTGGGTGATCTGCCGGTGCATGGAGCCAATCATTTATCGGTATGAGATGTTCAGCCCAATAGTATGCCTCTAGATTAGGAAGTGAGATCCCCCCACTGTATTGATGCCTCTGGAGCGTCGACAGGGCCACCCTGGCATGCTTGCCCAGCCAGAGGAAGGATCGCATGTCCGCATGGATCCTACGGAAGACCGATGCCGGTATCGGGTAATACTCATTTTGTAGAGCATATAGGTATTTCGGCAGTGTGACCATTTTAAACATGGCCGCCCTGCCTAGGAGTGTTAGCGGGAGCTGCCTCCACCGATTCATATCTGCTACCGCGGTAAGTATGATCCGTTCTAAATTCTTACCGAAGGAGGGAGTCTCATCCGCGGTAATATAGATCGCGAGATATTGGAAACCCTCCGAGGTTGTCTGGAGATCAGTAGGTATAGGGCCCCATTGATTCTGACCCCTCGGGTCGTAGAGTACCGACTTATGCCAGTTTATTTTGTGTCCCGCCATATTGCCATATCGTTCTATTTCTCGGAAGAGCTCTGGAATCGAGGTGTCCGGCTCGGATTTTTTCAGACAGCGGGTCCGTGGCACTGCTCATAAAGCCGTGGATTGCCACGTTCTGCCGAACCCTGGCGGCGAGCACCTCTATCGTAAGGGTAAACAAGAGGGGGGACAGGGGGCATCCTTGTCGAGTGCCTCTCTGAATCTGGAACTCGCGTGATAGAGTCCCGTTCACCCGTACCCTGGCTTTCGGGGCAGTATAGAGGAGCCGCACCCGCTGGATGAAATTCGGCACAAAACCAAACTTACATAGAACTGCAAAGAGAAAGGGCCAGTGTACTGCGTCGAACGCCTTTTCAGCGTCTAGGGAAAGGAACCAGTGGGGGTCACTACGGCCTCTGACTTCTTGGAGCCAATTATGGGTTTGTCTAAGATTCAACCTAGTGGCTCTGTCTGGTAGGAAACCCGACTGGTCCATATGTACCAGACCCGTAATAACTGTCCTCAGACGGGCTGCCAAGATGGTGGCTAGGACCTTCACTTCCGTGTTCAGTAGGGAAATGGGTCGGTATGAGGCGCACTCATCTCGAGGTCTGCCCTCCTTATATATCGGGACAATGGGGGCCCTAGTCAAGTCTGGGGGTAGCTCTCCTTCTCCAAGGGCACCAATAAAGAGGCCTTGAAGGTGCCGCGATAGGAGGTCCGCCGTTCGCTTAAAGAGCTCCACCGGGAAACCGTTAGGGCCCGGGGTTTTTCCTGGTCTCACTCTAGCGATGGCCTCAGTGATGTCATCCACCGAAATGTCCGCCTCCAGGGCGTCCACAGATTCGGGTGGCAGGGTCGGTAGGAGCGTTTCGTCTAGATACCGGAGCGCCTCTTCTGGAGTTGCAAGGTCGCGGGCTGCATAGAATGCCTCGAAATGCGTGGCGAAAGTGTCGGCTATCTCCGGGTCAGTGTTGACTGTGTCGCCTCCATTGGCTGTAACACTATCAATCCATCTCTCCACCCTTTCTTTCCTGCTGAGCCACGCCAGTAGCTTCCCTGACTTATCCCCCACGTCATATAACCTGTGTAGTGTGGCGAGGGATTGGGTCTTCGCTTCGTCAGTCACTAGTTCCCTGTATTGTTTCTGTACGTCTAGAAGCCTCCTAAGGGTCTCGGTGTTTGCCCGAGCCAAATGGTCCCTCTCCCTCTCTAGAATGTCCTGTTCCAATGCGGCCACGTCTGCCTGGAGTTTCCGTCTTTCCTCACCTAACCTGGAGTTTATCCTGTCCCTAAGTACCGGCTTCATGGCTTCCCATAGAGTAACACTGAGTCCACCGTGCCCATGTTTTTGGCCAGGTACACCTTAATGTCGGCCCGTATTCCTCTGAGTATGTTCGTGTTTTGTAAGTCCCATGCCGCCAGGCGCCACGATCCAGGGTGCCTACCCTGGGCCTGTCCCACCCTAACATACAGTGGAGAGTGGTCCGATATACCCCTGGCTTTGTATTCTGCAATGTCGTCTGCCTTCAGGTATTGACGGTACATAAAGACGTAGTCAATTCTCGAAAACACCCCATGTGCCCCAGAGTAGTATGAGTACGCTAGTTGTGTTGGGTGAAGCCACCGCCAGATGTCTGTGAGACCTATGGCTGACATCTTGCTGCAGAGTGTAGTTTGGTGTCCGCTCCTAGCCACGTCACCAGATCTGTTGCTGCCGGTGTGCATGACATCGTTGAAGTCTCCTCCCACTATTTGTACAGTATCAGAGGTCTCTAGGAGTATATGTGTAAGCGCCGTGAGTGTACGGGGTTGTAGCTTGGGCGGTGCATAGACCGAGATAAGCGTGTAGGTGCATCTGTTCCAGGTGCCCTGCACTCCCGCGTATGTTCCCTGGGGGTCTAGCCAGGTGCGTGTGATGCAGAATGGGGATGTTTTTTTAACAATGACTGCCACCCCTCTAGAGTCCGAGGTGTAGCCCGCATGCGCTAAAACCCTGTGCCTCCCCCGAGCGATAAAGGTGCACAGAGTACCCTTGAGGTGCGTTTCTTGCAAAAAAGTGAAGTCTGGGTCCACCCTCTTAATGTAGGCATTTACCAGGCCTCTTTTGATTTTGGAGCCCAACCCATTGACATTCCACGTCAGGATGCTCAGTCTCCTATCTCCCCCTTGTGGAGTGACTACGGTACTCGCCATTGGAAAGCATGGGATCTGCCATCGTCTTGGCCCCGGCATGTGTAGGTGAAGTGTGTGATCAGTGCGCGCTGCTGTCTGTGTTCAATGAAATCGTGTTTCCCCCAACTTTCCCCCCCTGGACCGTCGTCCGAACAAACAAGAGAAATACCTCTCCTCCCCTCCCTCCCCGTCCAGTGCTGTCCTTATACAGGACATAACTTTCCGCAGGAGTAGGCCTGTCGCCCACCCACAAACACCCTCCCTGTCAAATACCCAGGGAACAAAGAGTCAAATAACAATTAAACTTGTGTAACAAAGAAGCGTGTCAACTTGCGTGCTCTCCACTCCTCTGTCCGGATGCCACTCCCACGACCCGTATACACCATTGTTCAAAGGGCGTGGCAGATAGGGGACGTCTGAGCCTCACTATTGACAATCAATGTTCCGTGTCCCTGCGGTTTATGATTTAGAGTCCTGTGTCTCAGATTCCGGCGCACTCAATTGTCCAGAGATGTCCTGCTCCATCACACGGATCTCCTCCACAAGCGGGTGCGCGGATTGGCTTCCTTCCCCTAAGTCCTCTTCTTCAGACGTGCGGCCTGTCAGGTCTTCTTCCTCGCCGTCCTCCGATCGGGCGTGCGATCGTAGCCTAGCAGATCGGGAGTCTGTCCTGGCTGTCCCCGTCGGTGAAGCCGAGCGCCCTTTCCGCGTGGGTCCCACATCCCGGCCATGGTAAGGTGTCGCCTGGAATTGTCTTCTCGACTTCCTCGCAATTCTCTGTCTTTGTGCCTTAGGAAGGTCCCATTGGGCTGCGCCATGTTGGGATCTCTCTGATACGTCTCTACTGACTCTTTCCCTGCTATTCAGGATCGGGCGTTCCTCCAGCCATTGCCATGCGTCTTCCGGGTGGGTGAAGAAAAGTGACTGGTCTTTATGGATCACCTTGAGCTTAGCTGGGAAAAGGAGCATATATGCGATCTTTAGGTCTCTGAGCTTTGCTTTAATGGAGTCGAAGGCGCGTCGTTGTTTTTGCACCTCCTGGCTGTAGTCCGGAAAGACCATAATATGAGCGTTTTCCAATCGTATCTCTCCCATCTTCCTTGCCTCCCTGAGGATGAGGTCCCTGTCGGCGAAATTAAGAAAGCGTGCAATGACTGGTCGCGGTCTAGCTCCCTCCGGAGGTTTCGCCAGAAGAGCCCTATGCGCCCTCTCAATGATGAAGCAGGGGGAGAATTGCACCGCAGGGAAGGTCTCCAGGAGCCACGTGCGTAGGAAGGATACCATATCCATTTTCTCGATCCCCTCCCTAAAGCCGACAAAGCGGAGGTTGTTCCGTCGTGCTCTATTTTCAGCATCGTCAACCTTCCATAGTAGTTGGCGGTGAGATGCCTTCAGTTCCACCATGTCCTTGCGTAGGGTGGTGATCGAGTCTTCTGCTTCACCTATTCGCGTCTCAGCAGAGCTGACCCTGTCAGAAAGGTTCCGAAAGTCCTGCCGCAGAAGTGTCACCTCCGAACACACTTCCCCTATTTTCACTTCCAGTGCAGCCCTAGATTCCTGAATGTCTGTTTGGGACGCTTGAATGGCTTCCATTAGTAGCGCGGTGTCAGAGCGCGCACCAGACGTGTCGTTGGGGCCCACTGTGGCCGTACACGGAGCTGTGAAGCTGTCCATTGTTCCCTGCTTGGGCACTTTAGGTGGTACGTCTCTTTTCCCCAGGATTCGCTGGGTCCGATCGAATATCTTGGGAGGCTCACGAGGCCCCACCAGTCTCGGGCCTCACTTGGAAACCGGGGGGTGTATATTTGGTTCCTAACCCCCCTAAGGGTGTCAGGCGGAGGGGTCTCAGCTCGTTCCACTCACAGGACGCCGGGCCTACCTCTTGTCCTCTGGGCCAGCTGCCTCCGGCTAGTTGCGGCCTGAAGGACTGGCCGTCTTCAGCGTCTTCAGCCGGTGGCACAACTGCAGGGCACAGGAGCCGGAGAGATCACGAGGAAGGGCAGGCGTGCTACCCCCCAGAGAGCCACTTCGTAATCCGGGGGCTCTCACTCATGAGGGGCAGTGGTGCACCCCGTAGGTCTGTCCGGTGTCGCCGGGCGCTCTCCCTCCGCGACCCTCAAAGCGGCCTCCGCCCGCTTCTTGGACTCTCTCAGTGCGTCCACTTGTTCTCGTTGGGCTCCCCCCGCGCTAGTCCCGCCTTCGGTGGTGATTGTATGCGCCCCTCAGTTGTGGTGGGAACTTCGGCCGGTCAGCAGCTCCCGATGAGCCCTACACTACCTGGTGTGGTTGGCCGCCATGTTGGTGAGGTCGGTGAAGCGCCAGGGCGATCAGGGGGTCCACCTCCTCAGTTTCTGCGGGCTCCGGGTGCCGCCTAGCCCTCCTTCGTCCTCGCCTCCGGATTATTGCAGAGTTTGCGCTCACCGCGAGCTCCGGGACCATTTCAGTTCCGTGTCTCCGCCGCCATGTTGGTTAGGTAGCGCTAGACCCAGTGGGGCTCCCTGACCCCCCCTACGGCCTCCAGCGTGGTCAGCTCTGTGCGTGAACCCCCTCGGGCAGACTGGGGAGTCGCGCCACTAGTCCGCAGGATGTCCACGCGTCCGGGAGGGGGGTCCCGGGCCGCTCCACTCGCGGCTCCTCAGTCACGCCGCCATCTTGCGGTTCGCCGAGTCGCCAGGGGGTTCGCTTTCCAGCCGGCGCTGCTTCGTCTACTGTGGCCAGATTTGCTGTTCAGCGTGTCCACCAAGGTCAGGTCAGCCTGGGGTACCTCCGATCCCGGTTTGGTGTCGTTTGGGTCAATCTGTACGTCGGATTACGAGGCATCCAGCAGGAGCTCCGGAGAGGCACAACGTAGCTCGTCATGGTGCTGGCCACGCCCCCAGGCTCTGAATGTTTATGGGAACCTCCCCCTTTGTCTGCTGATCCTTGGGACGCCCTAAAGAATCATATCTGTGATCCTCTTGAGGCTAAATTGTCCGCTATTTGTGATCGCCTTTGTTCTATTGAGGCTAATATAAGTGATATAGCTAAACTCTTAGAAGCTATTATGACTGCTGCAAATGGGAAGTCCCCAGGCCCCAATGGGGTACCGATTGACTTGTTTAAATGTAGCATTACTTTTAGGGCCCCATTGGTCACCAATGTGTTGAGAGTGGCAGTGAAGGGTGGGTCAATCATTTTGTGACAGGTTCCATAATTATCGGCCAATATCATTGAAAGATTCAACTGCAAACATTTTGGGTTGTGTAATTTTAATGCAATTGGAAACCTGGACAGAGACTAATTCCTCCTTTTCCCCAGTACATTTGGCTTTCGGCCAGGGCCGGGACCTGTAGAACGAACCCAAAATGTAACAATGATTGTTAGTAAATACATGAAGGCTAAGAAGGGAACCATGCACATGTCTTTCATGGACCTTTCTTCTGCCTTCAATCTTGTAGATAGGGTTTTGTTGTAGGACTTGATGGAGCAGGCAGGAATTGGCCCTCCTCTGCTGGACCTTATTAAGTGCTTACATTGGGACACTACGACTAGAGTGGGATATACGCAAACTGGAGATTGCACAGCCCGATAAAGATCATAAGAGGGGTCAGGCAAGGCTGCAGTTTAGCCCCCTTCCTTTTTCACTTTTTATAAAATCCTTGTATTCAGCATTGAAATTATGTATTAAAGATGTCCCCAGAATTGTCTCCCAGGCAGTTCCTGTTCTGCTGTACACAGATGATGTGATTCTGTTAGCCCGGACAGACTCAAGGTAAACCAGGAAAAGTATTTTATAATGTCATGTGGCCCTAAAAACATTAAGGGAAATATTTACAAGGGTTTAACACCGCCGTAGTGTAAATTTCTTGATGCTACGGCAGCTTTCTTTATCGCCGTATTTACAAGTTGCTTCAAAGCCCAGTTAGCACATTTTTTTTAGAGTTAACGTCACTTTTTCACAGTGCCACTTTGTGCACAATGCAGTACACAAGGAAAAAGGGAAAAACGAGGAGGAATCCTTTTTGCATCTCCCTAATGCCTGCGTGAAAGTGGCACAAATGTTTACAAGGCCATGTAAAGCCACATAAAGTGGCTTTACATGGCCTTGTAAATATGCCATGGGACATTGCACCACCAGAACGTCAGCAACAGGAAGCTGAAGACAGAGAACTACAGAAAGCCAGAGACTCTCTGGAGCCATTGGGAACCATGGAAGAAGGAGAGACGCAGAACCAGAAACCGTCAGAGGAGCAGAGTCGCCCAGCCAGGAAGACTTTGCTGAAGACTGGAGGTGTTCGGGTATGGTAGCGTTGATAATGGCAAGCACGCACAGATAGTTTGAGTGTCTTTAATAGCCTAGTGCTGGAGCTGCCACACATGGAGGTTTGCTGACAATGGCTCACCATCAATTTGGCCATGAGTGCATGTCTATGGTTGTGTGGACACAAGCCATGGTTGCGAATGCAACTTGCGTAATGTCTTTCATATAACTAATGTTCCTCATGTATACAATCATTGTTGGACATATCCAGAGTGCACAAACATGTAATTGATGGAACAACCACTGCCACCAGAGATTACTCAAATCAGTAGCACACACGATACATTGGGACAGTTACCAACATGTGGGACAGTCCCCCAATACTAGCACTATTTACACTCCAGGTTGGATAGGCGTGAGTGCGCACAATGTGCAGGATAGGAGGAAAGAGGATCATGACAACCACAACCACAGCAGTGACGTAGAAGGGAGCGGATCTACCACCAGAGGATCACCCTCATTCACCTCTGAATTGCTTACATTCTTAAGAAGGTGTCCATTATCCATCTCCTAAACCACATAGCACATAGCACCTGGCCTGCAGCCCACATAGCAGCGCTGCACCAACATCCCTCCACAGACCAAGCTTCTCCACATGCTGACGTCAGGAACTTTTCAACCTACCACTACCAGAGTGGCAGGAGTATCACAGGCACCCTTGTCCAGGTTTCTCACCACTGCTGGATGCCAACATGAGCCTGGCAGCTGACAACGTCTCCAAGGGCATATCGTGAGTGTCATAGAGGTAATCTGTACTGCTATTGCCAGGACAAACACACAATAAATGGATACCAAATACTGTCAAACCTATGGCCGACACTGGCCCAAAAGGTGTCTTGCATTGCAGTGTATGCAAGATATTTGTTAATGGTTCTGTGCAACCTCACAACACATCTACTAACTTCTGTATAGTGTTTCTACTGTGGACACTGCGCATCACCATGTGTCGTAAAAAATTTCACAGGGTCACATACATCCACTTTCATGGCCATGCCTCACACATTGAAACATCAAATTCCCAATCAGAAATGTTAGGGGAAATCTATGATGAATGGTCTGAGGCTAGTGTTGTGTGCAAATTGGTAGCACAGTGCTTTGCCTTGTCTCAACACACAGGGATGAGGCATATGTATCATATTTATGGTGCATCCCTGTGTGTGCCCTTACACTGGTGCCAACAAATCTGGGAAGTGACAGTGCCAACACACTTGTGCCCTGTAGCAAGGGTGACTGCGCTGCATGGTTATTTATTCTGTGCATGAAGGGACACATTACAGCACAAAAATAATCTAGAAAGGGGATTTACCTTATCCAGGTGTGCTGCAGCATGCAGGTCTTTGTGACCGGGGGGGGGGAATGTTTGCATTGTCCAGCATTCAGTCCATCAATTGTTTATTTTGCTTTTGTTGCCCTAAGTGGGAAGGGTATGCCTAGACATGGGTCTGTTGCTCAATGCACCACTGGATTCAAGCTAGGCTGACTGATGAGGGATGCTGCCCTGAACCCAGACCCAGGATGCTTGTTTCCAGATCAGAGAGGACCTGGCTTGGCAGTTCGAGCTGGACTGTTCCCATGAGGGACAGGGCCAAGACTGATTTGCATATGACTGGGTCCAAACTGGGGTGGCATGGTGAGCAAAACAACGATGGATTAAACCTAGATCTTTGTGACTGGAGGTGAATGTTTGCATTGTGCAGAATTCCTCCCATCAATTGTTTCTTTTGCTTTTGTCGCCCTAAGAGGGAAGGGTATGCCAAGACGTGGGTTCTGTGCTCACAGCGCCACTGGATTCCAGCTAGCCTGGCTGATGAGGGGTGATGCCCTGAAACGGTCCAGAGAGGACCTGGCTTGGGAGTTCCCACTGGATTGTTTCCATGAGATACAGGGTGAAGACTGATTTGCATATGGCTGGGTTCAAACTGGGATGATGTGGTGGGCAAAAGAACAATGGATTAAACCCCGGATTTTTGTGACTGGGGTGAATGTTTACATTGTCCAACATTCCATCCATCAATTGTTTCTTTTGCCCAAATCTTTGTCACAAGTAGTACATGCTTTTTTGCCCCGTATGTGTGTGTCTCAACCCTGTGACAGTGGTAGATACCTTACTGGAATGGGATAAGTACTTACCACATATGTAGTCACACATACAACATGTGTAAAAGCCTGTAGTTAGTACTATTACATGCATTGCCTATCAAACATTATGAAGTATGGTGCAGCATGCATCTGTGAAGGTTTGCAGCTTGAGAGCCCAGACACATTTTGAACCAAAGACATCTGACCAATGAAAGCCACAAACACAACATATGTCACATGCCATAGCCATAGACTGTTGCCAGGCATGCACCAGCTACACAGAATGGTACAAATACAGGTCAAATACCACTTAGTGTTATTTTATTAACTGCATTATACGTTAGTGTCAAGTTTTCATAGCTAAAATTAAAAAACTCACAAAGAACATGAGTTGTCAAGCGAAATTCAACTCTTAAACGTTTGTGGCACAAAAATTCAAACAAACTTCACTGGACTACCACTTCCGGTCTACAATGCTGCCTGTCAATTGTTCGCCAGTTTCTGCTTCGTTTTGCTTCTTGCTGTCCGTCACTGTCCTCTTGACTTCTGTGATGGAGTTCACCGTGTTGACAATGGACTGCCATATAGTATTTTTGGTCCTCAATGACACCAAGGAGGTGATGAAGGGCTGGTGTTGATGCTCCGTCACCTCCGCAATCAGGATCTCATTCTCCTCCTGACTGTATCTGTGTTTTCTTTTCCTCTTCCCCTGGGACTCTGGCTGGTCATCCTGGCTGTTGGGTGTGGTTTGGAGGGGTTGTTGTCCTGTGCTGAACCTGGTCCTGGCTGCTCCATTCTGCATTCAGGTAATTATTTTTCCCTAACGGCGTATTTGTAAGCTCTTTTTGCTGCTAGACGCTGAAAAGTGATGTTGGGTTGACAAGCGTGAACTTTTTTACCGCTATTTGGCCAGCCGTAACTTTTTTCACTCTAACATGAATTTTTTATAGCCTTGTCGCTAGAGTTAGCATCAATTTTTGCAGCTGCTAGCTGATCCTAACGCCATGTAGCGACGTCTTATAATTACGATGCAAACATAGCGTTAGGATTTGGCAATCAGCAGTGGTAAAAGAAATTGCCGCTAAGCAGTGTGAAAACTGCTTAGCAGCAATTCTTGTAAATATACCCCATTGGTCGTAGATCCAAAGAGATAGTTGCATGGGCATTTAGATCATTCAGAGAGGAAAAAAGACTTGAGAAGTTGCTAGATGTTATCTGTCATCAAATACATGCAGATTTCTGTATCTATAGGCTTTGAACCTTATCTCAGCTGGATAATTAAACCTGCACATACATTTTATATCACCAGGCTGAGATTGAATACAGTCCACTTTCTTGTGGCATTTCCAGTGGAATGCACTTGTCACTCATCTCTTTCATGTTGCCCATGTGACGCGGCCACTGCACAATCCACTTATGTTTTTTTGCACTTTGTATGACTCTGACGTTTCTTGTGTCCAATTCTCTTCGAAAAGTATTTTATATCTTCTAGGGAGGGATTAATTTATCTGCAAAATCTGTCTTCTGTAGAAACTTGTATTGCAGTTCTTAATTATATTGTTACTGCAATCAAATCAAGAAGAAACGATGCACTTTAACTTTTGGCTAGATAATAACTATCCATTGGAGAATCACTGTTGATAATCAATTATGATTTGGTTTTAAAAGCGTTCATGTATTTTATTCTGTTTAGAATGGTGTATGGGAATGATGACAGGTTGTTTTGAAGAACTCTGATATCATTTTTAAATGTTTTAATATTTATTTTGTGCTTTTATGGTCATGAATATTGTCCGAATAAAGATTTGATTGTATATATACAATACACATTTCTACCAATAGACTACTTACAGATACAATGACAGAGGCCGCAAAAATATCAACTACAAAAGGTGATGTAATTCATGTAAGAGTACACAGCCACTCCGCCAAATGTGACAGAAATTGAAGTAAGAGAAATATTGCAAGATATAAGAAAGACAAGCGGCAGCTCCCAGGAACCCACAAGCAAAATCCTGAAAGATATACTACCTTAAGTTCCTGAATACATAATAGGGCAACTACCACCTATCCCCACTTTAACTTTAAAATGTATAATTGTACCAACTAAAAAAGCCACCAGCAATACCCCACCTGCCCCTAGAAAATAACATGACATATACATACCTGATCGATTAACAGTTACCCATAATGAGTAACCTTTCCTTTTACATGATGACCAAAATAATGAGAAAATAATTGTAATATTCTCCCCAGCAAACAACTTTATGTACCTTAGGCATTGTCAAACCTGGATGATGGATGGTACCTTCAAAATGTGTCTTAAACAATTCACTCAGATATACACCATACATCAAAACACAATTATCAATTTTTTTATGCCCCACTACCAAATAAACAAAGCAGCATTTACTACGAGCTCTTGAACCATGTAAAACATAAAACAAATAACTACTACCCCCAAAAAGTAATCATAGACTTTGAGCAAGCCATAATTCGAACCATTCTAAAAATATACCTCATACAGCCATACAAGGCTGTTACTAATATTTCAGTCAAAGAAGATGGAGACACCTCCCAAAAATCTCCCTGTTACAGAAGTATCCAACCACTACAATGTACTAGCTGAAAGCTCTTTCTACCAGCAAAATGAACACAAATGTAGGACCTGATTACGATCTTGACAGATGGGATACTCCATCACAAACATGACAGATATCCTATCCACCGCATTTCAAGTTCCATAGGATATTATGGAATTGTAATTTGGCGGACGGGATATCCATCACGTTTGTAACAGAGTAATCCTGTCTGCCAAGATGGCAATCCGGCCCTTAGTCTCCCAATGGACTATTTTGAAGACTCTTGGGGTGGCAGACTGTGTTGCTCCAGAACAGATGTAAATCCAAATTCCAAATACCATGGTGGTATGTCTATGACAGCACCTTGACACAGGAATCCAAAACAAACAATGCAGTGGAAGGATAGCACAATGTCTTCCAATCCACACTAGGCAGAACTCAACATACACTATACAAATTTGTAGAAGTATCACAACAAGAACAAAGCTACCAAGAACCACGAATGGAGCAATCTGCTAGCCAAATTGACCCTAAACTAAGCAAGCAAACCAACAGAATGTATGACATGTTACAATTTAAAGTCAAACTCTTCGTAAATAACAAAGGAGTAGATTACTTTAAAATCATAGCCAAAAGAATATTTTAAAAGAAATGTTAACCTACCAAGATCCTCAAAAACTATAACATACTCTAAACCAACATACTAAAACTTTTCTTTTTACAAGAATAAATATAGTATGTTATTAGATCAATCAAACAATTAATTAAAATTGCAATGTTACTGAATGTTATATTAAAAATGTATATAATTATATATATGTTTATGCAACCATCACCAACCAAAATATATCAAAGCAAACTTAATCCATCACGTAAAATAATTGCATCACATAATCCTAACATTTCCACATAACAATCACATACATTTTACATAAACAATATAATATCACATTTACAAACCAAAATAAATGAAAGAAATAAAACGTATTGTTCTGTAGCTGCACATCTTTCTCTAACTACACTTAATAAAAAATTAGTAATCCATCAAAGATTTGATAAATAAATCCCAAAATCCCCCCAAAGATTCAAATATATTACTAATTCAATTGAAATCCCTAGCGCATTCCAAAGTATCTAGGTCCCAAAAAAAAAAAAAAACGAAAAACTGTTTTAAAAAAGAACTACTCCAGGAAACCTGCAAAAATGAAATCAAAGTAGAAATCATTGGTTTATTGTGAACCAGAACTGATTTCCTTTAAAAAAAAAAAAAAGAAACGTAAATGCCAAATGCCCATAGAATTCGTTTGTAGACACAACCTTATAAGCATTTTTTTAAAACACCCACAAAACACATTACATCCCCAAAAATACATATACATAACAGTTTATCATCAAAATATAAGTAACATCACGCAATTTTATAAAACATTTTTAAAAATGGACTTCCAATTTTTTATTAATATTTTTAAATGTAATACAATTGTTATTTTATTTTTCTAAATGTCTATTATTTCAATTTTAGCATGAAAATATTTCTAAATATTCTACTTAACTTAAAAACATTTTGTTTTAAATATTTATTTTTTTCATATTTAAAAAATATTTAATACCAATAATATATATCTTCAATAACATAAAATTGAAATATATATATAAAATATTAATATAATAAAATACAGATGAAACTTTTAAACTATTATTTGCATATCTTTAAAATGATTACCTTACATTTTAAATTTAAACATGCATGTGTAAAGATGCTTCCAACGCAGAAAATATGTTGGTAATCTTTATTGTAGCATGAAAATAACCAGACCTCCAGCTGCTTCACCAACTCCAGTTTTCCCACTGCTTCACTTCAAAGATCAACATTCTCTATTTCCTAGCAACACTCAACATTCCATTATAAGTAAATCCCCACATATCTCCCCCTTACATAGAAAAATATTAAAAAAATATATAACACAAAACAGTTTGCAAAGTAAAATGCAAGAAACATATTGATACATCAATAATTTAAGAATATATATATATTTTTTTTAACACATTTCCACAACTCCTTCAATGCAGGAAACATATTAATACATAAGAATTTTAAGCAGCATGACATTTAGACATATTTCCACAACTCCAAGCAGATCCATCAGCTAGGGTAAGAATGTTCTTCTTTACACTTCTTACTTGTATGGGTTTAGAAAATTTACTATCTCTCTTGGTCACAATTCCACCTCTTCTCACCACAACCCAATCGCCTGCTTCAATATGCGAATCCTTAACACCTTTCCTTAAATTGTAATGACTCATGCCCATTTTTTGTTGTCTTTTAACATCTTCCTTAACCGCATCACGATCCACCCAGACACACTCTCTGTTTTTTAACCAACCTGGAACCTCTTTCATACCCGGTTCACGACCTTTAAGAGAAACAATTGGAGAAACTCCAGTCATTGAATGTGGTGTAATTCTATAAGACCACACCAATTTGTTAAGTTCCTCGGACCACACCAATCCGTTTGCTAATGAAAGTTGAATGTTGTCCATTAATAGACGGTTGATCCTCTCAACCGAACCGTTTGCCTGAGGTATAAACAAAGCAACCCTCTCATGGATAATTCACATTTTGCACAAGAATTATTTCATTTTTCGCGAAACCAACTGGACTCCATTAGCTGACACTAGTGTCTTTCGAATACCTTCATTCAAGAATACTCTCTCCATAAAACCAATCACTTTTTCTGTCTCAATACAATCAGTAGCCTCTGCAACAAACCACTTGGAGTGATAATCTACAAGGACCATTAAAAACTTATTCCGAGATCCTAATCTAGTAATAGGACCTAAAAAATCAATAGCCAACCTTTCCCACGGTCGTTTGGTAAACTCTGTACAAGCAAGGGGAGGTTGCCTCACAACTTTCGTCTTGTCACTCATGGCAAATGCATAACACTCCCTGACAAGTTCTTCAATATCACTGTCCATACCTGGCCACCAAAATGACTGCCGGACACGCCTCTTAGTCATATTCCTCCCATGATGCCCTTCATGTGCTATGTTCATGATTTTACACCTCAACTTAGTCGGTGGTACCAGCTTGTTCCTTCACCATAATTTTCCCTCATTTACACTCAATTCATTCTCAACGTGATAGAAACTCCTAAAACGAGCATCATCAGAAATTTCTTTTGTCCATCCTTTCGATACACAATCCATCACCTTCAGTAACAAAACATCCTCTGATATGCTCTTGTCCCATTCTTCCTTATCAAATGTTTGTTCCTCATTGCATCTGATAACATCTACCACTTCCTCCAAATCTTCCTTAGTGGCATCCACAAGCATTCTAGATAAACAATCTCCAACCACATTTTTACACCCTTCTTGTACTCCATTTGAAAATTATACTCGATTACAGATAGTATCCATCTAGAAATCCTGAAAGTAACATTGCCTTCTAAACCTCTTCCTCCTCTAAATAAGTGTACTAAAGGTGTGTGATCAGTGCGTACCTTGAAAGGTAACCCCCAAACAAAGTATCGAAAATGTTTGATGCCCCAACAACACGCGAGAGCTTCTCTCTCTATCGTAGAATATGAAACTTCAGCTCCCTGAAGCATCCTGGAACCAAAACCAATAATCCTTTCCACCCCATCATGAATTTGGGACAGGACAGCTCCAATCCCGACCACACTTGCATCAGTAGTGATATAAGTTTTCCCTTTGACATCAAAATGTCCAAGAGTAGGTGCGTGTAAAATTCCTTTTTTTACAGACATGAATGCATTCTCACAGATTTGATTTCATTCAAAAGTAACACTATTTTTCATTAATAATCTCAAAGGTTCTACTATTTCTGAGAAACCTTTTATGAATTTAGAACAGTACTCAGCTAGTCCTAGAAATGATTTCAATTGCTCTTTGTTGAGCGGAGTAGGAGCATCATTAATAGATGCGATAATACTCTTCTTTGGCTTTATCCGTGAGCCTGATATATCATGCCCTAAATAGGTCACACAATCTCTTTTCAATTGGCATTTTTCTTTTTTTATAGTCAAACCACTCTTCTCCATTCGTCTCAAAACTTCAGTCAAAACTCTGTCTTGATGATCATTGTTTTTTCCAACAATGAACACATCATCTTGAAAACATAAGACGTTTTCCATATCACTAAAAATCTTTTGCATAACCCTTTGGAACACTGCTGAGCAGATGCCAAACCAAACGGCATTCTTAGGTAGCGAAATGCTCCAAGCGGTTTTACAAAGGAAGTAAGATGCCTTGATTCTTTGTCCAAATCAATTTGGTCATATGCTGCAGACATATCTATAACACTGAAAATTGCTCCCCCACCCATACTTGTTAACATTTCAGAAATATTCGTTAGTGGTTGTCTATCAACCCAAATATTTCTGTTAAGGTCGCGCAGGTCAACACATAAACAAATCTTGCTTCCACCATCCTTGGGCGAGAGCCATTCTGAGGCCTCAATGGGTTCAATAATGTTTAATTTCAACAGTTTGTCTAATTCTTCTTGAAGGGGACCCCTCATCAGAAAAGGCACTTTCCTTACCTTGTGAACCACTGGTACTGCATTTTTCTTTAAAATGATTTTATGAGCGGAATTCACTAAATTTCCCAACTTATCTGAGAAAACATTTGGAAACTTCTCCGTAATTTTCCCCTCAAAATTATCTACATTAAGCACAGGTAAGGATGTTACTGGTTCAAGCGCATTAGGATTAAGCATAATCCCGAGATCTTTTTGATGTCGCCAGCCTAGTAAATTAGAACCCTGCTTCGTCACATACACTCTCCCATACACCTTCCTACATGAAAGACTTATAATCATCCCTTTAAACCCTAGAATGCCAATAATTTTACTGCCGTAACCATCAGCTCTAATGTCAGGTACGTCCCAAGCATCTACATTGCTTTCACTTCCCCATACTTGAAGATACATGTCTTTTGATAATAGTGTATACAAACTACCCGAGTCAATTAACATTTTATGACTGAGTGTGGCTTTTCGAGCTTGTCAGAACTTTCAGTAGCTATATCAATCTTACAGACAGATTCTGAGATCTTATCCTCTTGAATTTCTGCCCCATCTACACACAACATGAGATCTTGAATATTTTCACACGTGTCATCAATCTCATGAATATATTGAGTTTTTGCATTGCAAGCCTTAGCAAGGTGTCCTCTTTTCCCACACGCTCTACAAATCGAATTTCTAGCCATACACTTGGTACTAGAAGCGATATGCCCAGGAGATCCGCATCTATAACATTTGAAAACACGTGAATTAGATTGCGGAAACATGTTAGTGGATACAGTGTGAGACACGTTAGAAGGTTTACTAAAGGACTTTGGCTGAAACGTCCCACCCTTCTTTACAAGTTTCGTTTCATCGACACATGCATGGATCTGCGACCCCTTTGGATTCAGATCCCTAGATTCAGAATCCTTCATTGGAGTGTTTTTAGACACTATAGAGTTGGTACATTGGTCCATCTCTTTAATCCATAAATCAGAGTTTTCTTAACTTTTTGCTATCTGAATTGCTTCTTCTAAAGTGGAGTCTTTAATAAGTATTTTTTCTCGTACCCTCTTGTTGTTAGTACACCTAACAATCTGGTCACTTATGAGTGAATCTCCTAAGTTCTCAAACTGACAAGTCAAAGATAAACACCTTAACGCAGCTACATAAGATGCTATGTCTTCATCTGTTTTTTTGCGCTCGACAAAAAAACTTGTGTCTTTCCAAAACTGTATTAATTTTGGCAACTAATCTTTTCTCCAACATTTGCATACTCATTTCGTAAACATTAGTTGGCTCCCCACTACCCATTCCTAAGGATATTTCAGGTAAGTTCTCATACAAACGACGTCCCTAAACACCTAGATGATGACGTAAAATTGCTTGCTTGCGAATAGGTCCATACTTATCTGCACCTGTAGCTAAAACATAAGTTAAAAATATATTTTTCCACTCTTTCCAGGGTATGGCTGGTTCACCTAGAGTCAGAAGAAAAGAAGGAGGAGCTGCTAATCCCTGGTCACTCATTCTAATAACTCAAATTAACACCCTGAAAAGGAATAATGTTAATAAAACAATTAACTAACATAAAAATAATTGCTGTCAATAAAGAGTTCTTGAGTATTCTTCAAGTTATTCAAAATTACAGCTGTTTAAAGATGTTAGTTCAATTAAAGTCATTTGAATCTCATGGTCATTCGAGAATTCTCTTCAAATACGTTTTATTCCGATAAATCGATGAAAGTCTATGATCCCCGAAAGTTTTCCGACTGTTTACCTATCTTAATAGAATTCCTTCAATATTACTGATAAAATCACCAATGAAATTGCTTGTATTTTAAAAGTTGTTCATTTCAGCCAATAAGAATTGCCGTGTAATCTCCAATCCCAATTGAGACGTACTCTTCAATTGAAATCTTTCTGTTAAGAAAAAGAAAATGGCCGCCGGACGTAGGTCACGTCTTTGACCTTACGTTTGTTGCGCACTTGTTTCTACCGGCAATTGCACTTCAATCCTCGAGCTTCAGTGTTACGTGTGGTGCTGCCTTTCGCGCTTCAAAAAGAACAAAACAACTGCCGGTACTGGAAGTGACTTGTATGTATTTATGCCAACCTTTATGAACAAAACATAACGGTCCGTTTTTAAATTAACCCACTAGTTTATTGATTCATTTTTTTGCACTAGTGAAATATTATTTTCATAAACACATCAACGATTTTTTTGTGTATGTACAAAAAACACAATATTACACTAAATTGAAATTACAATACACAACAACATTTACAAATTTACAACACATCCAACTCACACACTTGGCCAATACATTCATCCTTTTCCTAACATACCATAATGTACATATAGGGCCTAATGTCAATAACAAATTCTCTATACAAATGAATGATTTTACATCAAAGATGGAAATTCGTGCAACAAAGTAGAGATAATCTAGAGGGATGACCCTGCTTTATAAACACTATTTACACTGTATTTCAGTTGACAATAGGCGCCAAAACAGGTCGACGCGTTTCGAACCCCCAAATATGGGGTTCTCCTCAGGACCAACAATCTATAAAAGGAACAGACAAAAACGAATTTAGAACTAGCATCAAAAAGTCAAACTTAATCAATATTACTGGCACCACCTGTCGGGCCAAGAACCCCTACCTTGTTAATGTGAAAAACTTCGGCAAAATGTGTTCAAACGACGGGACACTCTGAATATAAGAGACATGACAAACAACTTAGTCACCAACATATTTACAAGTCTGTGTGCATCTATTCCACAACATAGCTGTGTTTGTTCGTGGACACTCACCTATTCAGTTGTGTCTCTACTGCTGTTTCTGTAGAGAAGAGGGAGAGTGGAGGGGAGAATTATTTTAAGTGTGGAAACGCATCTGGTTGAAAAATCCAAATGCAGAGGACGAGTGCTGGGGCGTTACCTTTCCGCACCGCTAGCCGCTTTTCAATTCACTCGCCATTTTCAATCGTGATCAATTTAATTGCAGGACCGTGTGTTTGTTTTACTCGCGTCCTGCAAAAAAATGCAAAAGGATAGTTACACTCGGGGGCGCCAGCTAATTGCGTGTTCTTCTCCCTTCTGTAAGCGTTTTGCCCGTTACCTTGTAATCAGCTTTCTCGCACCTCTCACAGTATGTCCCAAACTCGACTGGAGACGCAAAGTTGTGTGTCAGTATATCATTGGTCTATGTTCCGATCACGTGGTTTGATGACACATCATTGAGGGATATACTTAAAGCGGCAGGATCTCAATACATAATGTGAACGAAACTTTATTGAGTCATCACTCACACTTTACGGTGCGTGTGCAGTGGTATAAAAACAGAACTCGGGCACAGAGTGGGACAGTAGTGTGTCCAATGGTGGGCATGTGTTCAGATGGCGCATTTTAGGCTCACTGCTCTAAGATGTTAAGCCCGAATCGTATCTTCTGAACCAAATTAATATAGTTATGTGATTCAAAATGATACAATCGTTCTCCTCGTCATAGTGCGCTATCTGACTTTGGTGTGCATCTATCTTTGTTGAACAATCAGTGTCTGCTAGGCACAACCATCAAGCTCATGAACCTCTTGGATGCCGGAGCTGAAATTGTATCTTCCACGACATTGCCTCATGTAGTCATTTTCAAGATCTCAGAAATTTCGTTCAGCCCTGTAATCGCTGTATTAAATTTCATTATCAATAGCGCCTCGCGCTGATTCAATTTGCCCTCAATATCACCGCCGCGTGGGTCCTTTTCGATTTTGGAAATGATGGTCCTCCTTAAATCTTCCTCTTTATGTTTGTTTGAAATCCAATGCTGTACTAAGGGGGCATTTGGTGTCTCTTTTCTTATTCTGGACTTATGCTGCGTAATCCGGTGTCTTGCCTCTTGCGTTGTCTTCCCTATATATAGTTTGGGACACGGGCACGTAATCCCATACACCACATTTTTGGTCAGACAATTTGTAAAAGCGTCGTGTTTCCAGGTTATTCCATTGAACGTGAAGACTGCTCCTTCATTTGTTTGGGCACAACAGGAACAATTGCCGCATTTGTGATGGCCCACTACTGGGGATAGTCCTATCATCCCTCTGAGAGTTATTTTTGGAACTGGGGGCAACGCTGCCTAACAATATGCTCCGCTATGCTCTTTTCTTTTTTGAAAGCGAAGAGCGGTGGTTCATTAAAATCACAGTGTAGGTCTTTGATTAGGTGCCAATTTTGCGTCACCATCTTTCGTAGCTGGTCGGAATTAGGTCCGAATGTTGTAACACATACAATTCTTTTTTGTTCTGGGCAAGTTTTCTTTTGAAGTAGAGTTTCTCTTGGTACCCACCATACGCGTTTTAACGTGTGTCTTAGAAGTTTCTTTGGGTACCCTCTAGCTGACAATCGGTGGAACAATTCGTTGGCATGGAAAAAATATTCCTCTTTATTCGAACAATTTCTCCTGATTCGAAGAAATTGCCCAAAAGGCAGATTTTGTTTGAGGCTTCTGGGGTGGTGGCTTGTATAATGCAATTCCCTATTCCGGTCTGTTGTTTTCCGGAATAGTGTAGTCCCTAACATCCCTTCCGTGGCATAGACCTTAACGTCCAGAAAAGTGATGGCTGTATTAGAGGAACTGACACTAAATTTGATATCTTCCATCCTTTGGTTGATCCAAATCAAAAACTCATTTAATCAAAAACTCATTTAATTTTCCTTGTGTGCCTGACCAGATAATAAATACATCATCAATGTATCTCATATACTTTGTGATGTGCTCGGCATATGGATTATTATTGTAGATGAATCTATTTTCATAAAGGCCCATGAACAAAACCGCTAGTTCCGTGGCAAAAGGGCAGCCCATGGCCACCCATTTGATCTGGAAGTAGAAGTCATCGTCAAACATAAAGTAGTTTTTTTGTAACGCAAACTTAGCCAATCGTATGATGAATGAAGTAGGCACTCGTGTAGGTTGTTCCCTTTGATCCAAGAAGAATGTGAGGGTTTCCAAGGCTTGTTCCTGAGGTATTTGTGTATATAATGCGACTACATCCATAGTCACTAGCAGTTGTCTTGTTCCATCACACGGGACCGCTGTTATTTGGTTTAAAAAATCCGTAGTGTCCTTTAGATGTGCAGGGACCTCTTCAATAAATGGTTTTAGGAAAAAATCAATATATTTTGAAACAGGTTCAATGAACCTATAGCATCTTGGATCATTTAGTTGGCTTTTAACTTCCTCTTTATATCTATTTATGTCCCAAAGGACTACGGCTCCACACTTATCCGCCTGTTTTATAACCAGTGTGGTGTCATTTTTTAATGAAAAAATTGCCTCTTTTTCTTCAAGAGAAGAAAAAGAGGCAATTTTTTCAAGAGAAGAAAAAGAGGCAATTTTTTCATTAAAAAATGACACCACACTGGTTATAAAACAGGCGGATAAGGGTGGAGCCGTAGTCCTTTGGGACATAAGTAGATATAAAGAGGAAGTTAAAAGCCAACTAAATGATCCAAGATGCTATAGGTTCATTGAACCTGTTTCAAAATATATTGATTTTTTCCTAAAACCATTTATTGAAGAGGTCCCTGCACATCTAAAGGACACTACGGATTTTTTAAACCAAATAACAGCGGTCCCGTGTGATGGAACAAGACAACTGCTAGTGACTATGGATGTAGTCGCATTATATACACAAATACCTCAGGAACAAGCCTTGGAAACCGTCACATTCTTCTTGGATCAAAGGGAACAACCTACACGAGTGCCTACTTCATTCATCATAAGATTGGCTAAGTTTGCGTTACAAAAAAACTACTTTATGTTTGACGATGACTTCTACTTCCAGATCAAATGGGTGGCCATGGGCTGCCCTTTTGCCCCGGAACTAGCGGTTTTGTTCATGGGCCTTTACGAAAATAGATTCATCTACAATAATAATCCATATGCCGAGCACATCACAAAGTATATGAGATACATTGATGATGTATTTATTATCTGG
Organism: Lissotriton helveticus; assembly: GCF_964261635.1. Classification (NCBI taxonomy): domain Eukaryota; kingdom Metazoa; phylum Chordata; class Amphibia; order Caudata; family Salamandridae; genus Lissotriton; species Lissotriton helveticus. Next base: position 1,010,397,986 of record NC_136071.1, on the reverse strand, counting down.
TCCGGCACACAAGGAAAATTAGATGAGTTTTTGATTTGGATCAACCAAAGGATGGAAGATATCAAATTTAGTGTCAGTTCCTCTAATACAGCCATCACTTTTCTGGACGTTAAGGTCTATGCCACGGAAGGGATGTTAGGGACTACACTATTCCGGAAAACAACAGACCGGAATAGGGCATTGCATTATACAAGCCACCACCCCTGAAGCCTCAAACAAAATCTGCCTTTTGGGCAATTTCTTCGAATCAGGAGAAATTGTTCGAATAAAGAGGAATATTTTTTCCATGCCAATGAATTGTTCCACCGATTGTCAGCTAGAGGGTACCCAAAGAAACTTCTAAGACACACGTTAAAACGCGTATGGTGGGTACCAAGAGAAACTCTACTTCAAAGAAAACTCGCCCAGAACAAAAAAGAATTGTATGTGTTACAACATTCGGACCTAATGCCAACCAGCTACGAAAGATGGTGACGCAAAATTGGCACCTAATCAAAGACCTAGACTGTGATTTTAATGAACCACCGCTCTTCGCTTTCAAAAAAGAAAAGAGCATAGCGCAACATATTGTTAGGGCAGCGTTGCCCCCAGTTCCAAAAATAACTCTCAGAGGGATGATAGGACTTCCCCCAGTAGTGGGCCATCACAAATGCGGCAATTGTTCCTGTTGTGCCCAAACAAATGAAGGAGCAGTCTTCACGTTCAATGGAATAACCTGGAAACACAACGCTTTTACAAATTGTCTGACCAAAAATGTGGTTTATGGGATTACGTGCCCGTGTCCCAAACTATATATAGAGAAGACAACGCAAGAGGCAAGACACCGGATTACGCAGCATAAGTCCAGAATAAGAAAAGAGACACCAAATGCCCCCTTAGTACAGCATTGGATTTCAAACAAACATAAAGAGGAAGATTTAAGGTGGACCATCATTTCCAAAATCGAAAAAGGACCCACGCGGCGGTGATATTGAGGGCAAATTGAATCAGCGCGAGGCGCTATTGATAATGAAATTTAATACAGCGATTACAGGGCTAAACGAAATTTCTGAGATCTTGAAAATGACTACATGAGGCAATGTCGTGGAAGATACAATTTCAGCTCCGGCATCCAAAAGGTTCATGAGCTTGATGGTTGTGCCTAGCAGACACTGATTGTTCAACAAAGATAGATGCACACCAAAGTCAGATAGCGCACTATGACGAGGAGAACGATTGTATCATTTTGAATCACATAACTATATTAATTTGGTTCCGAAGATACGATTCGGGTTTAACATCTTAGAGCAGTGAGTCTAAAATGCGCCATCTGAACACATGCCCACCATTGGACACACTATTGTCCCACTCTGTGCCCGAGTTCTGTTTTTATACCACCGCACACGCACCGTAAAGTGTGAGTGATGACTCAATAAAGTTTCGTTCACATTATGTATTGAGATCCTGTCGCTTTAAGTGTATTTCTCAATGATGTGTCATCAAACCACGTGATCGGAACATAGCCCAATGATATACTGAGACACAACTTTGTGTCTCCAGTCGAGTTTGGGACATACTGTGAGAGGTGCGAGAAAGCTGATTACAAGGTAACGGGCAAAACGCTTACAGAAGGGAGTAGAACACGCAATTAGCTGGCACCCCCGAGTGTAACTATCCTTTTGTATTTTTTTGCAGGACGCGAGTAAAACAAACACGCGGTCCTGCAATTAAATTGATCACGATTGAAAATGGCGAGTGAATTGAACAGCGGCTATCGGTGCGGAAAGGTAACGCCCCAGCACTCGTCCTCTGCATTTTGGATTTTTCAACCAGATGCGTTTCCACACCTAAAATAATTCTCCCCTCCACTCTCCCCCTTCTCTACAGAAACAGCAGTAGAGACACAACTGAATAGGTGAGTGTCCACGAACAAACACAGCTATGTTGTGGAATAGATGCACACAGACTTGTGAATATGTTGGTGACTAAGTTGTTTGTCATGTCTCTTATATTCAGAGTGTCCCGTCGGTTGAACACATTTTGCCGAAGTTTTTCACATTAACAAGGTAGGGGTGCTTGGCCCGACAGGTGGTGCCAGTAATATTGATTAAGTTTGACTTTTGGATGTTAGTTCTAAATTAGTTTTTGTCTGTTCCTTTTATAGATTGTTGGTCCTGAGGAGAACCCCGTATTTGGGGGTTCGAAACGCGTCGACCTGTTTTGGCGCCTATTGTCAAATGAAATACAGTGTAAATAGTGTTTATAAAGCAGGGTCATCCCTCTAGATTATCTCTACTTTGTTGCACGAATTTCCATCTTTGATGTAAAATCATTCATTTGTATAGAGAATTTGTTATTGACATTAGGCCCTATATGTACATTATGGTATGTTGGGAAAAGGATGAATGTATTGGCCAAGTGTGTGAGTTGGATGTGTTGTAAATTTGTAAATGTTATTGTGTATTGTAATTTCAATTTAGTGTAATATTGTGTTTTTTGTACATACACAAAAAAATCGTTGATGTGTTTATGAAAATAATATTTCACTAGTGCAAAAAAATGAATCAATAAACTAGTTGGTTAATTTAAAAACGGACCGTTATGTTTTGTTCATAAAGGGTGGCATAAATACATACAAGTCACTTCCAGTACTGGCAGTTGTTTTGTTCTTTTTGTAGCTGAGGCTTAGCTTTGCTGGATCAGAGCCACGACCCTGTGTCGTTTTTCTTCTGCCTTTCGCGCTTCAGCTTTCCGCGTTGTATCCTAGCAGCACACAAAGCATTTCAGAAAATGCATCCTCACGCGGACCTCTGCGTTATCGGAAAAATGCACGCAATGGTAATTTCCAAACGATGACAAACGTATTTCTAAACGATTTCAACTGTATTGCCAAACGATATTTAAACTGGTTGCAATTTTTCCTTTCACAGCGCATAAAGTCATTGGAGATAATTTGATTGCATAGTTTGTTTAAGTAAATAAAGACTTTTTTTTTTACTACTCTCCTCACAGTGCACAACGGTTTCCTTTAACAAATCAGGCCAAAAATCATCGCAGAGCACTCGATGAACAAATCTTCCTGACAGCTCACAAAACTCTTTCACTCCATGCACATTGCGATAATTAATCAATGGTGCACATTGGAGTTAGAGTTAAATTCCTTTTCCTCTAATGGTGATGTTGGTAGAAGAGAACATTTAATAAATGTAAAGTACATACCAGCAGAAGGTCACCATGTAACATCTTTGAATTCTTGAAATTTTGAATGTATACCAATTTAGGTATCATCCAGGGGTGGAGGTTCTAGATGTCTGTCCCCTACCCATCCCATCCTTGTCGCCAATGTAAAGATGCTTCCAACGCAGAAAATAAGTTGGTAATCTTTATTGTAGCATTAAAATAACCAGACGTCCAGCTGCTTCACCAACTCCGGTTTTCTCACTGCTTCACTTCAAAGATCAACACTCTATATTTCCTAGCAACTCTCAACATTCAATTATAAGTAAATCCCCACAGCATGCTTTAAACATCTCACCACCCTTATCCCCTAAAAACCCAATATCCCGCTACTAAGTTACTAAATAAAAATATTCATCAATTAATTATATCCATGAAAGCAACTCAAAATATTAATTTCCACAATTGCATAAGTAAAATAATTTCTTACTAAACACAGAAATAAAAAATAATGAACACATACAATCAAACACACTACAATACTTTACATACTAATTAACATTTACAAATGATATTAAATACAACTATATTTTCTACATCAATATTATTTACACCGATATTAAAAACAACACTTAAAACAATATTTTTACCTTTGATATTCCTGTCCACGATATTTTTGATGTCCCGATATTCTTGACATGATATTTTTGTATCACAATATTATTTTTCCAATATTTTGTCCAATCGCCCCTGGGAGCACGCCTGGGGAGCTGTATGGAGGGAGTATATTATGGTATTGTCATTTACAACTAATACAAAATCTATGTCAACTATGGTGGTGAACCGACACTTTAGGCACTAGCTCATTTTCTTGTGAAATGGGCTTTAAGTTTTAGTTTTTTATTTATGTTTGTATCTTGGGTTGTGTCAAGAACGTGCAGGCAAGTATAGGTTTCTTGGTTCTTGTGGTTACAGAGGGCGAAGAACAAAAGAATAGAAATTATATAAGAGAGAGGAAGGGGACCGACTAAACTAATAAGTCAGGTTTATTATGAAAAGAGCAAATTATCAGTGAGATGTTGGTACGAAGTTGACTCATACACAAAACAGGTTAGCAAGGAAAATGCTTGACCTATTTTTCCAATTCCTAGTGATGTGGGAAACTCACAATTTGCATTGCTGACTAGAGCATACTGGTTGATAGAGAGCAAATTAACATTGCAAAACATACAATGCCCTGCATTTTTAATTTTTAATATATCACTGATAGGATCTGATGCAATTAAAATTAAGAACGCACATGATTGAATTTCCAAGAATGATTTAGCAGCCGGTTGGCAGCATTGTGAGGGCGGCAGATATCACTAACACTGCAACATATTTATTTTCGCCTCAAAAGATTCTATGGCAGGTAGATGTTAGCAATGATTTCAATCAGCGTTAGTGACTCTGAGTTTACCCAAGACATACCTGATGATGCACTGCACCATATCAGTGCGTCCAGCTGCTTCAGTGCCATTGGCTTGTTGGCAGGCAGTAGCCTAGCTCTCCACCTTGTGTCTTTTGGATGCTTATTTAAGTTGACCAAAAGGCGACATCATATTATAAATCCTCACGGTTATGTGGTTAGGTTTCTCTGTCAACCCTGACATCTGGAAAGTATTTTCACCACCAGTAAAAAAATATATAACCTTTGGTAGGAAACCCTTGGGCGTTATTTGCTAAAACATATGTAAAGTGTATAAATGAAGACTACTGGCTCTTGATTTTGCTTTTTTAGACTTTAGCCTCGTTTTGTATTGTTTACAAGGAACACATTTCATTCGGCACCCCCAACGTTCAAAGACACAAAAAGTTATGTGTTCCTTGTAAACTATGAAAAAAAAATATGACTGCTAGTCCTTCCTACTCTTTATGTACGTGTTAACACTGGATTGCCTTTTAATTTGGGATGGCCTGTCTCAATAGGAGCGGAGAAAACAGGTACCCCAGACTCTATTAAATGAAAAACATAAAACGCACATTGAAAGAGTATTCTGTTCAAGTAACTGATGTAAAATGAAGGTAACAATGTCATTGTGGGCCCATGGGTTCTAGGAGCTTCGTCTGAGACTTGTAGCCAACCAAAATTGGTCAATTTCAGAGGGCTTGTACATGATTTACTTTTGGGGATGCTCGTGGATTCTAACAGTAAGTCATTAAACCTGTGCAGTAAGTGCATGTCCACCACAGCCTAGACTGGGTGGGAAATGGAACCTAGCTAAAGAGCTATGGACACCAATATTCACAGCTGGCCAATCTAGCCATGTTACACAGCATTTTATTTCTACTTTTTCAGATTTGAACAAGATGTGAACCTTACTGTAAAGAGCTCATCTTCGTGCAGCACAGGAGTAAGCTGGGGTCTGCATTCAGGCATCTGTGGAGTATCTTCCCAAAGTCCTCCTATACTGGACTCCACAGCAAAACTGAATCTGGGAATAACCTATATTTATAGGAAAAAAATGTTTCTTAGACATGGAGCAATTATATTACAATGACTTAAGGCACACAGGTGCACAAGAACAGCAGAGTGAGATAAAGGGCAGAAAGTTGTCTAAGCACAGACTAGCTGGAGATTAGGAGAGAAAGATAGACAAAGAGAAGGGAACAGACTAGGAGAGAGAGCATAGACCCAGAAAGAGAGAGAGCACAGCCCAAGAGAGAGGGAGTAGACCACAGAAAGTGCACAGACTAGAAGAGAGGGCAATGTAGTGTCTTGGGCACACCTTCCCAGAGGGATGTTCCTACGCCCACCCCACACCCATCCAACACAAGTGTAACCAGTCAACTGACCCTGCTTATACAAGGGAGCTGGGCGCATATGAGCCTGACTCCAGTTACTAGCAGCACTCCTGCGTCTGTGTCATTCTTACACCTATATGCAGACCTAGGGCAGTGCTTAATTTGTAATAAAAGTGCTAGGGCCCTTCTAGGGAGGCCACTGCAGACTGCACTACTCATTGCCCCTGCTAGTACTTCCAATGACTACCATAACTACCAACCACAGTACTCCTACAAGTGTGACAGTTCAGACTATTCCAGGGCAACCAAAGGTATAATAATGGTGTGAGCGTCAGGTATTATTCGTTTTCAAATATATATATATTGTCTCATTAAACACTGTTGTTTTGCTCATCTCAAAATTTTACAGACAGCATCAACATGGGGTGGACCGTCACTAGAGCCGGTGCTGACAATTACGTGCCGGTGCCGAGCAGCGTAAATCACTGGCTCAAATTAAGCATTAGCCTAGGGCCCACAACACCCTATTGATAATAAGGATGGTATTCTGAAACCTCCTAGCGACGCAGCCTCAGCTTTGTTGGAGTCCAATCCTAGCTGTGTTGCACTAACACTTCTACACCGTGATGTCTTCTTGGAGGTGTGACCAGCTTCTGCTCTCGAGTTGGAGGGGAAGGAGGGACATTCTGGTCCCAGGAAGAGATGCACCAGGCTACCCAGGCCTTCATCCAGACTGGCCCGTGAAGAGCAGATGAACCATGATTTTCAGCTTTTATCTGGGCCTGAGAGAAGAAACTGCTTCATTGTTACACCTGCACAGGGACCTCAGCAGTCATTGGCCCTACCTGCAGCTATCCAGTCTCCTAAACCAAAGCCTCTGAGTTTGAGCACTCAGCAGCTCCTGTGCCACAAAATAACCGTCTTCCCTTGCAGGAAGGAAATCAGCCTGTTGCGACACTTTTACCTAGCTGGTTTTCTTGCCTAAGTACACCAGTGGTGTAATGCAAAATGATAGTGCCCCCACACAGAATGTGAAGAGAGGCCCTTTCGTCTCCTATATCTCACAGGTATTAATTGGTATTGTGGTAACTGGGGCCCCCAACCCAAATGGTTGAGGGGCCCATGAAGGGTTGGGGTCCCACTGCACGGCAGGGGCTGCAGCGGCCTGTGTTAACCCCTTGGATGTACCCTACAACTGGTGTGTTTTCCATTTCTAGTGCAGAGGTGGTAAATACCAGCTCTTTTCCATCGAGTGAGAGCACAGCTAGAGATTGCTACAAGAAGAAACCACATGCTGTTAGAACCCCGCGGAGCGAGCCATGACCTGATCAGGCCATTTCTGGGCAGAGGAGAACAAAACTGCTATCATTGGCACTCACTGGCCACTGCTAACCACTAGCTCTGCTGGTGCAATGGAAGCACACAGAGGCTCCTGCTTTTGTCTGCTCTATTAAGGAGAAACAACATTTCCCTGACTGCGGACTCTGAACCTTCTGCACAAGCTACATAAGCCGAGGTGGGACACTCCCTACCCCCCATGCTGCCAACAGAGGAGTAGTGGATAACCTATCAGGGAAGAAAAGAGTATTGAATGTTGCTAATGTTGCAGCCCAAGGAGAAGAGAAAGCCTGCACTGCAGCTCCAGCATCAGTACATGGTTCCATCTCCACCACTGGTGCTGCTGGACTGACACCAGAGGAGGAGGAAACCACTGCTGATGCTGTTTGCCCTTAGTGCCAGCCACACCAACAGCATTGCTTTGCTTGGACAGGACACAAGAGGCACCAGCTCTCAGGACCGACTCCTGCCCCCAGAGCTCACCAGTCATCCAGCGCAGGCAATATAGCTGTCTCCCCTGACCTACTGACTGGAAAACCAGATCTGGCGGTCGAGTCTTCACCTACATCACTGCTCAAGCTTGGAACAACCTACCTCTGCACATAAGAGCCACCTCCTCACTTGAATGTGGAGGATGCATAACCACTAAACCCTATGATTATGCAGACACGTGTCAAGAACAGCGGAGAATCAAGATATACCGCTCTAGTTACCAACTCTACACGTGCATGAGGGTTTTTTTAATTGGGACTAGTCGGAACGAAACCTGCATACCCTGGTTATGCAGGACAAGTGATCCTTCCCTCTTGATTATTTGATACTGAAACTAAGGAAGCTGAATGGATCACGTCTTCCTTCTCCCTCTACTTTGATTCTCTGAGGACACAAGAGGCACCAGCTTTCAGGACCGACTCCTGCCCCCAGAGCTCACCAGTCATCCAGCGCAGGCAACATAGCTGTCTCCCCATACCTACTGACTGGAAAACCAGATCTGGCGGTCGAGCCTTCACCTACATCACTGCTCAAGCTTGGAACAACCTACCTCTGCACATAAGAGCCACCTCCTCACTTGAATTCTGCAAGAAGCTGAGGATCTGGTGTTTTAAGTAGTCCCACTAGTCCTTAGGTGTGTCTAGACTCACACCTGCTCAGAGCCGGGATAGCCGTCCGGTGATAGTGCACTCTACTAATCTGCAAACATAACAATAATGTCTGTTACGCTGCCTCCACATTAACCCCTTCAGTGCTCCCGTCGGCCAACGGTTGACGGGAGCACTCCCTCCCTGGTGCTGTGAACGGCCGTCGGAGCCCCGCACACTCATTAGAACGCCCGCACCGCAATGGAATTGCCGCCGCGGTTAAGGCGTTAAGGAAAGGCTTGTTGTGTTTGCTGCTCCCACAGCTGGGAAGTGGTACTGCACCAGCCTTTTCACTCTTCAAGGGCAGAATTATAAACAAGAAAAGGGTATGTTATTCACCCAATGTATTCACTCACCGGGCAGCGTACAACACTGCACCACTGAGATGAAGAGATGCAGAGACCCCACACTGATCTAGACTCCAAGAGCACTGAACATCCAAGCCTGCCATACAGACATGACCCCAGGCAGGATGAGGTATCAATACCATGTAACCATGCAACCTGTTTTTCACAGGGCTGACACATAGATGAGACCGTCGGAAGCGCCGGAGGGACGCGGCACAAGGGGCTTGAGATACACCGAGCCGCTGGCGGACACGTGATCACGTGACACGGGGTCCCCTATATGATTGCCGGTACGCTCTGATTTGGCAACCATAAGGTCCGACTTAAATATAAGTGTGAAGACAAAGGATTGAGAACCCCAGGTTGCCCTGATGAAATTGCTGAAAGTTGAGCAATGAAACATGTCGGCACTTTCTGAATATGGATGGTATATGAGTACCTAATTTTAATTTGGGAGGCTTGCAGCACCAGAATAAAGATAGAGAGCTAGCAACCCGTACCATACAGTTTTTAATTTTTTTAACCTAACACGTCGGTTTATTTTTTTTTTGGGGGGGTTCTAGGTGCATTGGTACACGAATAACAAGAGTGCACATTGGCATCGGCTTTTTCCTTTACAAACCACTGTTATTATTTATACACTTGGTGTTATTTGGCCTTTTTCTTACACACTATACACAGAGAGACTGACCGATGATGAGAAGTGGGTACACTGGTAATTGTTAACCAGGAACCCCCTCGGGAGTTTCGACCGTGAGGCACTCTCTCTTCTTACACACAATTTTTGTGGTTTTTTGGGGACCTGTGTCTGTTTGTCTTTCTTAAATTTACATCTTTGCCCCACCAGATTAGTGTTATCTAACACACTTGAAGGATCTAGATGGTATATCAGATCCCCTATGTTGGTCATATAGCTGAGATGTATTGTTAAGCAGGTAAGGCATATTTTGTTTACAGTTGTCTAAGTGGGGGGCAGCCTTACCTCTCTCCCCATACACTCCTATTGATTTACTGACAGATAGAGCACAAGAGAAAAAAGACTCATACCATGGGAAAACTGCAACACGTACCTCAGCCACATCACGTCTGTGGCCTATTACCCTGCTGGAGATACCCCCCTGCAGGATTCTAATGCCCATTCCTTGATTGGCTACAGTACCTGTTGGCACTTCCTGTTATTCATGGCCAGGCTGAAAGGAGGATGGGAGCACATTGCACCTTAGGCCATGCTCCACTCACAAGTGCCTTACTACCGGCACCTTTAAGGCTCACCGTACCGCCCACACACCAACCATACCTGAAGACTCCTGCCTCCAATAACTGCATAGACTAACACTGGCCCTGCATAAAGAAATAGATTTTGAAATAGACTGAAACACCAAAAGAAACAAACAGGCTGTATGAACCCCATTCAGAAGGCCACAAAACATACAGGCGCTACCTGGACCAACATGGGTGTTAAGGCCTGTTACCTGATATTCTGGGGCCCAACCTATGGTCTCTGAGCAACTGGTCCAAGAACCCTTTCAGCACTAGACTCTCAGTAGTACTGCAAGTCAAGCAGTCCAAGACTTCCGGGGAGTGGGGGAAGGGGCAGTAGACACAGTGGGGTAGACACAGGCCCACAACTCAAAATACGTTCAATAGCAGCAATAAATGAATGTTCAGTCAAATACATTCTTCTATGAAAAAAGGAGTAGTTATATACCAACTCAAAGTAAAATATTGCATTCACAAAATGCATACAGACCCCAAGGTAAGGGCTCTACAGTTTCAATAGGTTATTCCTGAGAAACACTACCCTCTTTTCATGGTTATTCCCCATTCACCATAGGCAACATTCAGGACAAGTGGCAGATGGATTAGGTGCTGCTCAACTAAAGGATATCCAAGTTGGAGGCGGTCGAGAGAAGGGCTTCGGAGGCTCATTGACAAGTTTCCAAGTCCTTCGAAACTGTGTTTGGGGAGTCGCGCAACACAGCAGTAGCACGCTTCGCAATGGACTCCTGAAAAGCTTCTAGTGCACTGCTTGAAGGTTGGACACTAAATATGAACTATTCTGAGCCTCAGCAAGACAGACCAGCTCTGTACTCCACAGACATGATGCTGCTGTGATGCTATGAATAGATCCTGGACTTTTCCACATCAGTGTTCGTGCCTTGAATCTCATCAGGTGAAACTATGAACTCATGCAACCTTTCACCTGGCATCTTTCCTCCAGCTGTGCCCTGTTGCCCGAGTGATTGACCCTTGAGACTGATAAACTCAGAGTGGTGTCCTGTGTGTTTCATTTATTTTCCACTCTTGGAGTAGTTTACCTTCCTTTTGGTTTCTGGGAGGAATGTAGTTTCCAGAGGACACATCACAATGTAGCCCCCTCCCAATAGGCTGTCCCTACACCCTCCCTACACCCATCCAACACAAGTGTCACCAGTCAGCTGACCCAGCTAATAAAAGGGAGCTGGGCGATGGGCCATGACTCAAGTTACTAGCAGCACTCCTGTGTCTGTGTCACTCTGACACCCACATGTCCAGGAGAGAAGGGACAGACTGACAACTAATCTCACAGTGAGGAAGAGGGGGCATACTAGGAGAGAGCTCACAGACCAGGCGAGAGGGCACAGGCCAAGCGAGAGTGAGCAGAGACTAAGAGACAGGGCACAGCATAAAAAAGATGGCACAGACTAAGAGAGGGGACAAAGACACACAGCGAGGGCACAGACTAGGATAGAGAGCACAGACTAGGGGAAAGAGCACAGCCTAGGGGAGAAAGAGCACAGACTAGGGGAAAGAGCACAGACTAGGGGAAAGAGCACAGACTAGGGGAAAGCACAGACGAAGATAGGGGGCACATACTAGAAGAGAGGGCATAGACCTGGATAGAGAGCAGATGCTAGGAGAGACAGACTAGGGGAGAGGGCATATAGCAAGAGAGCACGAGAGAGAGAGAGACAGGGAGACAGAGAGAGACTTGAAGAGAGCACAGACTATGAGAGGGGGCACAGACTAGGGGAAGGGGCGCATAGCAATAATAGGAGAGGCAGAGTGAGTGTGTGTGAGCGAGAGAGAGAGAGAGAGAGAGAGAGAGAGAGAGAGAGTACGAGAGGGTGCACAGACAAGTGGAGAAGGCACACAATGACACCCAGATCACACAGTCGGGATGCAGGCACATACTAGGAGAGCGAACAAAGCGTAGGAACGGGAGAGAGTGAGAGAAAGAATGAGAGGGAGGACACAGCTTAAAAGAGAGGTCATCGACTGACTGAGAGAAATGACAAGAGTGCACAAGAGAGTGAATTGGCTGTAAATGAATGCTGGATTCCTATTCTTCCACCAACAAAGGCAAACTGGAGAGTAGATGTGGCCTAGAAGCTAGAGCTGACGACTTTGGAATTGGGGGAAGGACGTTCGAATCCCTCCCTTTGCTCAACATCCTGTAATTCAGTGTAGACCCCTTAGTCCCCCAAGTGCCTCAAAAATACAAAATGCGTACCATAAAGTGCTCTACTACTTGCTGCCCAAATGTGCACTGCATAAACTGCAAGTGAAGGTATTGCCCCTGCTTTGGGGGATAAACCAATTATATGTTTGTTGTATGCAGACGACATATTAATATTGGACCTAACTCCAAAAAGATTAAATAGCCGTCTGCAGGCACTTTACATATATGCAGAGACTCACCACTTGCAGATATATATTTTAAAAAGTAAAGTCATGTGTATGACAGGAAAGAAAAACTGATACATGGGAATTTTATGTGGTCGGTAGGTGGACATAAGTTAGAAGTTGTAAAATCATATGTCTTTCTAGGGAAAATAGTATCTGCTAATTTGAGTGATAAAGCCCATATAGATTATAACATTCGGAAGGCAATGGCACAAGGCAAGGGTTTAAGTGCGCTCTATAAATCCACAGGCAAAAGACATTTTGGTTATTTGTTAGAGGCCTTCCGCGCTAAAATCCCGGCCTCTTTACTTTATGGTACCGAACTACTTGAACTAGGGCAATGGGGTTTCTTACATACTACTGAGGGCAGACTCTTACGGTACTTAACTTCGGTTAACAATGGCTGTACTGTGGCTTCCCTTAGGTTAGAATTTGGTATGCGTATCAGCTGGGTTCAGGGCCTTGCTGGGATAGTACGATGGGTTTCATGTCTGGCAAAGGGAAAACCGGATACTTTAAGATACCTTATACAAAAAGAACTATTGGGATCCCTAATAGAGTATTCTCTAATTGTAAAAACTTTAGAAGGGCGGTTGCTCTATTGCAATTGGATAAATCAAATCTGTTTACTCTATCTGCACACCACTTGAAGTCCACTCTAAGACTGGCTACATGGAATCTAAGTTTTGGGATGGATAAGGATACTCGTATCCTAAAGAAAGGTGTCTCTTCGGTCATTGGATCCTACTTATTTAGAAATATGCAACCTTATGCCTCTTGGAACCTTCCTCATGGTATACGGCGCTTTTGATTCCTTTTGAGACAGGACCTTCTCCCTTTGAACAATTTATTATCCAGATGGTATGGTTCCTCAGCAATGTGCAACCAGTGTAATAATTCGATCCAGGACATCGTTCATGTTCTTTTTGTATGCCCGGCTCTATTGTTATACCGACGAAAGTGGTTGAGACCAATTTGTTTACAATTAAGTATTTCGCCTGCTAGCTCTTTAATGGATGCCATTTACAATCCCCCTAATGAAATGTTTTGCTATAGAATTTTTAACTTTTTTAAATGTTTTCTAGACTTATATTAATGGATATGAAATTGCTTTTTTGCTTCTCCACCGTATTTGTATTTGAATGTAATTGTAATTTTCTCTTTCGTTGCTTTTTTATGTGGATCTCATGTGAGTTCCAAAATCATAAATAAATAAATTAATTGCATAAACTGCAAAAATACTAATAAAATAATTACTGCAGTCCTGTCTTGAAGCATACGCTAAATGCTTAGCGCACCGAGGAAAGTTGCTTTTGTACATTGACACCCATTGAGCCACAAGATCTGATGTTTAACAATAAAGTTGTGACAATACAACATCAATGGAAGCATGGGTAATAGCAAGAGGCTGATGAATACCAACGCCTTCAACCCCTAGTCTAGAAGAGATGATATGCCCAGCGTGGGTCCGACCGGGCTGGATTCAAGGTAAACTTTCCGGATATCCATATAAGGTATACTTGTATTATATTTATTTAAATTGAAAATAATTTACATAGTCGTGCTCTTGAAAATCCAACATGGGTCGGAACTTCCTCGACATATTATGGACGGACACCCCAGCATCGAGCAATGTAAAATATTGAAGCATTTACTTCTGACTCCGTAATGTTAATACACCTTACAATAAAATAAGCTATGTGCCAATTGAAATGATTTATTTTGCGTCCAAAGAAAAGAAAATGGAAAAATAATGTTGCTGTATTCCGAACATTACCATATTGCACCTATGCATCAGTTATTAATAGGTCTAGCATTAGCCAACACCTTTTGTTTTTGAATAAATACAAATGTATTTCTACTATACTTACGTATTAGGGCTTTCAGGGGAGTCCTCTTCACCCATTGGTTTGTTGTAGTGTCATTAACTTTTTGAGTCCACCGCATCAGCACGTGACACAGATGCAGGCTGCTTTAGTCATTGGCTTACATGTGTGATGGTATACTCTGCACATCCTCACAATATGTTGTCCCCTTCAGTGCCAGGGACTATTGGTAGATTGCGTTCTCTTATATTTTAAAAATATACGTTTTGACTTTTAGACTTTGCTTGTTTTATGCAATGCACGCCTTCATACAAAACATTCACTAAGTATTGGCAAAGCCAAAAGGTTCAGTAGCCAGCACAGATCTATTGGCTTTGCCATTGTTTGTTTTTATATGATTTTTGCTAAAGGGCCAGAACCGTCATCTCCACCTTCCTAAATTCATGTAAAAGTGTTAAACAAAGATTGATCCACTGTATACTGACACACAAAACATGCAGAAGAAAAGTGTGGTATTTTACCCATGTGACTCTCAGTTCAGGCCTTTGCAGTATTCTCGTGACTGTCTGACGAATAGATTTCAAAGTCTCACCGGTATGTCTGTCTCCAAGAAAGACGTCAAACAACTATAGAAAAGCACAGAACTGGGCGTGGCAACAGATAGCTGGCCTCATTAGCTCTGTGCCTGTTTGAACTGCTTCTTAAATCCACTGTAATTTCGCTGTCTGCAACTCTCCTGTCGCCTTCCAGAGGGTGTTGCCTCTCAAAGATTGTTGTGTTTGAAGGTGCCAAGGGCTACGGCGCTACTTCAGTGTACCTCAAAGAATGTGTGAAGGAATGTATTTTTTTCTCTTGACAGATCCGTCTGGTGGAAAGAATCCAGAATTTCCGTCTACAGAGCCTCGATCAGTCTTGCAGAGGGATTACAGAGACAGGCGACACAAACCAGTCCCTCCCCAGAGGTGTCAGCTGTAATGTACCTGCCACACCTCTTCACAAACACTGCTGTGGTTGTACCACAGTTACTGCAATGTTACATTGCTCCTATTATGTAAGAAGCAATATGGGGCCATATGGTGCGGTGGCTCTGTTTTAAAGCAAAACCAAAGGGGATGATGGACGGAGTGATGAACAATGCAAGCACTCACCCCCAGTCAACTGATCTGGGTTTCATCCATCATCATTCTTTAGCTCACTCCGCCACCCCAGTTCAAACATGGCCATATGCAAATCAGTCTGACCCTGTGCCTCATGGAAACAGTCCAGCCCGAACTGCCAAGCCATGTCTTACCTGGACCAGAAACAAGCTTCCTGGGACCGGTTTCTGGTTAATCAGCCGCCATCAGCCTGTTTTAAGGCATCCTTTGAAAAGAAAATATCAAATAATAAATCAATAAGTGGTTTTAAAGCTCGCTACTCACTCTTGAGGGTCTCAAGGCGCCGGGGGGGAGGGGGGTGCAGCTCCGGATCAGTCGAAGAGCCAGGTCTCGAGGCACTTCCTGAAGGTGTGCAGGGTGGGGGAGCTTCTGATGCTGACTGGAAGCTCATTCCAGGTCTTTGCAGCAACGCAGGAGAAGACTCTTCCGCCTGCTCTGCGCCTCCCCAGGGGAGGTGTAACGATTGTTTCTGTACAGGAAGGGGCCATTCCTGCATAAAAACAAACATGCCAATAACACAGACACCGGTGCACCATGGTGCAAGGGAGCCTGCGTTGGTGCCAGGCACGAATTTGTGCACCATTGCAGTGGAAGAGGACAGGAATGCACTAAATCTCATAGAATTGGCACATTCCGGACCTTTTCTTTTGACGCAGAGCAGTGTAGCAAGGTGAAGTGCAGTGCAGCCTCGCGTCAAATTGTTGTAAATGAGGTCCTCGGTGGCTTATTTATGAGAGCCCTGCATCACTTTTGCACCACTTAAATTGGTACATGCATGACGCAGGGCTCTCATAAAGATATATGACGTCATGCAAAGCCCCCCTGTGGCCTCATGAGTAAAGCAATGCAGTGCAAATCGCTGCGTCGCCTTACTCTGCGTCCGAGAGGCATTCCATGGGCATTGCGGTTTCCCTCCCAACACCCATGGAATTTTAAGCTGCTCCAGATTTACAAAGTGATGTAAACCTGGGGAAGTGGCTAATCCATATGCCTCCCAAGGTGAGGCGTAACAAGGAGAAATATGTTTAATTCTCCTCATTGTTTCCTCTTTCTTTGTGTGCAGCAAAACATAGAAAGAGGAAAACGCCTCTTTGGATTGTTTTTGTGCAGGAAGGTGAACTTTCCTGCACAAAAACAATCCTGCCTGCAACAAAGGTACCCTTGCACCGTGCAAGGGTGCATATGTTGGCACTAGGCTACTGAAACGGTGCCGGCACAGGGAAGAACAGGAATGCACTGTATTGGTTAAATAAGGTGCATTCCTGTCCTTTCACTGTGGCATAGGGCAGTGTAGCAAGTTTCCTTGCTGCCCTGCCCTACGCCAAAATCCTACAAATGAGGCCATAGGGGGCTTTTATTTTAGAGGTTTGCGCTGCCATGGCCCGTCTCATTTTTTGATGCTTCAGCAACGCCAGCCTAGCAATCATCTCTATGAGGTCACGCAAAGCCACTCTGTGTAGCTTTGCAAGACTTCATAGATATGGAGTAAGGTAAAGCAGCGCAAGTCGCTGCGTTGCCTTACTCTGCGTCAAGGCGTTATTCCATGGGCATTGCAGTGGGTTTTCCCATGCAACACTCATGAGTCAGTCAGTCAAAATACACTTTATTCGATTTTTGTTAAAATCATAAAAGGCAAGAATAATACATACATTTAAAACGTTTTAAAAATACCCACAATACATTTATTTTACACAGCATCCTTAAAAAAGTCACTTAATTAAACACCATAATGTATGAAAAGAAAGTTAAAATTGATATATTGGTTCGCTTTTAGTTTAAAATAATACAGTTCTAGGGATTCTTTTGTTTTTTCCTCTATAAGCGGCTGTTAGAAAACTTGCAACACAGAAAGTGACATGTGCATCTGGTAACCGTTGAAGAAAAAGCAAGGCTGGTCTCACTTGTATAAAGCCCATAGTTTTCAGGAGAGGTATTAGATATTTTCCCCTCTCCAAATTGTAAAACCCACAGAAAAACATAAAGTGGAGAGTATCCTGATTAGAGAACTGGTCACACTCACAGGGTGGTGCATGCTCTGGTTTTCCCCACACAGGGAAACAGCCTAGTGAGTAGTGAATCAGGTTCATTCTAAATCTGGTTAATAAAAATCTATGCAAGGGTTTAGTGACAAATTGCAGGTATGGTTCCATAGAGGGGGAAGAGGACAAGACCAAATGTGCTCTTACTAATGGTTTGTTGACTTCAAACTCCTCTCTCTCTAAACGTGTCCTCCCCTGGAATTCTTTCTTAATCCATGCAATGTCCGTTTTCCTAATGTTTGAAGGTGTTGTGTATAGGTCTGGTCTCCCGAGGGCAGTGAATGATGACTTTATGTATTTCAACCATAATATTTTCATTGCCCCCTCCCTTGCAATCACATCTTTAAGAATTATGTGGTTTAAAGACAACTCCGTGTTTAACCAGGTATTGGCCCAGAAAAGTAAAGGGGCCAATTTCAGTCCATCTGCAATATAGGGTTGGCCAACTTCTTCATGTATGGAGTAGGTAGGTGTAGAATTTGGGACCGATAAGATTCTTCTAATAAGCTTGTTTTCAACCCTCTGCATACTATCCAAGTTAGCATATCCACACAGAGCTGCACCATATGAAGCAATGGAAACGCATTTACTTTTATAAACTTTTAACACAGCCTCCATTGGTTTAGCCCCTAATCTTTTCGTGAAGGCCATCAGGGCTGCTGTGGACCGAGCTAAAGAAATGTTCTTGGCCTTAATCTGCGGAACCCAAGAGCCTTTCTCATCAAACAGGACCCCTAAATATGGGAAAACAGGGACCCTGGAGAGAACCTCACCTTTACAAGTAAAGGTTTTTGTATGTGATTTATTTTTCTGTGGGCCCACAATCATTGTGTGTGATTTGGTTACATTGATTTTTAAGTCTAGGTTAGCCATAAAGGAGCCAAAAAGCTCCAAAAGGGTCTGTAGACCAATGCCCGTACGGGCGATGAGAACGGCATCATCCGCATAAAGGAGTGCCGGAATCTGCTTCCCACCTACCCGCGGGACATCTGCATTGCCTGTTAACAAAGACTTCCCTAGGTCATTTATATAAATAGTAAATAGAAGAGGGGCCAAGATGCAACCTTGGCGAACCCCTTTCTTTGATCTGAAGCTGTCTGAGCATCGCCCTTCCCTGGTAACCCGGACCTTCGCAAAGAGCCCCTGGTGCAAACTTGCTATGAGGGCCACGAAGGAATCCTCAATGCCGAGCTCACGGAGTATAGCCCAGAGCTTGCTCCTATTAACCAAGTCGAAGGCCGAGGAGAGGTCCATAAAGGCTAAATATAGTGAACCCTCCCCGGCCACTGTATACTTGGATATTAGTAGATGTAGGTTTGAGCATTGCTCTAGGGTTCCCCGTTTCTCCCTGAAACCGTATTGTATCTCTGCGAGGCCCCCAGAAAGCTCCAGGTTTGCTCTCAATTTAGTCAATAGTACTCTGCCCAGGATCTTAAAGGCAGAGTCTATTAAAGAAATTGGTCGGTAGCATCCCGGATCCTCCCTATCTCCTTTTTTAAAAATGGGCACTATGACAGATGTTGTCCAAGTTTCTGGGAAACATCCATCATTTGTCGCCCTAAACACATTGGTGAGGACTTTGGACCAGGTGGTTGGGGCATATCTAAAAAAGTCTACCGGGACTCCATCTGGGCCAGGAGCTTTATTTTTGGTGGAGTCCATTATTGCCTTGTACACCTCCTCCTCATTAAATTCTACTACCGAAGGCCCCGTACCTAACCCTATGCCATTTTCATCCAGAGTGTCATTACTGCCATATACATTTTTAAAGTGGTCAACCCATTTCTCATCACTGATAATGCAATCAGAGATTGTGTTGATCTCTCCCGAGAAGAATTGGTTATTTATAATGTCCCAGAATCTTCTACTATTGCGTAGAACATCCACATCAAGTAAATCATTCCAGGCATTATTTTTAATTGTGTTTTTCCTTGTTTTGATAACCAGCTTATACTCCCGTCTTAATTTGGCAATTAAAGTTTTATCCCTCGGCTTTGTTTTAAGTGCATTTTTCAGGTCTCTATGGGCTCTAGAACAGTTACTGTCAAACCATTTATGAGGCTTGAATGGCAATCGGGATTGGGGAGCTGTGAGTTCTTTAGCTGTTTGTGAGCAAATAAAATTAAAAGCTAAAATAATTTCGCTATTGGTGGCATTTTGGTCTAGACAGATACACATGGGTTCCTCTATCTTTGGAAGCAGGGAAACCATAAAGGTTTCCTGGACCACCTTGCCCCACTTAAGTCGTCTGCCCTGGTCACTGGGCACCGTCGATGTGCAAGCCCTAGGAGAACCCAGGTGTTTGCTCCATAAGTCACTCCAGCGAATCTGAGCCAAAACTGGGTTGTGGTCACAATGTGGGGAGGCAATTACCTCGTATTTTGTCACCTTAGAGGTTAAACCCTGAGAAATAAAAATAAAATCTATCACGGACCCACTTTCTGAGCCTTTGTAAGTGGGCAATGGTTCACCACTACCTGTACTGTGGGGTTCGAACATGTTGAGGCTAGCAAGAAAGAATTCAAGCGCCTCCCCCACTTTGGTGTGAACAAAATGTAGGTTACCATGGTCAGTCTGACCCTCCAAATTGCCTAAGTTACATTTTAAAACACATTTATGTGTGTTAAAATCGCCTAAAATTATAAGTTCGAAATTAGTGCGTGTTTTATGACTGTAGTCGTTAAGGACGTTTTCCAGGTGATCCACGTGGGCTGTGTCTGTTTGTCTGACCCATGAGTTATAAAAATTTGTAACCACTAGGACACGACCTGGTGAAATAGTCCACTCTATAATTAAAATATTTGGGGAATGAATTTTGATGCTGCCCCAGATTAACTCAATCACGTAAACCTGGGGCAGAGCTAAAACCTTATGCCTCCCTAGAGCAGGGTAGCGGGCAGAAATATTTTTATTTCTCCTTGTTTTTTGCTCTTTCCATGTGGGCACATAGAGAGAAGAAGACGCCTTTTGGGATTGTTTTTGTGTAGGAAGGTGCCCATTCCTGTGCAAAAACAATTCTGCCTGCAACAGCGGCACCCTTGCACCATGCCTATTCCTGCACAAAAACAATTCTGCCCCCAAACAGAGGCACCCTGCACCATGATGCAAGGGTGCCTATGTTGGCACTAGGTACAACATTGACCGCCAGCGCAGGGTGAAAGGACAGGAATGCACCGTATTTCATAAATACGGTGCATTCCTGCCCTTTCACATTGGGGTAGGGCAGCACAGCAAGAAGACTTGTGGCGCTGCCCTATGGTAATTTCTCATAAATTAGGCCCTTGGCTGGGATATTCATAGTACATTTTCTTGGACATGGGTTTTGATGCTACCTTTGGTCTCCAAATTTGGTGTAAGAAGGCAATTTCACAGATTGAACGGCTGGTAAAACTAAATGTTTTTTCAAAGAGGAGGTAGAGAGTATTGACTGCAGTACTGAGTGTTGGTATTGTGTCATTAATACATCTGTCTCTTACAATGTCTGCCATCGGAAGCAGGGACGCAGTCTCTTTTCCTGTGTGGGCCCACAAGTCCAAATCAATCCTGGTGGGGCTGCAGTCTTGAGGCCTGTCGACCCTATGGCATGCTCACTTACTACATCCTCACCTTATGAGCCCTTCTTTGCCGTAGACCCAAGGAATAAAGAGGTGTGTGGTGTGGGCAGCCCAGGTTCCAGGACTTCTGTCTGTTCCTCCACTGTGGTGTCCTCTCTATGACAACGCCATGGCTCAGATCTCCCACCACGTATGAGCCACAGAGGAGCAGGTGCCATTTGCATCAAAGTACAGACCAGTGAGAAGACGCGGCCTGTGTACTTTGTGGCCCAAAGATGGAAATTGAAAGACAAAAGGGCTGTCCACTAGAACACTAATGCTTCCATACCATGGGCTTATGTCGCTCATCTATTCCCTAATATTCTGCAAGCCCCTGTGGCCCAACAACACAAGGCTGTGCTTGGACTCCAAGGATGTGCGTCCTCCCAGGAGACAAGGCTGCCCTTCTCCACCACAACTTTAATTTAAAGAACAAGGTGTTTCACTAGTAATGTAGATTACAATGTGCCCATGGCCTGTTGGAATATTAATGTTGCAATTGCTCGTGTTGAGCAAATATTCTTCCAAATGTACAAACAAAATGGAAATTGGTTACAATCTGGAAGCTGTACTTCACCTACCAGTGCTGGAAAACTGGGTGGGTGGCCCCGGTGGGTTCAGCCAGATCCCAAATCTGTCAGCTATTATTGAGTAAGATCCAGGATCCAGGCATTTATAAAGCACTTACTAATGAGTATTTGTTAATAGCCCCAAAACTGTTTTTTGAAACTAGTGAGCTAATACTAAAAATTCAATTTTGTGACCTGCTTGTTAACATGCTGTGCTTTGAAGCAGGAAAATTAACCCTCTGTGCTGTTTTATGATTATGATATGGCAAATCTGTGACTAGACCTTACACAGATTCGTCGCCTTAACCATCAGAGTTAAATTGCAGATGTTATACCCTACAGCATGCTAGGTACATATAAATATTTGGAGCAGGTACCTTAACCCTTTATGAATTTTTTTAATGCAGTATTTTGTGACCAATTAAGTAAGCCATGCCAGATTTACTATCGCAGGAGTCTTTGTTGCTAATTTTTGGAGGATAGAGTATTAAAAACATGAGCATGTAGGTTGACTATCAGGCTCCACTCTTTATGATTCGCCCTTTCTGATGGTACCCTGTGAAACCAAATGTATGGGATCTCGGAGTATACATTTTTCATTTCCAGCACTGTAGTCGCGTCCACACGTGTTCTTGGTCTTACAGAAAGTAAAAGACGGCATCCATATATAAAGAGTCAGCGATGCAAAGAATTGATGGAGAGAGAATCCAGTTGAAACCGGTGGGGCTAATTGAGAACATGCAGCTAAGAAAGGTGATGGCAACGCGTGGGCGCGCGTGGGCGCGCGTTTCGCACTCACTGGGGCTCATAATCGAAAGTAGCTCGAGTGAGGAGCTGCCGACGAGCGCTACCAGCGTGGGGCGCAGAGGCCCCGTGACCTGCTCACATCTAGCAGCCTATGAGTAATGGCGCAGATCCTTTCGCCAGCTTTTCAATTAATTTCTCGTGCCATGATTCCTCATCGGAGCA
The DNA here is from genome assembly GCF_964261635.1 of Lissotriton helveticus. Taxonomy (NCBI): domain Eukaryota; kingdom Metazoa; phylum Chordata; class Amphibia; order Caudata; family Salamandridae; genus Lissotriton; species Lissotriton helveticus. The sequence continues at coordinate 1,010,375,403 of NC_136071.1, read as the reverse complement.
GACTGGGCGCGAGGTGAATGATTCCTGCACTTTAGTGCGACATGGTGTTGATTTTTATGTCTTTTCCTTTCTGTGCGACCTTGAGGTGACCTTGCCCTGGAGCAGGTATTGGTTTTAGCGCATCATTACAATGGAAGCTGCATCCCAGACGGGCTTCCACGACTCCCCCAGAAAAGCCAGGGGCGGTGATGTCATGAGGAGCTGTGCAAAGAACTGTGGATCCACTTGACCCATTATTTCTCCATGGGAGAGTTAGCTTTTCAGACAGTACATCTTGGAACCAGGGAGCAGTGTTTGCCTCGTTCTGTTTCTGTGTGCTCCCTTTTTTCAGGGAGAAGACAAAATGGACAGGATTGGACATCAGTGCAGCTCCCGCGGCAGAGAGAGGGCACAAATCCTAAAATGCAACAGGTCTCGCATTTGCGAGAGTTTGAGCTGTTGGCATTGTAAATGACAATGCCTTTTATTTACGTGTTGGTTTTTAAAACAAAAATAAAAGGCATTGCCATTTACAATGCCAATAGCTGAAACTCTCGCAAATGCGAGACCTATAGCATTGTAACCACTGAAGAGCAGCAATGCTTATAGTATGCAGATCTGGCAATGGTTTGTTTCTTCACAGAAGGGATATGTTCATTTAGCTGTGCAAGGAGTGAGTAACTCCACGCAGACATGCACAACAATGAGCACAAGTTTTAAACACATCGGGCTGCATCAAGGACAGGTTGAGCAGCAGAAGTTTCAATCAAGCAATTTGGCGATGCCCTGTACACTCCCCAACCTCTTCCTATAAGACCATCCTTTCTACAGCTTGTGTTCTGGCAGCTTTGGTATGGGTGAACCTTAATACTAATAAATTTGCCATGATTCAAGTGAAAATGAAAAGGAATTGAGTCCTATACTATATACCATGGCAATATCTAGTCTGGCTTTTGGGTTTTCTTGAGGTACAAACATCCAGTGTGATTCTGCTAATGCCCTCTGTGTGCCAAAATCCCCAACAAAACAATTTTGGATGCATACCCTGGCGTTCAATGGGTATTTACAAACGCCTGCTTTTCAGAGAGAAGGCCCAGCAAAGTCCCAGGGATGGTGTAAATCATTTACAAATAAATACTTGACACAACTGTATTAATTTCATCTTCAGGTATATCTTCAGGCTCACCGTCTGATCCTCTCCCACCAAAATTCTGGAAACTGTTTCGGGAAGAGCTTCTTCCACCTCTTTTTTCCATCTGCTGCCAGTCCCTTAGCTCGGCGCGGGTCCCAGATAGCTGGAAATTGGCGGTTGTTTTCCCATTACTCAAGAAGGAAAATCTGGATCCCGCCTGCCCAGCTAACTACAGACCCATCTCTCTGTTGCCATTTTCTATTAAGATTCTTGAGAAACTGGCCACAAAACATCTTTCCAACTTTCTTGAGGCCACCGACTGTTTGGATGTGGCTCAGTTCGGCTTCAGACCAGCGCATGGGACAGAATCGGCATTCGTGACTGTTCTCGATGACCTGCGAACGCGGGCCGACCAGGGTCGAGCGGCCTCTCTAGTGCTGCTCGATATGTCGGCCGCGTTCGACACGGTCAGCCATGCAATTCTGATCAGGAGATTGGCGGAGGTTGGAGTATCAGGCTTGGCCCTTGAGTGGCTGGTGTCCTACCTCGATTATAGACACCAGATAGTGGCCTTGCCACCCTTTAAATCTAACACCAGGAGGGTTGGTCAGGGTGTACCCCAGGGGTCAGCCATCAGCCCCATTCTTTTCAATCTTTACCTCCGCCCCCTGATCACGTTGATTAAATCCTTTGGCATAACAGTCACCAATTACGCTGATGACACCCAACTCATCTTTTCCCTTGAGGGTAAGGATGGGGTGTCTCAGGAGGCCTTTCATCGCTGCATGAACACCACGGCTGAATGGCTGGGTAATAACTCCCTGCAGTTTAACAGCGCGAAAACTGAGGTGCTGCATTGCTCCCTGGACCGTATGCCCAGACTACTTCCGCAGGATTTCTGGCCTCCCGACTTCCAGGGCGCTAGCTTGCCCGCTGAATCGGTTCGTAATCTGGGGGTGATGTTCAGTGCCAGCTTGCAGCTTGATGTGTCAGTGAATCGAACGGGGGCCACCTGTATGGCGTTGCTCTGCTCGCTGCGTAATATCTTACCCTTGCTCCCTGCACAGGCTAGACCAGAGGTAGTGCGGAGCATAATTTTAAGTCGTATTGACTATTGTAACGCACTACTTCTGGGGGCTCCGGCTACCCTAGTTGGAAAATTGCAGCGGGTACAGAATTTTGCCGCCAAATTGGCCCTCTCACGTCGACGCCTGGATTCTTCTGCTAAGGCACTTAGGGACCTCCACTGGCTACCAGTCTCCCAGAGGATTGATTTTAAAGCACTGTGCCTGGTATTTAGGGCTCTGCACAGACAGGGTCCGTCCCCTTTGCAGGATCTCTTTTCATGGTACACCCCTTCTAGATCGCTACGGTCAGCCTCAGCTCATTTGGTGGTTGCACCTAAGATTTTGAGGTCTCGGACGGGCGGCCGGTCTTTCAGGTTTACTGCTGCAAGATTGTGGAACTCCCTTCCTTTGGGTCTGAGGGGTCTGGAAAATTTTTACTCTTTTAAAAAAGCCCTGAAAACCCACTTGTTCCCTAGAGCAATGTAAATGTATCTGCTGCTGGAAACATCATGTATGTGTAAGTGTCAGTACAGTCTAAGCGCCAGGATGCCTGCCGGGTGACAGAAATTGCGCTATATTAAGTATACCTATACATACATACATACATACATTTGACAATAGTCGGTATCATAGTGCAAAGCAGGGTGTGAAGATGTAGGCACATTCTAAATCGCTAACGCACCAATACCTTTGAAACAATGACAGTGACTACTTCCAAATCTCTTTTATATAAATAAAACGCATGGTTTCACTCACACAAGCGGTTTTTATGACACTATCTGGAACACACCGTCTCAGAAATGAGCTGTCGACTACACTTGGCTTTGAAAAACATGAATAATGAAATAAAAACCACTGGAGATCACAAACAATGCACCAGTACGCAATATAGAAAGAAAGGGTAATTTTTTTTGGTATCCTCACCCTTATTAAAATGGTACAATCCTATTGCGTTAGAACTTCCCCTACAGTCAGTCAACATGTGCAAGCCATGCAAAAACAGAGTATCGACCAGTGGAGCCACGCATGAGGACTTCCTGCCTCTCCAGAAGCATGTCCAGGTCCCGACACCCTTTGAAGGGGGCGCTTCTGGGAAAATGTCAAGGACACGCCGTGCGTAACATGCAAATAGTCAGAAATACTAATACCTGAAGCAAGAAACGTTATACGCTATAACGGCAGCACACGCCCTCAGTGACACGGCTTGCGTTTACAGAAACCATACCTTTATCCAGTTTTGCACTTATTGCGTCCTCGCACTTCACCAGAGCATGGACATAAAAAAATAAAACAAAAATCCTTTGTAGAAACCGGTTACCAAATCTCCACCTAAAAATATGCAACTTCTGATTTGCTCCTGCAGTTAACTTCCTCAGTAGCTGTTTTGCAAACTCTGCTCGGCTAACTTGCAACAACCAACGTCCTGTGAGAGGTAGCACCCCCGAGTGGCGGAGGAAGCCGAAGGCAATGTTGACACCAAAGCAGAACAGTGGAGCGGATCACCTGGCTCATCGGACACGGGAAACAAAGCCCTGGAATCCCGCTAGCTCGCAGAGGCCTGTTGCGAAAATATAATTAAATAAATAAACAAGCGCGGCCGAAGCTGACTGGCTGAAAATAAAAATAAAAGAAGTGAGCGGGGTGTCCCTAGCGGACGCCACGCTCATTAAAGTAAGAAAAGAAAAAACATACAATGTTGAGCATATAGCCCTGCAGCCGCCATTGTCCCCATCAGTGTCCATTGTAATAAAAAATAGTGCTCACCCACCAGATAAAGCCCACCATGTTACACCACAAGTACAAAATCCAGTCAGGATGGGTGAGCCGAAAAAAAGACCGGGAGGGAACAAACAAGCCTCACTTCAAATAGAAAGCGAGTGTTTAGCATAAAGTGTGATGCGCCAATAAAAAGAATGGACTTAGCTTCCACTCCACTTCTGAAATCGCCTCGTTTACAATAGATCTTGCAGAGCGAGCAGCGCATGTGCTGCAATGCTAGCGGAGGCCTAATAAGAAGTGGGAGGACTGACCGAGTCAGGCAGTATACAAGTGACATCATGACGCATGCTATCAAAGCACATGAGGTCACGAGGTGTGACATTCCACGTGGCATCACAGGAAGTGACCTCACTGGAAGTGATGCTCTGATATGTATATGTTATAACATATGGCAATTGAAAATGCAATAAAATATGTTTTTTTTAAAAATGCTGTCTCCTGCAAAGCATATCATGTAAAATGCAGATCACAGATTTTAATTTTATTTATATAGGTACGTGGATTACTGCTATGAGCACAAAGATCCTTTTGATACTTGCAGCTAATACATTGTAATCTTTCTAGCAGACTAGAGTGAGCTATGAAGTGTATTTGACTCCTACACCTTGTAACCCTGACTGTCTCATGTAACACATCTTGTACATTAATTTACACACTTATATGATTTATTTGGATTGGATAATGTGTATGTTATGTAAAGTGCTCTAACACTCTGCATTGGGATGATTAGTGCTATAAAAGAAATAAAAAATTGCTGTTTAAATTGTTGTTTGTGTAAATACTGAGACAGACCAACTCATCTGACATTCTTACAGTGCATGCACTTATATACAACAAAGCAAAAAGCATGTATCTCTTAAGGACCTGTGAAGAGATAACAAGCTGTGTGCTTTTGTTTTCTCGCCCGTGCATTTGCGAGGTTCCAGGACGCCTCCAGTCCCATACACCATCAAAAGGAGGCATGAAGGCCCCTTAACTTCAGCCCATCTTGAGGTCAGAAAAACAGTCCCCTCCCTGCCTTCACGTTGCTGCTGGGAATCGAAAGCAGATAACGTGCATGAGCTGATGAACTTGTCCTGGTGTTTCAAAATTACACTGGGACAAGTTCAACATACTTCTGTGGGGCCCAACTTCTTAGCAGGGGGGACGGCTTCTACCCTGTGAAAAGTGTGGGTGGACGCCGTGTACCCCCGACTCGGGCCCTGCTATTAGAGGCTATTTCAGCTACCACTGTGAACCAACACCAATGGTACATGATGCACACTTCTGAAAGATGGATCCCAGATGCACGATGGGGCACTGACCGGTGGTGGAACTTGGAAGTTATCCATAGCAGGGACATGCATTTGCTGCTTTCTATCTGCCATGTACAGTGATGCATCTTCTAATGTGCTTTCAAGACCAGTGCTGAGAAGTACTAATAGATTAGACTTTCATTGCATCTTGAAAACTGATTCCCTTTTGCACAGCATTTGTAGAGCTGATTTTGAGAACAAATACTGAAAGCTTTTAAACATAAATACTCTAAACATCTATGTGGGAATGGAAGTGGCAGTGGTTTTCTTGGATTTTTAATCCAAAAGCTCATGTACATAAGAATGTAAACAACAGTACTGTTAAATGTTCTTTGAAGAAACTATACATTTATCTCTAGTCGCTCCATATTGTATTGTTTGTCAACCACATATTAAATGTCTTACCACACCATAAAATGTTATATTTAGTCTTGTAAGTGAAATACTAACAAGAATGACAAAATTAGGCACTACCTATGAGAACTGACCAACAAAAACCACATAGCTGAACCAAGGAACCGAGGAGCAACCCTTGACCCTGATTTCAGGCAGGTCGCTCCTCCATGCAGCACAGCACCACCTGTGTGCCCGTGTCCCCTGCTCTCTGCCACCACCGTAGGTTCGAGGCACCTGTGCCTCAGTTGTATTTCTGCTATCACTGTTGTTTCTCCTTGGTAAATTGCAGTTCTTGTCTCTTTTTGTGTCCCTGGTTTGTATTGTGATTCCTGTTCACTGTATTGTTACCTAATATTTGTTGTTGTTTTCCCTTGCTTCTGTGCCCTGGTCTTGCCCATTTTGTCCCGCCGCTGCATCCCTGCGGCCCCACCCCCTGCTTGTCCCATTCGTTGGCCCACTCCTGCCTCCCAGCTGCTCCTCCCTCCCACCTCCCCTTATAATGGCGGCAGCCTGTGTGGCCGCGCCGCTGGCGCACCAAAGGCAAGCCCGTCTGCACCTGTCTGTGCCTGGACTGCGCCCACCACCAGACCCCATGACCCCCGTGAACGCCACAACGCCCTACACCGCTACGATGCCAGCACCCTCCACGCACTCAACACAGGACGATCACACACCTGCTGCCTGGCCGCCCAAACGCACCCAAGGACCCTTCTCCTGCCAGAGCTGCATTTTCACCAGCCTCCAAACCGCCAAACCACCCACCGAGAAAGGACGCAACCACCTCAGATGCATCTTACTCAACACCCACTCCGCCTGCAAACACTCAATCAAAGTCTGGGACCTACTCGACTCCACCTCTCCAGACGTCGCCTTCCTGACAGAGACCTAGATGAACCCCTCCTTGGCACCTGACATCGCCATAGCCATCCCTGAGGGCTACAAGATTACCCGCAGGGACCGCACCAACGAAAGAGGAGGACGAATCGCCATCGTCCACAGGAACACCCTCAGAGCCTCAACCAGCACCGACGACACCCTCAGCACCGCCGAACACCTGCACTTCCAGATCCACACTGATCCCAACACCACCCTCAGAGGAACCCTCGTCTACAGACACCAGCCACAGTTCAGCAACTCCATCGCCGACTTCGTCAGCACACACGCCCTTGCCTCCACAGCAGCCCAAAAGAACGCCATCCGCAGACACCATCACCTCATCAAATCTGCCAAAAGGACCTCCTTCAAGGACCGCCTAGACAACAATGCACACAACAGCAAAGAGCTCTTCAACATCATGAAAGAACTCTCCAACCCCAGCTCCAAAACCAACGACATCCCACCATCGCAAGACCTGTACGACTACCTTGCCACCTTCCATCGCAAGATCGCAGACATCCATGACATCTTCGACAACCTGACCGCCCCAATATCCACCGAGACCTATGGACCCATGGCTACCACCCACATCGATCCCCAGCTCACCTGGACCAACATAAACGACGACAACACCATACAAATCATTAACACCATCCACTCCGGCTCTCCGTCAGACCCATGCCCACACCACATCTTCAAAAAAGCTATAGTTTCCATCGCACCCCATCTCCGCAAGGCCATCAAGATCTCCTTCGAGATCACAACCTTACCAGAGAGCTGGAAGCACGCAGAGATCAATGCCTT